>NW_009648475.1:140462-225038 GCF_000708025.1 Charadrius vociferus | reverse complement strand
TGTGAGACTAACCGGTCTGTAGTTCCCTGGGTCCTCCTTCTTTCCCTTTTTGAAGATTGGAGAAATGTCAGCCTTTCTCCAGTCGTCAGGCACCTCTCCTGTTCCCCATGACCTTTCAAAAACGCTGGAGAGTGGTCTAGCAATAACATCTGCCAGCTCTCTCAGCACTCGCGGGTGGATCCCATCAGGACCCATGGACTTATGAATGTCCAGCTTGGCCAAGTGGTCTCTGACGTGGTCCTCCTCAACTGAGGGGAAATCTTCCTCCCTTCAGACCTTCCCCCTTGCCTCCAGGGTACGGGATTTGTGAGGGACAGCTTTAGCAGTGAAGACCGAAGAAAAGAAGGCATTCAGTAACTCTGCCTTCTCTGTGTCTTCCACCACAAGAGCACCCATCTCATTCATGAGTGGGCCTACATTTTCCCTAGTCTTCCTTTTCCTATTGATATACTGAAAGAATCTCTTCTTATTGTCTTTAACTGCAGTGGCCAAGCTGAGTTCTGATTGAGCTTTGGCCCTTCTAATTTTCCCCCTACATAGCTTTGTTATATCATGATAATCCTCATAAGATGCCAACCCCCTTTTCCAGAGAATGTAAGCTTTCCTTTTGTTCTTGAGGTCCAGCCAAAGCTCTCTATTTAGCCAGGCTGGTCTTCTTCCCCGTCGGCTCGTTTTTCGAGCCATGGGGATGGCCTTCTCCTGTGCTTAATCCTTCTCCCCGAAGTTTAAAAGGTAGCCATTTGGATCTTGAAATTGAAAAGTACCTAGGATAGGCAAAAGCATTTGGTTTTAATCATAATACTGATTTTTTTTTTTGTAATGAATTCAGCCCAGTAGCACAACACTTCCGAATCTGAAACCTTTGGTTTAGGTGGGCCCATGTGTATGCAGGGAGCTTCCTGGCCCTTTAAATACAGACCAGAAAACAAAGACTATTTCTCAGATCAACTAAATGTCTTATCTTAGGTGCTGTTTGAAATTGTGGATTTCTGCCAACAATAAAGAGAAAATGAGATGAAATTCTGGTTCTCGGAATTCAAAAGCGCAGAAGAGTCTTCTTATGAATGACAATTCTGTATTTTGGGCAGGTTGTAAATATAAAATGTTCTCTAGACCATATGTTGTGATATATCCAAGGAACTTGAAAATATGGTCCTCTGTCTTTTCTAGTTTCTCACAGTTCTGGTATGATGACATTCTTTTTTTCATTCACTCTTTGCTCTATTTTGAGAGGTAGTTTTACATACGAAATTAAGGCATAGTACTAACAATATGACACATACAGTATGTTATTGTTTGCAGCCAGAAAGTGTATACTAATGCACCGGAAAAATCTGGAAGAGATAACACTGAAATCTTGGCTTGCTTCAGCCACCCACTTACAAACTGCTGATCTGGCAGCATGTAGACAGAGACTTACACCCAGAAATTTGGGCAAATCCAAGCAGAATGTAATGATTTGTACCTGCAAAGAGTAGTCCTGATTCAACTTGCTGTTCTGCTGCTTTAAGTATTTATAAAATGAACTGAAAGGACTAAGGTTCCTCTAGATTGACTTTTCTGATCTCTATCAAGTTTCATATGTGTATGGATATGTATACGTGTCTGTATTTTGCCTTCGCTTTATGTCATTTAACTTCATCATGATAAAAATTTTATTTTGGGAAGATAATGCAATTCAAATGCACAAGTACATCTTTATTTAGCTTTACATTACATTTTTAGATTTTTACTTTAATATACGTATGTAATTTAGCTTTATCGGCTAAATTTGACTATATTGGCTAAATCTTGCTCTGACCATTCTTTCAATATGAGTCAACTTTCCTGAATTTTTTAATCCACTAGTGAATAGCTTTACACTGTAGTTCTAATCCAGTCACCCTACTGTATATTTAATATCTATGTATAACAATAAAGTTATCAGAGCTGAAAGCAAAATATGATTACAATCAAAGTGATTGCTTTTAAGAATGAATTATTACTTTTGTTATCCATGTTTAAACATGTTTTCTTGTTCTCTTAAGCACATTTTGTAGGTTCTTAAACTCTGTCACATGAGGCTTTCCCCTTATTTTAAAAGTCCCTCTCTGTTCCTTCTAAGTGGCTGGAGAAATGTAACTTTGCGATGTAATTATATTACTTTGCATATTAGGCTTAGAAGAGCTTTTCTCATGCCTGTGGAGATCTTCCAGGCTTCTTGAGACAATCATCACTCAGAAACTGGCCTTCTGCAACAGTCTTAACTCATTTTGTTGAAGCCAGAGTTAAAAAATTTACTGCCAAAACACTTGGTTCCATTGCCACGTGTATAAACTAAAACTCTAACTTTTGTTTAGGTTATCTATAATACAAGTCAGTAGCCTATATGTAAAAGGACAAATTTAAACTCAGGTTGTATAGTAAGCTTCCTGTGTGGCTTCTCCCAAATATCACTCTTTTCCCTTGTGTGCCTGCTCAGCCAATCTGACTCCTGAAAAGGTCACTTATTTTATTCGTGTGTCACATTGTATAATGCCACACGCATTAGGCACTCATGTGATCATTTATGAGCTGTGTCGTTACCTGCAGTTATAGCCACCTTAATCAGCTGTCCTGCCCTGGTCCCACCAGGATTTAACTGGAGCGCCTTTACAATTCTCAACCTCTGAGGAATATCAAATTGCACAGGTTTTAGTACAGCCTGCAAGAGAAACATTTTTTGGTTTTTGTGGTTTTGCCTTCTCAGAATGTGCACAAACACTGCTAAAAGTTGGATTTGTTGAAGAGCTGGTCTGGGCACAATTCAGTGCTGTAGCTGTGCTGATTAGAGATATCTTGCAAATCTAAGGAATAAAAATGGAAACTTTATACTGTTAGACAGGGAAGAATCCTTGATTTCCATTGGCACATGCTTTTAGCTCACAGCAAACTTCATGATTATGGTACTTTTTATATGTTGGAAATCTGCTTTGCATAATTTGAGAGGTTTTAAAAAAATTATACTATTCCTCTCCCTCAGGGCCCTCTACAGTTGGAATCTTGGTACTAAGGGAGCCTGCTTTTACAAGCAGATGGATATGAAAAATAATCCTAATAAAATCTGTAAAACTCTTTTTAACATTTTTATAGGAATATATTTGTAAAATATACATAGAATACAGGATGAATGATGTGGTTTTATGGCTTAATATTGCTCAGTTAGGATGACTTGCATAGCTCCCTCATGGTTTTGCCACTGTTTATTTTATCCATTACAAACTCATGTTATGCATTTATATAAACACAAATATTTGTATGCGTGAGTGACTAGTATGCGTATATATTCAAACACAATACATATATGTATACACCCACACATGCATATAGGTGTATAAAAAGGTATAGCTTTCGTGTTAGAAGTTAAGAAATGTTAGAAATTGCCATACTGCTTTGACTACTTCATTTACTGAAGTCAGATTTTCCTTTCAGATATTTCTCCGCAACTCCAAATGAAGTCATTTGGATGCGATTCTTTATGTTATGTTAGAAGAACTTAACCACTGACTATTAAGAAACTATAAATGCTTAGCATCATAATGTGAAGCATGCACACTATATATGTGTGTCAGTTATGGTGGGAATTTCTGCCTCTATTTTTCACTATTTCTTTAAGTCGCATTCTTATATTCTTGCCCTTACTGTGGAATATTCTCTTCTCTCTTTTCTTATTTTTGTTTTGTTCATTCACTCATAATTTCATTTTTAAAAAATAAAAATACCATATATTTTTTACCCTAATGTGATAATGTAAATGTAAAACTCATGTAGGCATAGGAATAGGAACGAAGGTGAGAATAGATATTAAGAGAAATAAGCAAACAAAAGGAAAATGGATGGGGACTCCAGCCAGTAGAAAGAGCTACAGAAGTAAAAAAGAGACTGTTGGCTGCAGGGAGGAAGCATAAAATTGGCAATATCTTCTTCTTCCGCACTCTTCAGAGGGTCACAGCAGTGTGGGGGAGATGATATCCCCACCTTAGGGAAAGGTGCCACTTTTCTTCTCTCCACCTTTTGGCCTACAGGGTTAAAACTACAGAAATTTTCAAGCCAATATGCCTACTCTGAGGAACTGAAAGAGACTTTGAGAAAGCTGTTGTTGTGATGTGACTGTCTCTTCCCTGTGCTGAATTGTAGTTTTCTCAAAGCCTCTGCCTTAGTTTTACTCCATAGGTGCCCATTTTCTCATAGTGCCTGCTCTGTTCATTCACCTTTTATTCTGGACTGCCTGGCCATTCACTTTTCTTTTATTCTTTTTATGGTAGCACTTCTTAGTGACACTTTTCCCATGTCCCAAAACCACATTTAAGGAATAAATGATATTTGACATTACGGATCTGTTAACTCCACATGATGTTTATGTCTCATCACTTCTTCACATGTGTCTAGTTTACTTAAGACCTATGTAGTTTACTTAAAGCAAGGGTTTGTTTGCCGCTGTAGCTCAAGGGGAGTTTTATTGGTCCTTGCTTGAATCTCCACAAGAAATGGAAAAGGCAGTTACAAGAAAGTTTTAAGGGGAAAAAAGATGCATTTCAGAAGACTCCAGAAAACATTTTAAAAAAAGATTTGGTGAGAACAATACTAAAATATGCATGGGAAGATGAATCAAACGATGGATAATGTTGCAAGACTTAAAGATGTTCTGGATGAATCACTGAACATAGGTGAAAAACAGAAGCAGAATTGCAATACCATTAGATACTGTGGGAATTACATTTGAGATAAATATAAGCACATGAAAAAGTCGGTAGAAAATTATTCTGTCATCTAATTTTGCTGGCTAGTGAGAATCTATACGGCTATTAAGCTCTGAGTGGTTAGGATCTTGGAAAACCTGCTGAAGGACACAAAGAGATCACAGTTATTAGAAGTGAAATGGGACACAATAGCTCTATTAGAACCCCCATTTCTAATAGTCCTTTGCTGCTCTCTGAAGCGGTCAGCACAGCATCTGTCTGTTTCTTCCCTCTAAATGGCTGAGTATTCTCTGCAAATAGTGCAATTAACTACATTACTGATAATGCTTATAAAATCCTTGGTGACTGGGAAAGGACCTTTGCTACCTCAAATGTCAATTCTAGGAGAAAATAATGTACGGATGTAACAGATCCTGTTGTATATGGCATTTGTATGTGGCGTTACAGTCCCTGATAAACCAGAATGGAACGATGGCTTACAAAACTCTTAATAGCACGACTCTAAAACTTTATTTCCTGTGCAAAAGACTCTGTTAGAAATTTGGATGTCTGGCTTAGTTATGAAATAAGACACTTCTGAATAGTGATCTTGCTGGGAGAAAGAACATTAGAGATGGATGGAAGCATTGATGAGATATGTAGTCCTGAAAGAGTTCTCCATTGGGAAAGGCATAATGATTTCAAAAAGTGCTGTTAAAAGTGATTCTGGAGGATTTGGGGTTTGTGTGCCCACGTGTTTCAGGCCAACAATGTAGATCATTAATGAAATATTAGTCAAATGTATTTCATGTTTCTTCTGAAATCACTTTAAAACTTGCATTTATACGTTAGATGTGGGATCAGACCCAAAGACTTCAGAGCATTTCCTGAAAATATAATTACCTCTGTCACTTTACCACTTATTTTTTTCCAAAGAAATTTTATTGTGTTTGGTCTGAAGTGGTCAGCACAGCATCTGTCTGTTTCTTCACTGTAAATGAATTCAGAATTTATGGTGCACTTTTGATGAACTGTGTCTTACTTGGCTTTTCTGATATGACTTTATATTCAGAGTTCCTTAGTGGATATTTGGTACTTAAACTCAAGCTTCCTGATTGAGCAAACAGTGTAGATTTGTAGATTCATGTCTGGAAGTCAGCAGGTGCCCACAAACTGCAAATCACACTGCAAACCAGAAAAATGCTCAGAGCTCCAGAAGCAGTGATATCGCTCGTTACTGTACTGGAAGCATCTTTGATCAAAAGCAACTATATCTCATGAGAGGGAATCTGTTTGTGGGACAAAAAATAAAGGTAAAAATAAATAACTTCATTAGTTATTCAGTCTCAAAGGAGTCTGTGCTGGTGTATCTAGCACTGACGAGGTCATCTTACGAGTCACACCAATGTATGCACATCCTGAAGTCCCTTGGTCTCACTACTTGGCATCCTTTCTGTGCACCTTCAGATCTTGCCAGTTCAGCTTGCTCTGTTGCAGTATTTACTCTCAGGTTTACTGCAATATTTAGTGGCAGGTATTGTGTCAATTCCTTGGTTTTAACATCTCATTGCTCCCCTCATTATCTCTCTCCCGCTCCTTTGTGTTTTCACTTCTCACCTTTAGTCAGCTGAGATGTCCTGATGTCCTCAGTGCAGTGACATTGTCTTTCCACTCTTTAATTCCTGTCCATGTAACTCTCTTTATCTGCACTCTGTGTCTTTGATTGCACCCCAGCCCATCCTCCTTTCTTCCATCTGCCACTCATTTAATTCTTCCTGGGCCATTTCCTCTCCGTTCCTGATTGAACTTCACCAATTTTCTCTCTTCTTTTCCAGACTCTCACTGTTTTATTGCTTTGGCAGCATGCGGTATCTCATTTGCTTTCCATCCCCTCTTTTTAACTCCATTGGCCAGCTTTACCTTTCACTCTCTTCTTTGGCCTTGTTATGCCTCTTCCCTGCTCTTATCACCTCCCACCTCCACTCCAATTATAAACACTGAATAGGGAAGCAGTTGGCAGCCAGCATTGACTGCTAATGTACTTTGAATGAGTCAGAACCTATGGAGTGAATGAAACACAGCCCAGTTTAATTTGGTCAAGCTGTCTCTTTTTATTTCATAAGAGCATGGGTCCCAGTCATATAGTCCTGGTGTCACCATTTCCATTGGCCTAGTGGGTGAGTGAAGCCCCTTACGCTGTTCCTTGGCACAGATACTGCCATCTGCACATTTCACCATTTGGGCTGGGGTTTTTATGGAAGGGGAGGGGAGTTGCAGGGAGGGGTTCTTATCTTCTCTTTGTTTTCTCTCTTTTTCTTTTATCCCCATTGCTAAATTTCATTATTTTCTTTCTAATGCCCTTTTATAAACTTTGCCCACTTCTAAAGTAAACAACTTTTGAAGATGGGTTCTGTTCTTGAAGCTGTGGGAGAAGGTAGTCAGGGTTGGCATTGCAGTGATTTCTCTCAACTTCAAGAAACTATTAAGAGTAATTTCACTCAGATTTGTGATTCCTGGTCAATCGACTGTAGTATCTTAAGAACACACAAGCACTGACTGAAAAGTTTCTCACAACTGAGACATTTTAAGGTCAGTCTTCTTTGTGGATTCTCGGCCATCTAATACATTATGAGCTCTTAGATCCACCTTTCCCGTAGACACAAGGTCCCTTTCCTCTGCCTGTCCATTTATTTTCACAGGAGTTGTGATAATTTTAATTTGTACTCCTCTGCAAAGTCAGCTGATGTGTTAAAAAACTGGATGGATGAATATTACAGGAAAGTGAAGGAAGAGACTGTCAGATGCACACAGTAAAATCATTTTTAAAAAAAGTCCGACTCCTGACGCATAATGTCAAATGTGTCCCAAATGTCTTAGCTGCAGCTCAGGTTTTTTCCATACTGCCATTCTGCTGATGCAGGGAAAGGCAATTGCATTACCTTCCCGATGACTTACGGTAGTAGTAATTACATATATGATGTTATTAGATTCTCGATATCCTGCATTATGACAGTTATGATTGACTTATTGATGAATTCATTAATTCAGTCCAGAGGACAGCAGTTTGAATATTGACTTTTTAAGATTTTCACATATAGGCTTGACAGGCTGAAAAATGTCTTAATGTCTGATTTACAGTTCTTTGAAATCACCAGCTTTTCCAGACTTATTAGTTTCAACAGTTATTAGGAAATAAAAGTCAATTAGCACTTCCAGTATACACTATGAAAAGATATTTCCCCAAGGTGTAAATGTGTTGCTTGGTAAAATTGCTAGCCAGTTACGTCCTGTCAGTACCCAGGATGTGAAAGCTTTGGATACATCTAAATAATAATCAGAAAATCAGTTTACACTTCACATACTGCAATAAGTCAATAAATAAAACTTCCCAGTGTCCTTTGGAAAGCTGTGAGATATGCTGGGCTGTCGTTCCCATTAACAGATGGATAACTTAAAACACTGCGAAACTTTTACAAGTGCGTATTGAGTGGATGAAAGGGGTGACTTTCAGTGAATATATTAGTATTTTCTAACCCCCTTAAAGTGAGATATTTACTTCCCAGAGAAGAGAAAAACTCTACTTTACTGAGATTCCTAACTGGGCCAGAGAGGGTTGGTTTTTAGCAATTAACCTTCCAAACATCTTATCCTTTTGTTGTGCTTTCAGCCTGGTTCCCGCTTTCATGCAGTTTCATCATTCCTTCTGGCTTCTTTCTCCTCTCGTCCCCATTCCTTCCTTTGGTCCTTTGGCATTATTTTTATATCAAATGAGAAGAGATGAGCTTTTTAGGATAAGTCCTTTGGCTAGGGACTGCAACCCAGCAGCTTTCTCTCTTTCCTTTTAACTCCTTGCTTTAATGTTTGGAAAGATGTTTGCTCTTCTGAAAGGAAATAGTCATTCAGGGTGAGTTTCTCTCACTTTTTTCTTTTTTTTTTTTTATTTTTTTGTTTGGAAGAGAATTCTGTCTTCAATCCATTGAAAAACAGACACACATGGATTTTCTTATCTTGGCAGCTTTTACTTCCACAGCAATCCTTATTCATTCCAGCTTCATTAGAAAGACCTGCAGAAGGTAACAAGCTCTTAATTAGTGTTGAGTTAAAAATGGCAAAATAAACTTGCTTTAATTGGGCCAGGATCATAAAAGCCAGGATTTAACTTCCACAGAGATGAGTCACCATCATGAACTAATGCAAGTAGCGACAGTTAATCTTGTTGTCACAAATCAAAACATATACAGAGGCAGGCAAGATGATATGTTAAAAGGTCATCTATTCAGAATCAGAATAACAAAAAAATATTTGCTAGGATTAAAAAGAAGAGATGAAAAATATTAGGGAAAGTTTTATCTAGAGCATTCTTTTATGTTTTTTCTTTTAAGTCAATTTGTATGTGTGTGTTAAAAGAAGCTCATGATGTTTGTGCATCTCTGTGGACATTTGCATAAATATAGTATAATAATAGCTATAGAATACATATTTTTAAATACATGTATATAGACAATTGAGAATCTGCTTTTTTAAATGAAAAAAATAAGTATTAGGTGTTCTTCAGAATTACATAAACTTTCTATTATTCAGCCTGACATACAAAGCTGAGAAGTGTATTTTACTGACAGAAGAGGATAAGGAAGATTAAATGGCAATATTATCATTCTAATAATGAAGGAGATCTAACCTTGCAACATGCTTAGCTATGAAAGGTGAATTTCACCTTTATACAAAGAGTTCTGTGGAAGACTGTTCCTATAACATAGTGAAAGACTGGTTTGTTGGATTGAATGTTAGCCCTCATGAACAAATGCGTCAGGTAAAATGTTAAGAAAACATTTAGACATGGATTCTCCACTGCCTTCCACTTCGTGTAGTAATTTACATCTGTATCATTGTCTATCCACTTATCAGCATTGTAAAGGGCTGAAGATGGAAAAAGGCTGGAGCCTTGTGTGAAGTCCTCCTACTCCCCTTCTCCCACAGTGGTGGTGTATGTGAATGGCTTGAGAATTACAAAATCATGTTCAGAATGCCTCAGTCATATAGAAGAAAAACTCTAGGGATCACATTTTTCTTTGTCAATTGCTGTCAATTTTCAGTAGTGCTACTTAATTCAATTTTAGGTACTCCAAATTTACCCTTTATCTTAGTATAATTAAGTAACATTCTGCCTCTGTATTTTGTGCATACATTTAGATGAAGTTAAAACCCCATAATACTAAGTTGCTTCTACTGCATGGGATGTCGCAACAGAATAGTTCTAGTGTCTTGCTGCGGAGCCAGGGGTACGTGCTTGAGCCTTTGAGCTGAGTGTTTTGACACCACCATGTAACTGGGGACTTTGTCATTTGAGCTAGGAAATCAAAGGCTTCTGGACACAACGTCAGCCACGTCACTTTATTGTGTGCTATCAACCACAAAAAGGGACCTAACTTTTTTTACCAATGATAGACCAATGACCAAATGGTCTTTTTGTTTATATGAAACACTTTGTGCACAAAACTGAAAAGTATTTTTGCATGAAAGACTTGATCAAGATTTTTAATAATTCCATAAAAATCTTAACATGTGAGTCATTTGTGTTCATATAAAGATCATGGTGTAGTATATCTAGTCTCCCCTCACCAGCTGCTGAATCCCTGTTAAGATATTTCCCCCATCTTTTAACTGCATTTGTCATTGGAGATTTCCACCAAAATCCATTAAATTCTGGTACCCAGCACAGTAAATAGCCATGAAAACATCATGCTTCTTAGCACAAATCCTCAATCCCCTGCTAACACCTTATATTACAACCGTCTAATTACCGTGTTCTGCAGTAACCTTGTGGGACTTCCATAGGTAATTAGAACTCCAGAGCATTTCTGCAATAATCCGGTAAGGACCTCTTAACTAGAAAGGATTATGTGGTACTAATATTTTTGTACCCACGTGTTCTTCACAGTTAATTGTTTCAATTAATATTTGGCAGCAATGAAGGAATTCATAAAGCTTCATAAACTGAGACAATTCTCAGGAAACTTTTGAGGCAAATGAGTTGTAGTTGTGGTCACTGAAAGTTACAGGGCACTTCAGAAAAAAATGAAAATCCTAGTACATTAAGCTATTGCAAAAGTAGATTTTTATACTGCTTCTAGGAAAGATGCCTTAGCTTGTCCCTTCCCCCCTTTAAGAACATAGTATTTGGGTAAAATCTCTTTTCTTTCCTTGTAAATTTTAGCAAGTAGTTGTAGATGAAGAATACTGTATGAGGAAAAAGCATGGTGAGTATGCTCTCCTATTGTTCTACAGACAAGTCTTTGATGACAGAAAATACTAGGAAGAGAGACTGAGATATTTCCTTGATTCTGGGTGGCTTTATTTCACTTTAACCTCACTTTCCTTCTTCTTTTCCTTTGAGAGTTTAGGATTCCACATACTATACAGGCCCTACGTACACTGTACACACTGCACACATTGGCAGTTCTACAAGTGCTTCAGACCTTTTATTTGTGTACTTCTTACAGTTTCTAATAACGATCCTGATTCTTCACCCCTTTACAGTCAGTGTCAGGCCAATGGTATTTCTGTAGAGTTATAAGAATGTAAAATCTGTGCAAGAAAGAGAATTAGTCCATCATTTATGAAGAACACAGGGCTGTAGAAAGCAGCTTTGATCCCAAGAGCACATGTCCGTCCTCCCTGCTTCTTGCTCCCCTCAGCCTTTGGGCAACCCTCCTCCACCCTCACTTTAGTGCTTCCTATCGGATCCTCCACTGCTCTGGAGTGCCCCAGACCCCCACTTATTCCAATGCCAGGGTAGAAGCAGCAGCCCTAGGAAGACCAACAAGCAGAGTGGGCATATGAGGGGTGAGAGTAGGTGTGTCACTCCCTGTTCGGCCGTGTGCCCAGCACTGGTTTTAATTTCTGCCCTTTCTACATTGTCAAGTATATGGTCTATCTTGACCTGAAAGACCTAATGCTTTTCAGATCTGCGCGTCTCATCATAGGTACCGATCTATTTCATTACTTAGCTATTGGTAGGGTAATGACTACACTTTATTACTTTGCTATCAGTAAGACAATGACTACATTTTATGGTTATCTAGCCATACCCTTTTAGTCTTCAAATGTCTCAGATTTTTGTTCATTGTTGTTTTCTGCTTTCTGTATTGTGTAATTGTAATTATTGGTTAACTGTAATATCCTGTAAAATAAGGAGAGGTCTGGAAGGAGTCATTGGACAGGTTGATTAGAAGGCCACTTCTTTTTCTTGCATTAAAAGGGCAGAAGAACAAATGCCATACCAATTTATCATCATATGCAACCTTTGATTAAACAATTTTTTACTAGATCAGTGTGAGTGGCTTTTGGCTTCAGAGCAGATTACTGAAATTAAGAACTTTAGCACAAAATAAAGAGTCATTTGTTTAGATGATTATTAAATTAAAAAGTCCAATCTGGAAGTCACCTTAATTAAATGTAAAAGCGAGTCCACTGAACCTCTGTGCATTTTCAAATCAGAGCATGATACTTCCCTAAAATATCATAAATTGCCCCTATTCTGCCAGTTAGTTCTGCTGTTTTGCAGCCAAGATCATAAATTAGACCCGATTAAAATAAAACTTGTTATTTCTTAGTATGTCGTAGTCAATACAGTCTTTCCTTAATGGCCTTCTGTATATTATCAAGTTATTAATTTCATTTAATTTATGTCACAAAGCTCCCAAACAGAATACATGATAAAAGTCCTAAAATTGTAAGAATAATAGCTTTATGTTTACACGGTTTCTCATTCTTTCTACAGCTTTAATAAGGTTGTATATTTTCCCTCTGATATATCTAAGAGGGTAAATCAGCAAGTACATAGGTGCGTAGGTGTGTGCACAAGGACAACCACATGCAGTTTTACTATGAGAATAGACAGTAACCATGTAAAATTCTCGGTACAGTCTCAGAAAGATAGTACAAAATGTACTCAGAGAGAAAATATATCACCAAAAGAATCCTTTTATGTGGACAAACATTTAAATAACGTCCATACAAATCACTATACTTAGTGAATGGGCTGTGGCTTCTGTTTCTTACTGAACAAAAGAAAATTTACTGGCTGCCACATAGTGTGGGTAAAATTCAGATTTAGTGAAGCCAGGAGCAAAGCCAGCAGAATTTATATGTTTCCACAGGGCAGGATTTTGACACAGCTGTTGTAGATTTTTACAGCCTAAAGCAAGGACACAGTCTCTGTTGCTGTATGGCTGAATAAGTTCTGCATCAGGTGTTTTTTTCCTTGTTTTCATCTTTCAATTTTAATTTTGTTATTTATAGCCTTTGGAGATAAACTGTTTCCAGAAAATATTTAAAACTGATTTTTTGTTGTTGTTTTTTTTGAAACAGATCTTCAAAAGACAAAAAAATTTGATTCTAGGTATGCGATGTTTTTAAGAATTCTCTAAAACTCCAGCAAACTTTAGCTGAAGATTTGTACTATTTTTCTCGACATGTAGGCTTATTCTCCTATGACATGGAATTAAAATCTCCACAACAAATAACAAAGCAGAGCTTCTTGGCATAGCAGAAGTGAATGTATGTAATATGCCCACAGAAGGCTTTTGCCTGTCCGTGTGGGTCCTCGCTTCTTCTCCAGTATTTAACTTCTAAATTGGGTCTTCATTTCCCCATTTTCTCAGAGCTATTTTAACAGTAAACAGAGGCTATGGACATGTAATTTCTTAAAGTTGGGGGTGGGTTAGGGGCTGCTGGTGAATAGACACCACACTATTGATCCCTCTAATGAATCCATACTAATTATGATGGACCTGGGCAGCCCATTCATATAACCAATGCCAGCTCGGTCACAAGCCTGAACAGTAGCCTTCATAGGACCAGAAAATGAGTAGACAAATGCCTGTTTCTTCCCAGGAAAGGCAAACCTCCCTGGATATATTGACACTCTGCTATGAAGAAAGTCTGTAGAGTCTCCGTTTTGGAGGCAATCCAATGTTTTTGCAAGGGCTAAATGAACTGCTCTCTAGACCCAGCTTTGCTGAGCTCAATGAACTCTTTTCTTTTCTCCTTTCCTCCTCATACTTCTTTGTTACTTTTAACAATGTGTAGTAGAAAAACTGGCAGTTACTCAATGAAATCACTGTTAAGCTTACGCCAAAAGGAAGATTTTTTTTTGTAAATTTGCACTTCCAAGAAGATGTCATAGTTTTCAAACGAGATGGTGAGACTCTGAGTTAATGCTTTTTGAATAGCTTGAATAAAAGGTTGTCCCTGGGTCTGTAAAACAGAAGCAGTGAGGCACAGTACCTCCTGGAGTTCCCTTTGGCCAGTGTGTCTTTGCACTGCCCTTAACCTGGGTCTTTGTCTGTTGGGCACAGTCTTGTGAAAAGTAGTCCTCAATACAGCTTAGAAATATCAATGGAATGGAGGCTCTGACTGATTTATTCGTCCTCCTTTTTGTTTGTCTACATTAAAACAGAGTTGGCTCACAGTATTTCTTTGCTCCATCATTACTTTTCCTGAGGGCTTATTCATTTAAGACTCAGGAGGAAAATGCCACGTTTACCTCTCTTTTTCCCTTTGTGTATTATTGCTGTACATCACTGCTGCTTGTAGCATTCCATTTTTGTCACAATTGTATGTGGCCACCAGAACAAACCTGCTCCTTGGCTTTAATATGCAAAAAGCTATACAAAGCATAATTAATGGAGTGAAGCAAAGTGACTCACGTGACATTTGTTCTCCTGAAGATTAAATGGACATTGTGAAGACCCTGTGGAGGATGAAAGAGAAAGGGAGATCTTCAGCAATGTGCACCAAGGCCTTTGCTTTTTATTTAGCATCCCCCCCTGCCCACACCCAACCTTGTCTGTGAAATATGAATGGATGGTTTTTCTTTGCTGGAATGAATAAGGATCATGATGTCCAGTGACTATGATTTTCATTAAAGTTACAGAAAGTTTTTTTATATAGAAACACAAAAGTTATCATGTTATTATTTGTATTGCACCACTGATGTTGTAATGAAATCTGTCGTGTTAAAACCTAATTGATGCTAATGAGGAGGACACCATTATAAATGACACCAGTGGCCCTTTTCTCAGCAAAGCATTAACCATCAGAAATGAGTTCTGAGTGCCTCCTCAATCCTTTTTTTTGTTCCTGATATTGTGAAATTAAAATGTCAACTGTCCATATATAGTATTTTTGCAAGCTCACTTTATGTCTAATAAAATCTAGGAAACTGAAAGTAATCACAGTAACAAGTGATCATATCAGTGTACTGCCTGGGGTCGTTGTACCTTTTCCCAAAATAATAGGCAGGTGATACTAAGACAAAATAATTAGAAGAATAATTTTGCATAAATGGTTATACGTTTTATTGAGATACTCAACAGGATAGCATTCCATCAGATCTGTCCAAGTACAAACTTGTGTTGTTTCCTTTTGTTAAAAAATAGTTGCCATAACAACTTAATTTAAATTTCATGTGGCTTATATAGAACATTATTTTGAGAACTTTGCTTGCTTACAAACTGAAAAATATTTCTATGTAGATAGCAGTGTTTTGTCTTCAGTTCTTTTGCTTTTCTTGAAAAGAGAACCCAGTGTTTTGTTTCCTTTAATAAGCCGATGAAATGAAAGTATTCAAAAAAAAAAAAATTATTCCCTAAACCACATTTGAAATAAGCAATCATATTTTCAAGATAAAAAATCATCTCCATAGTCTTTGAAAGGTCTGAATGTTATGTTTTGTTACAGTGAATAAAAAATAGTGAATAGCGAAGTGAGGTCATGGTTCTCAATTATTTACAGGTGAGTAGGTTACAGTGTCACTGAACATATCTACGTAGCACTAACTAGCCATCTTTTTTGTGTGCTTCAGCAGCCAGTCTGTAAGTGTAACAGGTATTGAGGTATTGAGAACCTCTTAAAGTATTCAAGGAGTTCAGAGTATTAAAGTGTTGACATATGGGTTGCAGGTGAATTTGGTGTAATGTTTTGGGTTCAGATTTGAAAAAAAAAATAATTAAGCACTTTTGGGAAGCAAGATTATCTGCTGTGTGTCCTATATATGTACTAAGATAATTTAGCACTTTCTTATACCCTTAAAATTAGACCCAAAAAAAGGAAATGGTGAAGTGAGTGTTTTACTTTTATATAATTATTAACTGGGTAATAATTTTAATTTTAGTTTGGTTGTGAAGCTAAACATTCTGGTATGCTATATCAGTCTCCACTGTATGAATTCAGATGTCACAGCTTTGAATGTTTATGGTTTGGGATTTGTTTCCAAGTTCATAATAATTGAGTCTCTGCACAATACCTCAGAGGCTTATCTTTGATCTTCTGATAACTGTCCAAGTGGAGAATTTCAAAGTTGGTTGTCAGAAGGTATATATAGCATCTCAAGTATCCCCTACAACATTTTCTCATGAAAATGAATATATTACTTGAGTTTTTGTCATAGCTGACAGTAAACATGTAGATAACTTTGCAAAGTTCACTCTGTTTTTTTTTTTTTGGGGGGGGGGGGGGAGTGGGGGGAATGTTTTTTTTCAATTTGTAATAGTTCTATATAAAATCGTATTTTACTTGCTTAATGCATTGGTGATGCTTTTATCTACTTTGGCATTCTTCTAAATGTTCTGATGTCTTCACTACCTTTGTTTTCATCTTGTTCTTCAACTACTTGTCTTTTATATACCATTTTGCTTTTGCAAAGTAAGAAATGAGATCTGTTTTCTCTGGTTTGATTTTTATTTGACTTCTAAATAGTACATGCCATAATCCAACAAAATGAATGTTAAAAACCAATTTGTAATTTGTCGTAGTTAATGTATTTTGTTGTTTTACAGTAGGAAAAAATTTAATCTCTATCTTTGTGGTGTGTCACACCATTGATTTTTCAAAGCAAACCCCACTGAAATCAATTGGGAGTGATGCATATAAATCCATGGCACACTGTTGTTCTTTATTTATGGGTTTTAGTTAAAGGGGAAGGGTGCTGGAAATCTCAGTACAGCAGTATTGAGGTCTTTAGGATTTTTTTTTTTTTTCAACATTCCTCCCCTTTTATGATCCCATCAGAATGCCAAAACAAGATGTTTATCTAGTCATGTAAACCAGCCGTGGAAAGTAGATAAATTTAATAAATTGAAGAGCTTACAGCATCATTCAAGCGATTAAATAGATTCTGCACCACATCTTCCCTCCTCCATATCCCCACTCCACATTATTCTTATCTGCAGGATTAGATTCCCTGTTAGGTCTTCTGACACAAGTTCTCATGGTTTCCGAGAGACTCACAATCCTTAGGGTACAAGGGCAAAGTACTGTGCCTGTGGGTTCATATATCATATCACATATTAAATCAAGAAGAGGATTCAGGTTGCAGTAAAGAGTGAGCACAAGTAAACCTTTAAGAAGCAAGGCATAGAACCTCACTCTAAACTCTGTGTCATGTTTAGATATTGAACTGGGTGCACTGCGGTTTGCTAAAAATACCACTTACTGGCTACAAATCAGACCCTTATCTTTGAATACAAACCAGACCACATTTTCAGTAAAATTAGCACATAGAACAGTTGTCTGAGATCCCAAGTGAAAATGAGATATATTGAATAAAATCCTTTCTTAAGGTAGTTACAAATAGGGGTTTAGTTGTAGGTTTTAGTGTTTTGGGGTTTTGTTCCACTGATGAGAAGACTTTTCCAGTTGAGCGCTTGAATCTGTTGCAGCTATTTAGATGATCCATTAGGTCCATCACACTCAGATGACTAAGGTTAGTCCTTAAAGATAAAAGATATCCTGACAGCCTGGAGGTCTCAGGCTGTGACCAGGGGTCAGCTTCTAGGTGAATGGTGGATATTTAACTACAAGAAAAATGGATGGATATTACCAGATTTGTACAGTCTATGTCTCCTACCTCTTACAAACATAATTCCTAAATGAACCAGAGTATTTCCTGACCAAGGGTTATCAGAGGGTGGCCAATATCCACACATAAGAAACAGTTTATGCTTTCTTGTTGTGTGATTACATATTCAAAGATACACATGGGTATCTGCACATTTACATGCACATATGCACAGGCATTTCCATACTTGTTTTCAACCATATATGTTGTGTCTATATAACGTTGTATGTATCAAATATGTATAAGTTACAAATAGTGCTGCTTTCTGTCATTTTGAATACCACTACATGGGGCACGTGTTCACTAACGAGTAGAGTTCTCCAGCTGAGCTCTTGAGTCTGTTGCAGCTATTAAGGTCATCTGTTTGGTGACCTTATATCACCTTCACCTGTATATTTGAGTCCATTAATTACAACTAATGTTTTCCTTCATCTCTGTGTGAAATCTAAGATTCTGCACCATCCAAGGATTTCAAATAGTAACTTGTTCTTGTTTGTGTGATCCAACCAATATTTCTACAGAAATTTAACTCATGGCTCAGGAATAAAAGCACTTAATTTTGTTTTTATGGTGATTAAGTTGCTGTGACGTTACTGCTACTGTAACTTTAAAGGAAATGACTGCAAGTTATCTACAGGCTAGGCCAAATTAGTTCCAGTGATTTTTATGTCAACAATGAATTGGCTAATGTATTGTTTTCCATTTCAAAAGGGTAATACTAATTTTATCACAATGGTATATCATGCCAGTATGAGTGCAGGAAATAATGTTGATTTGTATCCTTTACATGTTATGGTTTGCATTACTTCAGGGGAGAGCAAGAGTCTATTGAATTGCTCCTTAAGTCAAACCAAATAATAATACTTTTCTACCAGAAAAATATTTCTTCTCAGCTGAAATCTATATTCCAGGTTGTAACCTGGAGCTGCATTTTGGTTTTTTGAATGTCAGATTATACAGACTTGTCAACAGAGATTTTGCAAGGTGCAACCAACCCTGAATTGTTCTATCAGAAATTTCTGATTTAAACGTACTGGGAACCTCTAGTTTCGGAATCCAACTTCATGTAAATATAACTAAAGATATTTCAGAGACCACATGACTTCTTAGCATCACCAGCAGCAGCTATACAACATCTGAGGTATCAGTATTTCCCTACTTAACTGAGTTTAAGATAACTGGTTTTGCACTCACAACCAAATGGGAACAGTGCAGGTTTTTATATAAATGTAAACTTTTAATGAAAGGATTAGTGAGCCACCAGAACTGTGAATAAGGAGGAAAGAAAATGAAAAAATTCATCGGCATTAAAAATTTTAGAAAATGAAAGCAACAGTGCTTGGAAAATTGAAAATTCAATTTGGATGGCTGTTCAGGAAAAACACATAATCAAATTGGACTGTCCTGGAAGTTTGATTTCAGAATTCGTTTTTTGTTGTCTCAGTTGACGTACAGTCACGTTTACTTACTACACACTTTCTTCTACACCTCTGTTTAAGTCTAGGTAATAGAAAGGTGTTTCAAAAGAAAAATAAGTAATGTACATTTGTAGGCCAGTGTTCTGTTTGCACTGGATGAGAATCTAAGTAATTTTTTACTTTCATTACTGCACCATTTGATACTGGAAAACACCTTGGTTTTCTGGACCTAATATTCTACCTGTTTTGTGGGGTTAATTCCTATCAATATGTGTTTGAGTGCTTCTTTCAAAAATTTCACTTTTTAAATGGAAATACAGTTTTAGGGTTCAGAGAACATGGACCAGTGTGGTTTTGGTCATCTTATGACAAGCCTGACTTTACCAGAGGGTAAGATGGAAACATGTGGCAGCATCTACAGTTCTAAATCTGTGCCATCATAACTCATAAATGCTGTCATTCAGGGCTTTCTGGCAGCACGCTGTAAAGAAAAATGTCCAAGAAGTTGTAGTGGGGGCGCTTCTTTCCAAAATTCTGCAGCAGGCTACAATGCATGATTTCCAAAAGGATTTGAGATTAATATGATTTCTCCTTTTACTCACACTGATGAGATGCCTCATTATGCTCAGTCTTTTCTAATACATGGGCCATACTACAAGATTTAATTTATTTATTCTGTAGGTGACTTCCATTTCCTTTCATTTAGCCTTCAGGCAAGGTAGCCTACTACACAGCAGCTCCTGCTGTTTGGAAGGGACATGAATGGATGTCTGAAACTTAGTTGATTTGTCATAAGAAACTGAGTCAGTCCATGCAGCTCCAGTATGTATTCATAAAAGAGAAGTAAAAGGGAGTAAAATACTCCTAAGGTTCAATAGGGTGCATTTCACTGGGACTTTGAATAGTACTTTTTTATCAGAATATGATTTTGCTATTTTTTTTTCAATCATTAGCACCCCAGCTTCTAATTGGAAAAGAATTTAAATCTGTACATTTGTATATTATATTGAATATACTGCATCTGTAAGTATATTTTTTCACAACTTTAATGGAGGAGAATTTTTTAAATATAAGATTTTCACTATTAAAATATGAGAAAGGATCTAAAACTGTCACAAAAGCAGTTTTCTTTTTAATGTTTGGAAATAAACTCTTCTTGCTAAGTCCTTTAAGTATCCTAATATCTTTCAGAAAACAGTCAATGAAATATTCAATGGATGTGTTATGTTCAGACTTTAAAAAATGCACTGCAGGAGGATGTGTTTTCTGTAAACAAAATAGTCCTAGGACATACGTAGAACAAATCTTATTGCATCGGGTTAGATTATAATGTGGGGTTTTTTAATTTGGGGGGATTGGGCACTGTCCTGGAAAAGTCTGGTAAGGCAGGTCAAATTCACTGCTTTATATATTCAAATTGCTTTTTAAATCCGTAGATAAATACTGAAACACTTTCTCTGTACTAAGCTCCTTGAAATTACTGCTTTATTCAAAGAAACAGCCTCAAAGACTGCTTCAAGTTTCATTTATGTGTTATGGTTTTTCATCTTTGAATTATCCAGCACCTAACACTAAGGGTTAATGGGGTTTTATAATGACAGCCTGGAAGCCTCCAGCATGGGTATATTGATAGACATGATTACATATTTGCCTAACATCATTTACCACACTAAAAGTCAAAATTACTATGTTTATTAACAATAATAATTTTTTACTTCTTAGTAGTACTAGTGAAGTTACTAGTACTTGCAGGGAGTAGAGATTTCTTCAGCGCAGAGATAGTCAGTTTTTCCCTTCCCATTTTAAAATCACTAACGCTTTGAAGTGCTCCAGGTACTGCAATGCACTGATTTTAGAAAATGATTGACTATTTAATGGTGTCCATTTAATTTACTTGGAAAGATTCAGTACCTTTAACATTTTCCATTCCATTGACACGATATAATCACACTGCAAATACATCAACCTCTTTCTGTTCATTTTTCACTCTGCCACCATATATGTTAGTTGAAGCAGAGAGGAAGCAGTGCAGTTCTTGATTACATTCTTTTAAATATGTATCTAAACCAGTTTGGTGTATGTCCATTATGGAACTTTTGTTCAATGCTTTATGGCAATTTCCCCATAAGCTTCAGACTCATAAAATATGAAAAATCATACTTTTCTTCGACAAAAATACATAATTATCTATTGACTAGGTTCATTATCTCTTTTAATGTTTCATTACATTAGTAGCGTTGTTTTCCCTTGTGGCACGTTTCTCTCCTGATGATGCTAGTTATTCTGTATCTAATTAGCAAAAAGTTGTTCATCTAGTAAAAAAAGAAACAGACATGCTATTCATATTCTCCTTAGTAAACTGTCCTGAATAATTAATGAAAACAGACTTCCAGGGTTGTGAATTTTGATGAGAAGATACTCTCAAAGATGAATTACTTGGTTAAGGATATTTTCCCTGCTAATCCACAGGTTTTTCTGTTAATTCATGTAAATCTGGTTTCGCCTTAGTCTGGCAGGGAGGAGAGGAGCAGGAAATTTAAGTTTTTGAACAAATGAGAAGTGAGCAAGTGCCATCAAAACAATGGAAAGCTAGATTAATTTAAAACTCCTCTGAAAAGCTGTAAGGCATTTTTGATGGAGTTTTCACGTGTAATAGAACATGGATCTGCAGTGCTGGGAATTCTCACAGCAAGAACAGTTTCCTTACATTACTATAATATTTGAGTCAAACTTTATGTTTGACTAAAGGAAACTCAGTGCAAACACAAAATAAAGGACTGTGAGAGATTTACAAAAGAGATCACGTTTTCCCCCTTTTAAGCAATCTCTTGGGAGAGAAGGAGGGGAAAAGGAGTGCATTTTTGTGGGATGATGCATTCCATCCATCTTTTCATCCTTATAGTTTGTGGAATTGTTCCAGCTTCCCTGATGTTGCACAAAAGCACACAGTAATACACTTGTGCAGCTCTGGGGTCTGAGAAGAAAATGAACCCTGCTGATGCCAGCACCCTATCAAGCAACATATCCTGCAAGCTCGACATTGCACATTCACTTCGCTTCCTTCCTGGGCATTCAGGCACGAGTGAACTCAAAACAAATGCCATCAGTAGAGTCCAAAGTGTTCCAAAAGGCTTAATATAAATTCCTTGCTTCTGATGCTGTGATTCAATTGAACTCTGGGAATTTATGTGTATATCTACTGCCATTTTTTTTCCTTCTTACACTGAAGATGGGGGCACAAGGTTATTTTCCTTTAGCCCTTTTTTCAGTCCTCGTCTCCTTTTTTGCTTGCAGGCAGGGATTGTCGGACGAGGGTTATTTTATGCGCTTTGAGTTTTCTTTCTCATAAGCCAGCGTCTCTTGGTGTCTTGTAATATCAGATGCAGTGCTAGTAGAGTAGCTGATTTTACAAGGCACCTGCCTTCACATTTGAGGGCAGGATCAAGTCCTCCCTTGATGACTGAGGACAGAAGCTCACTGCTTATTCATGGTGCTGTATCTAACTGTGAACAGGGCCTAGAAGTTTAGTCTCTTTTATGCCCCAGGCTATGTACTATATGTTAATCCCATCCTGTCAAAGTACTTGAGTCCATTTTTTTTAAAAAAAATGATAACTATGGTTTTGGAAAGTTCACACTTCAGACTTTTCTTCACAGCTTCCACATGCATCTGTGTTCGGAGACTCAAATACACACAGTATTTTTTTAACTAATACAGTGTTGCACCACATGTCAACTGTTTCATGTGCCAGCGAAACATCTGCCTTTGTCACATAGGTGCCTGAGTTGATGAAACTTGTTTATGTAAAATTATTTCCACAGGAAGGACAAAGATATGTATTGAAGGGAGGCTTCAGTTTGGAGGGGCTTTTCTTCTTAATGTATGTGCTTTCTACCATTAACCATGTTAAGAACAACTTCACATATCTGTAAATAGGTATGAAAATCTTTCACTCATTTAGTGTCCCCTACTGGTGGTTTTTACAGGAACATCTAGTTGAAGCAAGGTTTGAGTTAACACGTATTTGTATTCTCTTCTTGTTTTCTAGTACAAATTAAGACTTATGAAAGAATAGGAACACATCTTTCAAATCTTTACCTATTCCTGAGATAACTTAGCTTGAGTAAATTTTTAACCTGATGGAAGATGGCAGTTTATGGAAACCTTGGCTGGGGTGGAATGGAAAAGCAGTACTTCAGATTGAATCTAAATAGTTCCTCTGTCTTAAGGAAGCAACATCTCTATTTTTCCTCCCCCCCCTGCCCACCCTCCCCCCACCCCCTTTTGAGAAATGTCATCCCCTTTACCGTGCATTCAGTTTCTTCAAAAAACAAAAGGCAATTGATATTTCTGGTTGGTGCCGTTATCTGAGATGCAGGAAATTCTATTTTTCTTTTATGGCAGATGTAAGCAAAAGTAACTGTGGTCTGCCTTCTGTAAGTTAATAACTGATGAATAGCTGCAATAAGGAAAAAAACCCATCTCTTCTATTAAATAAAATGTGAACATTTGCCTTTCCTCACTCCCCATCACACAATGTGAGCTATGAATGTTTTCAGACCTGGGGGAAGTTAGGCATTGCTTCAGTTGTAAGATTTGTACAAGGGTTGCAGAAAAGATGCTTTGCTGATCTCTTTTCTGAGAAGTAAATAAGTAGAACTTTTTCCGATTACCAAAAGGTTTAATGTGTTGAACATTGTAAACTGTAACACTGCAATCTACATCACTGTAGCTATGCAAGTGTGGGAAATAGTCAAAGCTCTTGTATTAAAAATTCTTTCTCATATGATATTTACACTGATCTCAACAGTAGTTTTGCCTGCTAGGAAATACTGAGTTAGGACTTCACGACCTTCATTTAAGTCTACAGGCATCCAGAAAACATAAGTCTTAGAGTGGTTCTTAATTTTCCCATAATTGAGTTCTGGGACCTTTTTGGACCTAACATCTTTCCATTCTGGAAACTTCTCTTTTCCCCCAGCTGTAATACTCATGGGTTGACAGGTGCAGCTTGCAGCAGGGTTAGGAACAGCAGCTCCCAGTTCCATCATAAGTGTTCCCTCTCCTGTTCTCCCACAGAGGAGGCAGCCCTCTCTGGGAAGGGCGAGGGACCAGCACTGTTGCCTCAGCAAGGGTTAGGCGGGGAAGATGTAGGGCTTTTTTCTTTGCTCCCTCTCTCCCTCCCTTTCCTTTCTTTGCCATGAGAAAATAGGCCACCAATTGAGTGGGAACTGAGACTGGCCGGGCAGCGCTGTGTGCTTTGTGTGCTCGGTGGCTGCCCGCCATTTCCCAGACCATCGGCAGCCCTCTCTTACTGTTTTCTCTGGCTGCATAAAGAGAACATTGTGTCTCTTGGAAGCTCTGGCTCATACCCTGCCCTCTATGTGAGAAAAGGAAATGTTCCCTCTGTTCATGACTTAGCAACGGTTGGCAAAAATGATGTCATATCTATGGTAGCAGCAAGACAAAAAGAGGGAGAGAGAGAGAGCAACTGCTTTTTTAGACAGATTTTACGCAGCACACTGTTCCATGGAGGGCTGAACAAAGAACAGGCATTGTAATGCTCCATTTAGAACAAAATACCAGCCTATTTTTTCAGGCTAGAAAGAAATGGGGATTATTTACAACTGTGTTTGAGGGTCCCATTTAGTAACACTATAGCATGGAATATATGGGATTATTTCTCTCTAGCTTTGCATCACTTTATTGTTTGCTACAGCCCCTCTATTACAAGTACATGTACTAGCATGTTCTTCTTTATTCTCTTTCTTTATTGCTACTAAGTATAAAATCATATTAAGTAAAAGAATATTGCAAATTATGCATAAAATGTTGCAGACACACAACTGCAGTATTTTACTTTCATGGTCCTTCACTCTATATTTTAATAATACAGTGTTATATCAGTGTGGGCTTCAGTGAATTGAGCATCAAAATACAAGCTTTTCTTGGCCTGTAGTTTTGTCTGTCTTTGTCCAGATACGCTACCCAATATCACTGCTTGTTTATAATTAGTACTTTTTGGAGTAAGCCTATCCAGGAAGTGTGTGTCTGTGTCTGTGTTTAAGACTGAAGGGAAGAGAGAGGGGGAACCGTGGAATTCGGTATGTCCTATTATGAAGCCGATGACCCTAACCTTCAGTTGAGATCTGAGTGAACTCTAAAGCTGGTATGAATCAAGTGAAGGTCCCTCCCTACATCACAGGGTGATGCTGTGTGGTGCTGTGTGAACTTCAGTGGCTAGTTATTATAACTTTGACAGAATTATGGTGAAAGCGTACGCATTTAATCTCCCACTCCATCTCCATTCTTTAGGTCTTTCCCTGGAGAGCAAGTGGTAACCTTCTTTGCTTAACAGCAAAATTTGGAAACTCATAAAAAGACAGGTCCCTGGTTATGTGAAGTGCTCTGGTGCTGAGTATCCTTCACTGACTTGGAACACTAAGTGCCTCCTAGCGTAGATTCAATCCAGAGTGTGAACTAATGCTCTGCATGTATAAATCCCAGACCCAAACTGAAAATAATTTTCTTTCAAATATATGTGCCAAGTTCTCCTGCTTTCTCTGCTGTCTTTTTGTTGTGCCTGTTGCCCTCACTTTTTGTTCCTTATAGATGATGAACATTGCTGTTACTGGAGATTCCCATACCATGTCCCCAGATGCAAGGTGTCCAGGTTGTTAGCAGATGTCACACATTGTGGTTGTTACTGTCATGGTTACTACTTCCTCAATAACTTTCTCTGAGAATGAGAAATACTGCAAGAGATGGTAGCAGTTTTCCAAAGGCATGTTTTGGGAATCAGATGAAGAATAATATAGCTTTAAGTTGAAATGAAAGCTTCCGGTGGACTTGTTTGAAGAATGTAGTAATAATCTGCATCAGCTGCTTCTCGAGTCTGGTTTTCCCTTGTTCAGCAAGGCGTGGCTTTGTTTTGCAGGTGAATTAAGTATTTCTAGAGCATCCTATTATGAGGTAGAGAAAAATTCTGTTGGATCCTAATACAGTTGTGGCCAGCCAGTCTAGTATAGAGGTTTCTGCCTCGACAAGCTCATATAGCTTTTTGTTTATTCTTTCTGCAAAACAGAATGAACCTCTTTGGAATAGACATTGCCAGCCCTTCTTGAATTGGGTTTGATATGATTTTTACCACTGCTGCAAATTGATTTGGAACAGAATTTTATTTCTGTTTTCTGCCAAAATTTTGATGTCATTAATCTCTACTGACTGGAAACACCATCGTAAATACCAGCTCTGGCAGGTGTAAGGAAGCAATCTCCCAGGTACACAGGGCTCTAAGAATGGTCTCCAGAGTCCCTCAAGCATCAGTTACAGATTACTTTTGTGTTTGCTCTGCTTAAAATGTGAGCTTCAGAATTCAGTATCACCTTCTGGGTTAGAATGGATTTAAACTGTAGCCACAATAGCAATTCTAATAGTATAGGTTTTTTCTGAGATATCAGAAAGAAATTGCACAGGTGGCATATGCATCCAAAATAAGCATTTGAAACTTGGTGGAGGGCTGACTGTTATCATTATTGTAGCCTTGTAAAGAATTTTTTGCTTTTCTTAAGGGGTGTCCTTTCTGACTTTTTGATATTTTTCCATTTTAGGTAAAATTGTTGCTGTCTTCATTAAAATTCTTTGGTGAATATTCTGATGGATTTGTGGTAGGAGCACAAGTACATCAAGGAAAAATAAACAAAGGTTCTCAAAGTGTGTTCAGTTTGTTAATTGGCTGTGTCAATAGCAGATGGACATTTCTCTCTGTCCACATGTCCTTATGTGCCTGGAGCTCCTTCATCTAGCTGCAAATTTGGTATCAGCCAGAAACAGAAGAGAGAATGTCCTGCTATTACAACATGAATCTTTTCTGAAGTATTCTCTGATGACAAAATATTAGGTTATTTCTCTCAGCTGCCAGATAGCTCCTGCTTATCTAGGTAAGAAGCACAAGCTTTTTGCCTATGAATTTTCAACACCTGTGAAAAAGTTTGGGCTTCATAAACATTGTGCGTGAGATATTGCAAAAATTGCAATTTTTTACTTTGAATGAGAAGACTGAAAAGAAAATTTGAGTGATTGTAATATTCAAATATGTATTAATTTACTGTTGAAAGGGAGGGAATAACCTGTTTTTAAAGTTGCAGAAAGGAGGTGTCCATTGCAAAACCTTCCAGTTCATTTAATTTACAGAAACTTTGTGTTCTCCTGCAAAAAAAGGATTTAATTTTAAAAGTACTTGGCAAAGTACACCAAAGTGAGCATTGCAGGGCTCGGCCTGGATACAGTCTCGTGGATCCCAATTTTCCTAAAGGTAGGAGATTCACTTTACCAGAGAGGCTGTAGTAAAAAACAGTTCCTTCAAAAGGTGAGTAAAAATAGAGTACATCTCATCTTTTAGCATGTACTTAGGGTTCTGAAAGTTGTTTCTTCACAAAGACTATCTTTGTGTGTCTGCTTTTTCTATATGAACCTTTTAATCTGAGCAACATCTGTCTTCTCTACTGAAAGTTTGTTGGCATTTCTCTGAATCCTACCTTCTGTGCAGGCAGGTGGAAATTATCTGTTTTCCTGAAAGGAACTGGGTCATAGAAGAATCCTGGCCACAGCACCATGCATTTGCATCCAAGGGGTCTGAATCAGCTGTCACGTGCAGGCCCTGTTCTGTAATCTGTGACTTCAATGGATCTAGGTGTAGTGACAAAACTTGCAATTGCAGCACAACATATTTATTCACTGATTTATTTATCCTCAGGAGCATGCCTGTCCTAGATGTCATGTAATAATGAAAAATGCAGCAGTAAAGGAAACAAGCCTTTCCTTAAACAAAGTTGAACATCATTAAAAAAGCCAAGATATCCTCTTATCTTCTGTAAAACCAAGCCTTTTGACAGCTCTTATAGCATACAATGCTCCAGAGTCCTCGGGGCAGGATATCTGAGCCAGCCAATACACTGGAATGCAATTGAGTTGTGCTTACTGGCAGAGTGGTAGATTTTTTTTTAAATCCGCATAGCACAGGGTAGTGCCATTTAGGTTTTACCACATGTATACAGGTGCAGTCAAACAATATCAGTCTGGTGTCAGCATACTATTGTCCTGAGATATTAGATCTTGCTATCTGACCTCTGTTAGACTTCATGAGTCCCAGCTTCCTACAGCGGCATCGTTGAACTCTGCTTCATGTGAACTTTTGTGTCCTCCCACACAGACCTTCATATTTTTTCTTACCTCCTCTCTTGTCCCTGTATACCCACTGCCTTTCTTTTTATGTTTCCACTCCTTACTGTCAAATACAGCACCAAATCTCATGCCTATTGAATCACTCTTCCTTCTGGTCTTCCTTCTGGTCTCCTATGATGCCTATTCCTTTTCTGATGCTGTAATAAATTCCTTGCTTATTAACATTTAAATCATTATTGTTCGCTTGGGATATAAGTCACTTCTTTTCTTTGACTTTAGCATGATCTCTGCTTTACCTTTACATTTTATTTTTTTCGTGCTGACTGTTATTATGATAAGAATGTAAACTCTGTGAGACAAGAAGCCTTTTTAAAAGCTATGAAAATGGCATGAAGAGCTGTACTTCTTAAAAAATTCCTTTTAGTAATCTAGAGTGCTAGAGTCTGTCAGGCAACATAGTATACTTACTGTCCTCTTCATCATAATGGTTTTCCCATTCCAGATTTGTTGCAGAAGTTCTCCACAGTGTAATAAAGTGCCATGTTACTAGCATGAAATTGCATGCTAGCATGAATGTCAGCAATTTGTACTTCATGCTCTTTTTTTCTTATACCTCTCTGATATAAATATTCTGAGCAATGCTGCCGGTGGTTAAGTGGCCATCTTACCTGGCATGCCTGTTGTCACCTTCTTACTTGGCATGCATGTTGTCACCTTTGCCAGGGATGCCAAGAAAGATAATGCTCAAGGAGAATACACCATATATTTACTTTCAAGAGTGGCCCCTGAAGCTTTAAATTCAGGAGAAAGGAAGCCAACTTGAGCATTAACCTGCATTCATTTCTGAATTATGTTTTTTTTAAAGGACGTCTACAGTAGTTCTTCTTCAAGTGTGTCTGCCATTTCAGTTATTGATACACTGTTTAGTTTGGCTTCATAGTGGCATAACTTTAAATGCCTTCAGTAATTTTTCTGTTTTACTGCTTGATGGAACTAAGGCTCTGTTTATTGCCAAGCATATCAAAATGCCATCACATGTAGCTCTGAATTTAGTTAAACCTGACGTTAATCAACTTGTTTCCGTGTGATATGCTTGCTGTGTCCAGGACTTTTCAGTTATTTTTCAGAAAGTTCACAAAGTTAACAGAATCCCCTCATTTGCAGAACAGACTAACACACAATGCTTAATGCTTGCAATTTCATTACTGGAGGAAGTATTTGTTTGAAAGAATGTATTACCAATGCATTTTGGATTGCTGCTATCGCTTTCCCCAGATCAAGCCAGTATTTCAAAACTACGCTTGCCAGCATCTTTGGCACTCTGTTGTCCTGGCACCTGATGTCTATACTGCTAAGTACTTGATACCTTGGCTGCACTTCTGATATCTATCAAATATCTGGACCGGTGGTATTGAAACAACAAATTAATGCTTTGTGGCAGTTATTCTGAGAAGAGGAAGAGTAGCATTTCATGAAATCATCTAATTACAAATATTGTTAAAACAGCTGTGGTTCCTGCTGTTGAAGTCAGGTATAGAATCTAGGTATAGCACAAAGCCTCGTATCATTCATGAGAAATCATGTAAGCTTAAATTAAAGCCCATAAAATGTCTAATTTTTTTTTGTGTTTGTGATTGATACACTATGACATTAAAGTGAACAGATGTAGAACTGCTCATGGGAGCAGTAGTAGTTTCTGCCTAGATTCAGTTATTAGGTGGCTTCACGAAAAAATAGAAATTGCTCTGGGAGACAGAGATCGCTATTTTTAAGAAGTAAATGTTTCAGCCTTGGCATTCAGAGATTCAGCTCTGTGAGAAGCCAAATTCTGTAAATTTAATATCTGGAATAAGGAAAAAGCTCAAGGAGTGTTGCCAGGTGCGTTCAGCTGGCATGGCTCTGAAGTCCTTGGGCGAGTTCGGTATCACACGAGCACATGTTCTGTTGTATTGTATCCAGAAATGAAAAGCTATTGTAAGCGATGCCTACATTCTTGCTGAAATTCTCAGCCAGCGCTAGACAGCTGTCGTTCTGGTTTTGTATCCTTTATTGTTCTGTCCAAGTTATTCTAGAATAAATAGTTCAAATGTTAATTGACATAAATTTGTGCTGTTATGAGGTATGTTTTAAGAGAGGTTCCTCCTGAGCTGTCTAGTTGATGCTACTTGGTTTCAGTAAGAAATACTTGGCTGAGTAAAATAATTAATTTTAGACAAAGGTGAAAACTGTCCTTTATTTTCTTGAACGGGAGGATACATTACACTTCAAGACCCTCTGCAGCTCTCCATTTTTACAAACTTGGCTACAATACTGTTCCTGCTAGCCATTCACTCAGTGCAGAAGAGGTTTATTTGTTTTTCTTCACAGTCCTTTTGTGCTCAGAGTTCTTCTGCTTCACTTTACAAGGTATTAGGTGCAGGCTGTATGTATATTATGTACGTATATTCTATGTACTTCTGTATTTGTATTCCCCACATGATCAGTAGAGACTTGGCAGCGCTGTGGCGTGACTATTTTGCAATACAATATGCTGCTGTCAGTCTTAACACACCTTGACTTATATTCATTATTCCTGGGACGGGGTGAGTAGGGTAGGGAGTTCCTGCGATAAATGTGAATACTTGCGTGTACTTCACAGTGGTCTATAGACGTTCAGCAAAGTGGAGTCATGCCTACATTAGGGATACAGGGTTACCTTTTTGTCCTATGAAATTTGGATTGTTGTAATTTTCCTCCAGGGATATATCTCATATTACATATATTCCATTATCTCTCTACAACAATGTAAGAGGAATTGCGTATTTGAACATTTCTTTGACTCCATTTGCTGAAGAAGGGTAAAAAGAACAAATATTTTATGAAATTAAAATGTTTGACTATGAAAGGAGATTCCTTTCTGTGGAGGCAAATTCAAGTGATTCATTCTGCATTAATTAATGTGAAGGTACCTTCACCTCTGCTTATGAAAGCGGTACCATCTATAGAGTATGACATGAGTAAAAATATACTACATGTATGCTATAAATATGTTGACAGACCTTTATCTATAGTCAGTCAGTGGATACCATTCTATTTACTAAAGTAGAATAAGACCAGGATTAAAATTAGAGGCTGGAAATATCTCGTTTTTGTCAAAAGGGAAGGATTAGATGAACTGATGGATCAGTACAGCAAATCTATACTTTTGATTTGTTGGATCTTTGTATTACTCTGCTAGTAAACAGGAGTGAGTAAAAAAGAAGCTAGAAGCACATTGCCCTTATTAGGTTCTTCGCTTTATTTATGTGCTCGAGTGTATCCATATCTAGGATCCATCACAAGTTGAATAGTTATTGGTTTCTTATGCTACATAAACTCAGTTGTTCAGGCAAGTTAAGTAAAAACTAGACTCCAGCTACGTTGCTGTAATGATTATATAGCACATATTTTTTAAGTATTTTTTTCCTTATTCTGTTTTTCCACATAGACATCAGAAAGAATTCTGCCCAAAATGTCAGGTTTGGCGCAATTCACATCTGCCTTGTGGCTGAACACAAAATGCTGCTTTCTTTCACAGCCACAGTTACTGCATTTGAAGTAACGGTGGGGGAAATACCTACTTTTTTGCCTCAGACTTCACAGAAATAGAGATCTGTGTTCGTCTATCCCAGAAAAACACTCGAATAACAAGTGTGAGGGAGCTCCAAGTACCTACTTAGTAGATATGATCTAACTGTGAGAGATAAATAAGCCACAGGTGTAGGCTTATTCCTACCTATTAATAGGTAATAGGAAATAGTGTCTTTTTCCAGGTGCATTTTCTACCTATTTTGTGTACTTGTATGCCTTCCATTATATGGCTTTCAAAATATACTTTATAAAGAAGGGAAATATTAATATTCCTACTTTACTGATGGGGAACTGCAGCATTGAGTCTTTGGCTTGCCAAAAGTCATATAGGAAGCTGATGGCTGTGTAGATGTCCCAAGAAGTACTTTTGTAATTCCCAAATCTGAAATAACAATTTTATGGCCCCTGAATTATTCATTTCCCATTGGAAATAATTACCACAGAGAACTTATGCATTTCCAAGGATGCTACCAGGTAGAATACAAGCATGTCATAGTACTGCTGTTATAAAACTTATATAAGTCTTTCTTTAAAACCATCTAACCCTATTTTATGGGTTAAATTTATGTATATATTATGCACTAGCCTTTGTTATTTCCGTTTATTGCATGTGAAGTATACACACAAAAAAGAAATAATGAATATAAAAAAGAAATAATGAATATATATATCTCATCAAAGAGAGATAAAGCATAGCCAGACTTAGAAAAAATTGTCTGAGTGGGAAATTACAATGTTTCAACAGTAGCAGCCCAAACAAGCATGATTCCAAGGGAAATTTGTCCTTCATCTCTAATACTAACATTGCAAACTCTTTGCTGAAGTGTCTTGGTAGTAACAGATGAAAATGTAGTTCTGTTACTGTGTGAAAAACAATTTTACCACACAAATTACTAGTGAATGTTTTTATCAGGTAACAAAGAGTGTGGAAATATACATGTTTAAAGTTTTTTGATCTACTGATTATTTTTTTTACACAAGTAAATATTTAAGTTGAATTATACAACTAATTATGCCTCATATTTTCTAGTTTACAGTACATTAGATTTGACTTTAGGAAGTGTTTAAGGGATAGCAAAATTATTTAATATGTATAACACATTTGGCGTCCTCTATTCTTCAGTCTCCTAATGCAAGTACAAGTGAAAAACTGCTACATGGATAATTATTTATGTGCATGTGGTGTGCTGTAAAGATACTCTGTGTTCCAGACAAAGAGGTGTTGCTCATCAGCACAACACAGCACGTGGTAAGAATAGAAAGAGTGAATTCACGACTATACAACAAAATATAAACATTTCAGGATTGAATATTAATGCCATAGCTGGGTTTGTGGCCAGGAGAGAATGCATGGGCTTGCATATATGAAATTCAAAGGATATTTAAACGACTAGAGGACAAAAAAGCTCCCCAGAAAGGTATGGCCCAGGCATGTCACAGGTCTTTCTTGCCTTTACTACTAAGGCTTCAGGAATGTTATTGTGAGCAGTGAATTTGTTATGTTAATGAAATTATCATTGTTCAAAGCATGACATTTGGAAACACCGTTTTAATGTACTTGTTACAAAGAATATGTGAAAATAACAATTCTTTTGTAGAGTTTTGGTTAGCCACCCATATATCCATATGATGGAATGAGATAATAAATTTAGGAAAGTGCGTACCTCTGTTCCAACCTGTAGAAAAAAGAGATTCATGAACTCGTAGGGGATCTCTTACTCTTATTTACCACGTGGAACTGGACTACAGGTGCCGGCTTTGTCTCCGTGTGCTATTATCTACCAGTAATTGTAACAGCAGCAAGCTATTCAAAACCAATTGTAATTGTGTGCCTGATGACTGTGCTGACTTACTGAACTCTTAGTGCCTTTAGCTGAGCAGTTGATACTAAAGCTTGCTGATGGTAGCTAGCCATTTCATCAGACTTTATTGTCTGTGTGGCTTAATAATTCAGTGGAAGTTAGCAGTAGGGAAAAAACATGGTTAAATTTGAAGAATTTCAGGCTTACTTTTTGTTCTGTGAATTGCAGAGCATCACCTGAGCTACGATCAGTGCCCTGTATGTGCTCTTAGCCCAGAGCAGTGAAGACCCTTTGCTTAACCTTTTTGAGTGTGTGCTGCACTGCTGTGCTGAGACTGGATGGGCAGGCAGTTATCACAGCTCAGCTCTCACCGCTGGTGGTAGCGTGTCTTGATGTACTAGCTTTGTGATGTATATGAAGCCTTATACAGTAAAGGACATTTACAGTTCCAAATAGTAAATAAATGTGGAAATATAAGAGGTCGTGAAAGTTTTTGGGTGATCATTCATTTCATAGTAGTCTATGCAGGTTCTCACATCATGACACATCTTGTTCTGGTTGCTGGTTCAGGAAATCTGATGTAAACTGAAAGAGGTGTAGCATATTGTGAGGGCAAAAGGGGAATGAGAGAGAAGCCAAAAGAATTTGGTCCCTTTATCCTAGAAAAACGAAGAACTGAGAAGGGATGTAACTGCTGCCTAGAACTATTGCGGAGACGATAAATATTAGAGCACGAGAAGAGCTAAAGAGCTATGTTCACATAAACCCAAATGGGTATAAAGTGTCCAAACAGCAGTTTGGGATGGAAAATATAACTTTTCTAACCAATGAGCACTGCTGTTCTAGAACAAGTTTTGTGGATATTAGCAGCCTTAACACTTTTACGATAGAGCATGATAAATTTCCCATAGGGATTGTAAGAAGTAGCTGCCTATAGAAGTAAATATCCATACTTGGTGACTTAGGAAGTGCATTTCTGTGATATGGTTTAACTTTTGTTTTTATTTATATTTATTTTTTCTAGTTTCTGTTTTTTCTTTGAAGTGGAAACATACAGGAAAAAGAGATAAGAATTTGTGGAAACCAGTCCTGAGATTTGTGAATTCTGTTTTTGGAGAGGCACAGCAGTAGGTTTTCCTGTATGTCTGGGGTTTACTGGAGGTTGTTTTTAAAGGTTTTTTTTTTTTCTTTGTTGATAAATAACGTTCCTCCTTTAAATAAAACAATATATCAACACAGTATTAAAACATAAATAAACAAAATAGGTGATATAATTAAAATATTAATAGGCCATTACCAAATAAATATGATATTCAGCCATTTTTATATCCTGTATTTGATCAAGCTAATGATATTTTCTGTTAAAAATAGTAGTGAAGGTGGGACAAATAATTGGATCTGACTATTCAGAATATAGGAAAAATTTGGTCTAAGATCTCAACTTTGTGCCTCAAGTTCATTTTTAGATAGCAGTTCTTAAGAGCTAATGCGCTTTAGAAGTCCGATGTTTTTTACTGATAAATATCAGATTATTCTGGTGAATTTAACCATCTTCAGTTGCTGTGGAAAGAAATTTGTTTTCCAACATAAATCTTCAAATGAGAATAAAATTTTCTCAAATCACTGCTTTAATGCAACTGTGCTATTTTAAATTGGGGAGAATCAAACTATTACATATATTTAGTTCATAATATAAAACTATTAGATGAAATTGTCCTTTCATTTACACTCATACAACCACACTGAATTAGTAACTAGGCAGAGTAATATTTAGAGTGGTGCTCAGGGACTTTGTTGCATAAATCCTATTAATGTTAATTCCTAGGCACAGTGCTGAAAATGTACCCTTAAGTGTCTGGCAGACCAGCAATTCTTATAAAAACTTATAAGCCAATTTCATTTTTAAGTAGTGGTCTAACACAGTGCAAATGCAAAGTTATTAAATATTAATGCTTTAAGAAATCAGTCTCAGGCTTTTCATCTAAAAAATAATTTTTGCCAATGCATCTTCCATTGATTTAGGAATACTTTTTACCTTTTGCATCAGGTGACTTAGTTTTTATCTACTTAAGCTTATCGTTTCTGTTGATTTAATATATCTGTTACACTTCTTTCCTCAGAACTTTTTTTCTTACTTCATTACATTTGAAAATGTAGAGAAAAATCTTCCAAAAAATGCCATCTCTAATTTGTTTATACATCTTAAGCTATATTAATAACAAACCTTTGATTGTTAACATTATTGCAAAGTATTTCTTTTTGATTTCCAAGTTTAGCATATTTTTGAGAAATGGACAGCGTGTTAGAATATATCCCCTTTTTTGCAATTTTAGTCAACTTGTAATTATTCATTGTGCATCAGAGCATGTTAAACCAACAGATATGTAGTAGTAAGATGACTCAAAGCTTAGGTAAAAAAAACTGATAACTACCACAGTCATTATATATTTGCTGAAAAAAAAGCAGATCCTATTGATTTATATTGAGAATTTCCAAGGAGGAAACCGCAAGTAAATGAGACAGCACAAAAAGTAGAGAGTTATAAATTCTTCTTGCAGCTGCAGGAGCCTAATTGCATTGAAATTTAGAAAGTACAGGTAGAAAGATTTTTAAAAGAGAAACAGAACCCAAAGGTTTGCTCAGACACGTTGAGTATAGTGTTACAGTTTATCCTAAATGAGTGTTATCAATGCTAAATCTGACTCAGCCCTGGCATATACTGCCTCAAAAATGATATGAATGCTGTTTGGTCACACCTAAAATCTAGTGTGCATCATAACTTCAGTGGTACGGTGAAACAGTTTAACAGTAGTTTATCAAACACGTGAGCCCAGGGTATCGGAGCCTGCTGGTGGCCTACACCCCAAAATGCTGCAGAAGAGGCAGATGGCCCCACAGCAGCAGTGCCTGAGGGAGAGTGGCCACCCACTGGCCCGTGCCTGGGCTTCCCCCAGCATCTCACTGCTGCTGCTGCAGTGCTTCCCTGAAGGCCTCACGCTCCAGGGGAGAGCTTCATTTTGAGCAAGAAGCATGTTTTGAGAGGGTGGCTACTGGCTTTTCTTCAAAAATACTGGCTTTTCTTTATCTCTTCCTTAAACCACTACAATTTCCACACTCAAGAAGACTTTGGGGAAAGAAGGCAGTGTCTCTCTGTACCACAGGCTGTGTCTTGAGGCTGACACTCCTGACAAAAGTGGCTTGACAAGCCTGTAAATAAACAAAGGCTTCCTGGCACATCTGGGTCTCCTGCCGAGACTCCTCATCCAAGCATTTTGAATCAGTTTTTCGGAGAGATTCCCAAGATTAACCAGATTCTGCTAGACGAGTGTTGTAATACATTTATGGTCTTGTTCTGGTTCATTTTCTAATGCAAAGTTGGTTTGCAAGTTTTCTGATATCCTCCACTTATGAAAACAACAAAAATGTTTTTCTTCTTTTTTGACATTATTCTTTTGGAATGATGTCAGGTGTTACAGCTGGAGCCCCTGGCTGCACAGCTTTGCTTGAAAGGAACTAGCTGAGAAGCTTTGCAGACTCTTAATGTTGATACACAATAGGTTTTAGAGAACAGTTTTGAAGAGAGAAGGAAGCTAATGTGCTAAAATGTTTCAGAAAGGAGAAACCAGAAAGCTCAAATAACTGAAGGCCTGTCATTTTGCTTTCAGACTCAAGTAACGAAGTGGTAGAGAAGGATAATGGTAAAAACAACTAAAACTGTGTGGTGGAAAATAAGTATTTTCGAACTAATCTTAATAATTGTCATGAAATTACCAGTTTTATTAGAAAATGGCTAATGTTGAAATAATAGACTTCTGAAAGCCTTTTATCACAGTTTAGTAAGGCAACAGATCTTAATGCGCTAGTAAAGCACAAAGTACACGTCATGTTTTTTGCTTAAGTGAAAGATCTCAAATGTCATTGTAAATGAGGAATCATAGTTAAGCTGCTACATAATATCAGAAACATGAGGTATAAGAGAAATGTATTCTTGGTTGTATTTACATTTTATGAAACAGTTGCAGAAGAAAGAAGGATTAAGTAACTGTAAATAATAGAGAAAAAACATCAGTGATACAGAACAATCTGGCTAAGTTGCCAAATTGGGAAAAGAAAAAGTGGGCATTTCATTAGGGCAATATATCTGGAAAAAGGAACATGAATCATATTTACAGAAAAAAGGAATCCATCACTCAGAAGCATTTAGTCTGAAAAAGATTCAACGGGTCACAGTAAATAATCAATCTGACACTGATCTGAACGCAATGCCATGGTATATAGAGATAAAGTGATCCTGTATAATCAGGTGAATATCACATAAGAAAAAATGCCATTACTCTCATTTTTGTCAGTGTACTGCAAGCTTCTCCAGTGCTTCTGCAGAGAGCTTCTGTGTTTCTGAATTGCATGCTTGAAGAAGTTGAATACTCTGAAGCGTTCAGTAAAGAGTCCCATAAATTGCAACAGAAGGGAAAATAGATGTCACAGGAAAATAATTTCACAGAGTACAAAGAAATAAGTGGCTAGGTCTTCTTATTTTAATAGTGAAAATCTTAAAGCATGACTTAATGAGAACTGTTACATCTCTGGGAGACAGAATTTTGATAGTAGCAGGTTTTCACTCTGTCGGGCCGTGGTGTTGAAGACAAGCAAATATAATATTTTTAACAGTGAAAGCAGTTAAAGATTGGATCAAGTTGTCAAGGATTGTGGTGGTTTCTTCATCACAGACTTCCTAAAAATAAAAGCTAAATGTATTCCTAAAGGATAAAATTGTGTTTCACTTGAAAAGGAGTTAGTTGAGGAAAGTTTTTTGGAAGGTATAACAAGCCACATGTACACAGAGTTTCCTTCTCATTTTCAAATATATCAATTGGTTAATCATAATGATCTCCAATGTAAGTACTGCGTATTGCTAGCACCATGATCTACTTCACAGGCTTTCTACAAGAAGCATATTTGTAACCCCATAATTTTGAAAGATTATGCAAAATGTTCTAAAATCCTTTTTCTGTTGTTTTCTTTTTGAAAGAAATAGTATTTTCTGTTCTCACTTTCCAGTTAAGCAGGGAGAGGTGAAATGATTTGCCCCATAAGTACAGCTACACTTGTTCCCAGGCCAGTTTCCTATCCACAGCTGTGTCCCAGGACCCCAATTCCAAAGGATCACAGTTCATGCTATTTTTGTAGAAAGTCATATCCCTCAAAGGAGTCAGGCATTTACATATATTCACCCGGCATATTTCATTTAAGAGGATTTATTCATATGGAAGTTGTATACACATTTGGGAGTTATGTTGAATAAAGACATGCTATTTTATGCAATAGGTGGCAGAAAATCATGAACAAGATTAGCAAGTGAAACTCTGCTCCGTTCTCCTTTCCTTTCCTTCCCCATTGAAATAAAAAAAGAAACATAAAGAGGTAACGTATATGGGCCACTTCAAGAAATGAGTGTAATTGATGGAAACTAAAGGAAGAAATGTTTCTAAATTGGTCAAGCATTTACCCCTATGTGCTATTGAATGTAGCTCATGGGAATAAATCTTCTGTGTACAAGGAAAATTGCATGATCACTCCACCTTATTTTAGCAACACTATTAGACAGTCACACTTCTTTCTCGTTTGATGAGCTCTGCGCCTATTCCTTTACTGGCCTTTTTAATTTCTTCATGTCATTGCCAAAATACTAACTTTATACAGTACTGCTCATGTAATCTTCCAACTTTCCATGGTGAACTGTTGGAAGATGCTGGCAGTCTTTCACTGTGCTTTTATCCTTTCGCAAAGTAAACGGCACAATTTGTGGAAACAATATTTACCTGCCAAGGACTCTTTATTGATCCCACTCAGTGCTTGCTAGCTTTGGCACAAGTGGTAATCACGCAGACTAAAATAGCACTCCTGAAGCACTTCCTCACTTTTTATAACCCCCAAAGTAGTACTTGCACAAAAGCGAAACCACCACCTGTTAATCATTTTGCTCCTTAATATATTTCTCAGCTGACAGGAGTAAGTTTGTCAAAGTTTGTCTGAACTTTCTTGGTTTCAAAGAAATAGAAATTTAGTCTATCCAGATGTTAATTTCTAAATATTCTAGTTATTTACTACTATAAAGTACACTTTAGGTGTACCCAAATTTGATTAGTAATTTTTTAGAAGACACTTAGAAATATTCCAAGGCAAAAATATATTTATGCTAATTGAGAAGAAAGGCAAGCAGATTTTTTTTTTCTTGCAGAGTATTTTACATTATTTCATGCTGTACAAAAGCTACCAACATTCCATTTTCACTGGACACTTCAAATGAGTTATCTGCCATAACATTTTTTTTTTCTTTTGCGAAACCCTCTCATTTTTCATTTTATATATATATACACACACAAAGTACTGTGGGATAAATGGTTGAGGAGAAAAAGTTAAAATTAAGTATTCTATAATCTTTAGAATCTTAACTATTCTGAGGTCTGAGCTACACTCTTGCTCTACAGACAGCCTTTGGCATTTCTTGATTTAAGTAGAAGGACAAACCTTACATCTTCAGAAGTACTCTGTTTATGGAATCTTTTCCTTTCTACTACCATCTCAAAGCTTGGGCCATGCTTGTGTTGTCACTGAAGTTCCCATTTTCTCACCTTTTGCCTCACCATTTCTCCTTTACTTCATTATTACTAGCACATAGCAATATTTCTTCTCTGCTTAACATCTTTCAAATAAAGAGTGTTGGTTTGTTCCCTTCTGATCCAGTCTATTCATTTCTCCATTCTCTGTCATGAGGAGTGTACTTAGTAGTCCTAGTTGGCAAAGGCATACTGTCCTGCTTTGTACCAAAGAGTTCCTGGAAAGATACTTAGCTGCTAAAGAAGACAAAACCACTGATATGATAAATTACAGACAAAGCGTTTTCCAGCCTGTATAAACTTACACTTTACAGTAAATTATACTTCATCTTATGTTTTTAAATATACTTTTTATGTCTATATATGAATCTCTGTGAATCTCAGAGAAACCACCTATGCATTCATCTTGGCCAGGTTCTAGTGGGTTTAGCCATTTATATTGCTGTTTCAGTCAGGAAACTGTAATCGTGATGCGTATAATGGAACCATGTTTCTAACCAAGATGTTCTAGTGGATTTTGTTGGAGTTTATGTAATTATCCTTATCCTTGTAGATAACATGGTTCGAACAGTAAAAAAAATGGGGCGGGGAGAGAGGGGGAGGAGACAGTAAATTTTGCAAGCACATAGACCCTACAATGGAAAACTGTATTTTGGTTTGAAAATGACGGACGTTCACTTAATTATTGTCCCTAGCTGATATTTAATTAAAATGTGTACACAATTTAAATTAAAATGCCTACTCAATTTAAAGGTCATGTCAAATTGAAGGTTTTATAGGTAATGGACTATTGGAAGATGTTTTAAACTAATTTTTACCGGTGTGACTGTTTAGAGAATAAACAAATGATGCATGCTGAATCTACCATTCACATATATATATATGTTTGCACTCTTTCTATGTTTCAGAGGGATGTAAGTGTACCAGAGTTACATACTGAACAATGCCATGTATCACAAAAGAGCCTTTTTCTGTAACAAAATTCTTGGTATGTAGGCAGCTTTCTGTCTACTACTTCTTTGTAAATGCCAAGTAAATTGTTAAAGCGAGTTAAATATCAGTAGAGTGTCCAGCATAAAATCCCTGCTTTCCAGTGTTCCTTATAGCCTACTGTAAGGCCCTTGGTATCTCTTTGTCTTACTGTATGCAAATGCAATTATTTTACTGAAACCACAAATCCTACTCAAGTCGGTCTTTATGAAAGAAATCAGACCGTGTCTCTATTGGGAGAGTTTTCTACAGGGTAGAACAGCTCTCCCTGCCAGCTCTTATCAGTTCTTAGTCTTTTCCACTGTGCACAGGAAACCCAGATCACACTTTATCATGCTAAATACCGTGTGAAACATGATCAGTGGAATTGCTACTAATTATGAAATGCTCTAGTCTATTAATTCTGAATTCTCTGGTTTCTGGGAGATCCTAACTTGCTCCCATTTTTTCTTGTCAGGGTGGGATTTTCAAAGGCATGTGGCCACCACTGAGTGTTAATAAGAAATACGTATCTGGCACCCTAAGACACTTCATAAACTCATTCAGAAGAGGCTTCCGTCATTCCCCTGAGAACTGAAATCCCTTTTCTCTAGAAAAGCAATTTAAGTCTGACCATGAGGACAGACTTACAGAATCTAGACCTTATTCAGATTCATATTTAATTCTGAAATATCTAGCCAGTAATGGAGAGGAAAGAAAGAAATGGGAAAGAAATTAAAATGAAACTTGCAGCTAGCTGCTTAAAATGATCAGAGCAAGTGAAAACTCAGTGGCTGGTTTCCCAGATGCTATTGCTCATCAAGGTTCCAGGCCAATGAGGAGGGAGCATTATGGAATTTGCTTAATAAAGTTATATTTGATCTATTGCAAAATCCCTGTAATAAACCTTTGCAAAACTGTTTCTCCTAAGTTCATTTGAAGTTGGATCCATATGTGATACCTTCCAAAAGTAATTCAAAAGCAGCTTCACTGACACAAGCATCCCTAAACCATGTGTTCAAATGCATGCACGCAAAAGGGCAGATCCGGGCTGAATTTTAAGTTACATGCATTGAGAAATACCTAACTTCCAAATATTTTTACTAGGTTTACTTCTGCTCTAAAAAATAGTAGAAAGCACATGCAATTCAATTAAAAAAGTGTCTGACACTTAGTTTTCAATTTGAGCAGAAAAAAAATTCTTGTATTTTCTGCAGTTTCTTTGAAGTCATGAATTGGCCAAAGTGCAGTTGAAAAGGTTTGCAAGCCTTAGGACACCTCTCATTGAACTTGGTATCAGATATAAAAAAGAAAATCAGGTGAAGTTCTCTTTTCATTGAGGTTTCCTTGGAAACATTTCCTCAGTACTTCAGCACAGTACATTTTACAGAGTTTTACAGAGAAAGAGGGATTTCTGAGTCTTCCTCTAGAATTTCAGGTTTTCATTGCAGCAGCAGTGAAATTGCTGGACTAGAAGAAGAGAAGAGGCTGAGTCCTGATTAGGCATCTTGGAAAGAAGATAGTTGTTGAATCCTGGAGGTTCACCATTGTCCAGAGGCCCAGTGAAAATGAGAAAGGTGTTATTTCTCTGATTATTTGAATGTACTTTGTGGCATTTTTATTTTGGCCAAGTGATAAAGAGGAACGTTGTTTTCAGGGATGTAGAGGAAAAGTCTACAACAGGGCTAATATTTCTGAGATTTTGGGTTCTTAGCAGATACAAACATAACGAGGTCTTTCAAAGGCCTTTTTGTATGCTAGGTGATGTCCTAGACATAGTTGTCAGAAAACAAATTGATCTTTGCACTTCTGCTTTCAGCAGGGACAAGGATTTTAATATGTGCATTCTATGACACTGCTGGCTCTCCATCTGTCCAAGGAGCTGGTGGTAGCAGCTAAGACAGCTATTAGTTCATCACTGCATAATGAGGTAATGCTTACGAATCACAAAGCTGCCAGTTCCCTCAATATGCAGGTCGTGTGTTGTGCCAGGTGCAGAATTACTGATATAGTTCTCTCATTCCAAAGTTTGTGTTACGATTCATTCACGTGGAGTCACTGAGGAATTTGTAGCCCATGTAGTACTGAACCAGCTACCAAAAATATGGAGTTTGTGCAGCACTCTATATACTATCATTGCATTCTGAATAATGAATGACGCAATGGCACTGCATTGCAGTCTTTATTGTGTTTTTGAGTACTACTAAATATACTGCAACTAAAAATAACATTTTCTCTATCAACACTGAAATTTCAATAGTTAGCCTACAATATGAAAATGAAGGTTGTTTGGATGCTTTTTTGCTTATTGTTGCTGCTGTTATAAACTTCCTCATCCCATTTTCTTCTTGCCCCTTCCATAAGACTCCTCCTAAAGACTTTTCTGATCCTCATGTTTCTGCCTATGAAGATTCACTGTCACAACATTTATACATCATACTGCAAGAAAATGTAAATTCGTAGTCTTACAGAATTATTTTTTGTTCTGTGAACATTATTTGAAGACTAATCAGGAAGCACAGGTGGTGAAACTGGCGAAATAGTGAGACTGGGAAAGAGATGTTTATGTTCAAGGACCAGCAGAAGGGGTAATGGTTTTAAACTGAAAGATGGTAGATTTAGATTAGATATTAGGAAGAAATTCTTTACTCTGAGGGTGGTGAGACACTGGAACAGGTTGCCCAGAGAGGCTGTGGATGCCCCATCCCTGGAGGTGTTCAAGGCCAGGCTGGATGGGGTTTTGAGCAACCTGGTCTAGTGGGAGGTGTCCCTGTCTATGGCAGAGGGTTGGAACTCGATGATCTTTAAGGTCCCTTCCAACTCAAACTGTTCTATGATTCAATAGTACTCCCCCCTTCCCCATTACATTATTCTGATTCTGCAGAGATCTTTTTTCTAAGGACATATAAGTAAATAATCTATGACAAAAATTGAGTTTTTATCTACTGTTGTGTGATGATACTCTCTGTAAACCTAATTTTTTTGATCAGTGACTAACACAACTGTAGACCTGTAGCAAGCTTTTATCAAATAATTCTGAGAACAAATAATGAACATGAGAGAGTTCATTCATCCTTGAACTATGCTTCAATAGTGGGTTAAGAACTAAAATCTAATAAAGATAGTAGAATCTGAATACATTTGTTGTGGAGCAATATAAAATTCATATGGAGTCGCTTTTGGATGGCAGAATTACACTTTGCAAGTTTTTTTTTAATGTCCTTAAGTGCATCTTACAATGGCAAATTCAATTTAATAGACACCTGGTAAAATTAGTTTATTTGAATGCGTAAAGTGAATTTGTGCACTTTTATGGGCAGAAGGCACTGTTACAATTAAAACAGTATAGGGTTTGCATGTGCAATTAGCCATTGATTTCACATGCGCATTTCTTTCCACAATGTATTTGGGAATCAACAGATTAGATCCTTTTGTATGAGATAAATTGAGCATGCAAATATTATTTCTTTTACAATGCAATAGCAAACAAATAGCTCATTTACTTGCATAATGTTAATTGGTTATGTTAACCACATTCATGAATGCACATTTTGTCTTTGCTACATGTTCCTATAATTCTTTATAGTACTGTAAAAATGTATAGTACATAGTCCTAGACAAAGGATCTTATCACCCTGCCTTATAATACAACAATAAATAATATTGGGCCAGGTTTTAAAAATAGCTTCATAGCACTGCAGCTCCAAGTCAGGCATCGAGTACAGAGACAGATTTTTTCAAAAGTGCTCAGCACCCAGCGGTGCCCACTGAGAACAGTGAGCGCTGATGAGTAGTGTAGTGAGCATTTTTGAAACTCTAGACTCTTGTTCATATCAATTGAATTTAAACTGCATTTGCCAAGAAAATTCTATGCTGTCATCTGTGCAAAACCTCTTCTTCCTAGAGATGCAGTATTCCAAGTATTACAGTTGCAAAATAACCTTATTCTTGTCTTTTGAAGAAGTAACTAACTAGTATAACGGATGGGGCAGGAGGAGGTAAAACAACTGTAATATACGTAGCACAGAAAGTGGAAGAAAACCGATTATTTCACCAGAAGCTGATTCAAAACCTTGCAACAATGCTGTAGGTTAGTGAAGTTAGATATTTATCATGTAAATCTTGCATTAGAAAACAGGGTCAGAAAATCTTGAGGATAAAGACTTGAATCCATTAATGACCATGGAATCCCAATAATTTCCTATATTAGTCAGTCAATGTGTTTCAGCTCTGAACAAGAACTGTCTTCTGCAGTAAATGAATTTAGTCTATTTACAGTCAGGGTCTGGCTTCTTCACCGAGTTGGCAGCCATCAGGGTTGGAGGCATTTTTTTGGCTAATGAAAGATGAAGAAAGCCTTCAGGAAACAGTGAATCCAGCTCTCATGAGCCTGCAATGTGAAATTTTGTTATCTGTGCTTGAAATTCTGGCTTAAAATGACTCTTCCATTTTATTCTGAAAAATGAAGGGCATGCTCAGTCACATTAGAATTTGGCAAAAACTGAGCTGGAAAATTGGCATTTGTTGACTTTGTTTTTAACTAAGGCACCAAAACTCTGATTTTATCCTGTTCCTTCCTCTGCTTTTTAAGACTGAGAGAGACATGGTAACATAAGGAGCCTTTCCTGCAGTTAGCGTTCATCCTGTATCTTTGCTGAGATGGCAGAAACATGTCATTTCTGTCCTTGTTGGTTTTAGCCTGACATCAAATTCATTAAGAAAGCACCAAAAAATTGCTAAAGAAAAGGAAGAAATATCCTGATTTACTAGAGGTGACAGCAATTCCACTGTATGTGAAATAAGAAATAATTTATGAAGCAAGTGTTTGAGTTAAAAGGAACATAATTCTGTCCTCAAACTGTAACTTCTAAAAACTTTCTTTTCCAAACCATGGTTGAGATCATTTTACTTTGTCCTCTTGCACTCTGCTTTCAAGTAATTGCTCATTTTTGTTAATGTTATTCAGTACAATCTATTTGCTATTGAAAGAATAGTATTGAATTTGAATTAAATCAAGCTCCAAAGAAAGTACACTTTCCTTTCATGAAGGATTGCAACATACTCTGTTCAAAAACAATTTCTTTTCAAGAAACTGAAAGATGAGTAATTTGTGAAGTTTAATTGCTCACAGTTTAGCCAAGATCTAATTCAAAAGGAGGGCAAACAATGGGTATTTTATTTTAAATTAGTTCATATTTTAGTGTTTTACCTGTCAATGGTCAGTTATGTGCTATATAACCAGAAAAAATCAAATGGAAAAGCAAAATGAACAGTGCCCGGAATGATAAACCATGTGTGGCAAAGTTTTGATCTCTAGAGTAAAAATAGCAATGGCAAAAGCATTTTAGCAATACTACTAAGAATATATGAATTCTATATTTTATTTCCACGTGTAAGAAATATTCATCTTTGATAATAAATGACAAAAGGAAGAACAATAGTCAAATCAGATAGTAAACAGCCTGTAATTTGGAAAATTATATATTCAGCCCACTTAACATATCCAAACAATCAGTTCACACAGTACATTTGAGGAAATAAGAATTAATTTGGCAATTAACCAAAAAATAACAAAAATTTTTAAGATTATTATTTACATATGGCATATTTGCTAAGGGAAACTTTACCTCTTTGCAGTGGAAAAAGAGAGCGTTGTGTAGTTTTCAAACTTTGTATCTAAATGTACCCTCAGTTCTAGCTAAACTTATTGTTATCTTGATTGTAGCACTATTCTTGAAGCAAGTAAATTTTGCTCTCGACAGAAATATTCCCTAAAACATTGTCTTCACACCTGCAAAGCACAATGTATGTTTTCTTTTTGACTTTATTAAATGAGGATGAAGAAGAAAATCAAACAGATAAGTTTGAATACAATATTGTAGTTTCTCTGTTATATAGAGATTATTCCACCTGCCCCTCATCTTCAGACTGTACTCTTTGATTATTATTAAAAGATATGTTGTTTAAGAGTTGTGCAATTAGATCTAATGTATTCATTGTATACCTTAAGAGTTGTGCAATTAGGTCTAATGTATTCATTGTATACCTTGCCAGGCATGACCCCAGCTACAGCGTCAACTTCAGTGGAGGAGGTTTATTTATTAACAACCTACTCCGGAGCTGCTAACTGTCATTTAGATTGAAAAATTCAGTAAACTAAAGAGATGAGAAGCTTTTTGTAATCTCCAGTGATTTTTCTTTATGGAAAGGCGCGTTTTGTGTCTCATGAAGCAAATATTCTGACATGGTTCTGATCCTAAGTACTCTGTTTTATAGGAAGCTCAAGGTAACAGAGCTCGCTTCTTCTTTTCTCCCTCTCTGTTGAAGATGTCCTTCACAGAAATGCAAGGACTTTTAAAGTGATTTCCAGGCTTTCAATCCTCCTCTATCAGCTGCTTAGTGCCTCAAGCTAATCTAACTATGATATATGGTAAATATTTTCCCTTGCAGGAAAAGTGCTTAAAGCTATTTCTATGCATTGATTGAGCACATTAGGCTAATATTTATCCATTTGAAACCTGGAGGTTTAGCAGTACATCACTTAATAGCTATGCACCGATTATAAGAAGTAATTATACATAAGAATATCAAAGAATATTAAGTCCCTTGTGGAGGAACCATCATAAATGGCTTAATGGTGATTAAATCTGGGGAAGCTGGAGTAGTTTGGAACACTGCTTATTAATTTTAGAAGGTGCACGGCTCTCTGAGCATTACAAATAAATAGGAGTAGTAACGTTTATGCATTTAATGATACTTTTCGCTGCAGGAGTGTGGCCTTCAGGTTTCTTGCTGTGGTTGGGTGCGTTTGTTTGTTGCAGAGTCTGCTCTCTCTGCGTTAAATTCACATTGTTTCAAAACTGTATCAGTATGGCATAAGTTCTTACAGAGCAATGAAGTTTATCTCTTTTGTTTGTGCTCGAAAGAGTTCTTCAGCCAATGTGATCTTCTCCGAATTCTCCAGACCCATTCTTCCTCTCCTTCTATTCACTCTCTTCCTTCGTAACAACACCGCTACCTTTTGTCTTCACTGTTGCTGCGCACTGTTTTCTCTTGCTTGTTCAAGCCAAGGACATAGTACAGGACTAGTTTATGAAAGCCATGCCCTTCCAATTTCCTCTCACCAAAAAAAAAAAAAAAAAAAGAGAGAGAGAAGAGAAGAGAAGAGAAATGCAGACTTCCCAGCGATGATCAGCCAAGGCAGTGTTACATGTCTGAATAGTCTTTATGAAATGGGCATACATTTATCGCGCATTATACCTTTGAAACTTTTTTTAAGATCAAAGGTCAAATTCTGTTATTCTCTATGGAATTAAAATTTATTCTTTATATTATGAGTTTGACTCAACTGGGGATGACAGACAATACCTTCAAGTTTGGTGTCATCCATTAAAAAAAAAATTCATTTTCAAATTTAGCTTTAGTTACTGCCATGGCATTATATTGTGAAAGCAAGTAACAAAAACATATGGTATTTGCTGAGCTATTGTTCAGTTCTTGTGGTAACACGGAGTTAGTCTGATGTCACTGGAGCCACTATTAAAACTATAAATGCTGATGGGAAAATGAAGGCATAGATTAATCCCATTGACTTTCGAGGTCTGCTTACACATTGGCCTCAAAATCTGACCTATTTTCTTTGTATGTGCTATTTGGCAAAATGACCCCTTGTCTAATTCCATAGAGTTACATCACAGATAAAATTGGCACATGTACAATAAATATACGCCTTCTTAATTCCCTTATGGAATGGAGGACATATGTTATTTATTATGTACGGTGATGTCAGACAATAACTTAATTTTTTTTCAATTTTATCTTGTTAGCCTTAGATGTAGATGGAATGCTAACTTGCAATTACAGTCTTTGGATAGTGTATGATAGAGTGATCTATACTCCCACAATTGATTTTAATACTCTTTAGAGTCTAGACACTCTTCATCTTATTGTTTTAAGTGCAGCTCAGCTTTCCAAAGTGACTCAGAAAATGCTGTAGTATGATTCTGTGCTTATTCTCTGCCAGTAACTGCAAAATACAGTTTGTGCATTTAAAATTTGGGTTTGGTTGCTATTGGGTTTTTTGTTGCTGAAAGTCACTTTTATGTTGAAGCATGAGTTCTTGTCTGCTTGTCTGCCGTGCAGTCCTCTCCTCAAGTTGATAAAGAAAGTGTCACCATCTTCTATCACCATCTGTCTTCGAGGCAGGGATGCTAAGTCCACTGATGTGAGGTATGATATACTGTCACTGGCACAGCTCATGTGAGACAAAGATTAGAGACTCACCTTTGCTCTGGTCCCTTAGACCAGCTTAAAGGGCTCCCATTTCTGCCAAGAGGGGATTCTGTAGTGACAATATGGTTTAAGACCGATAAAGTTTCATTGTGAGTACTCCCCTGCAACCCTGATATGAGGATGCATGGAAATTGGGAAGGGAACATACGGAAGAAAATGCTGTGGAGAACCTGGACAGCTCTGTAATTTATAGGTTCCCATAATTTAAAGTGTAAATCTAAATTGATTATTTATCTAAATTAACCGCAGGATTTTCATTAATGCTACAAATTACTGTAATTCAGCTGTACATTCCAGCTCATAGAGTAGCCAAGAATCAAGATATTTCAAAAGATTATATCAAAATTTTCCTCAGTTTTGTCTGACTTTCTTGAATGCCTTCATGTTCTCACTTCCCTGTTGTGAAACAGGGAAGGTACATTTCCTTGGAAAAGGAGGATGAGAAATAACCTTGGCTCAGTATATGAGACTTCTCACCTGTAGCTTCTTCTTGATTTCTTCAAAATGAATTTGTGGAAGACAAGAGCAATGAGTGTGCAGATGTCTGTTTTATCTTATGGATTAAAAAATGCAACAGATCATGTTGACTGCATATGAGAGAAAGCGGAAGTATATCCAGTCATATACTATACTGTATTATTTTCCCATGAAATAATTAATGGTAGGCTTAGAAATCATCTATAAAGCCTGAAAGCTCTATGACTACCTTACAGAACACAAAGCCATTGTAGTGGTGTGGACATGAAGTTCATGTGCTGTGGAATATCAGGCTATCCAAGAGCCACCATTCACCAATGCTTCAGGAAAGAATAAAGAAAAATAGACTGATCATGGTATAGCTATTTGCATTTCAGAAATGGTATGATATTGGGCCTTCCTGAGCTCCAACATCCTTTGGACAAGGTGTCTAACCTCTTTTGGTCCAGTTTGTCCTTGTCTTCCTCTAATATCGTAGAATCACAGAATAGCCCATTGGAAGGGGCTTCAGGGATCATCTTATCCAACCTTTCTTGGCAAAAACATGGTCTAGACAAGATGGCTCAGCACCTAGCCCAGCTGAATATTGAAAGTGTCCAATGTTGGGGAATCCCTCCCGCTTCCTTGGGGAGATTATTCCAATGGTTGATTTTTCTTGTTGTCAAAAAAGGTTCCTCTTTGTGTCCATTCAGAATCTCCCCAGGAGTAACTTGTACCCACTACCTCTCCTCTTTTCCATGTGCCTTCTTCTAAAGAAGGAGTCTCCATCTTTGTAACTACCCTTTAAATATCCTGGGGCACTGAGTCCCGAGTTGCATATATTGTGAGAAAAAGGGATAGAAACAGTCCTAAGTACTGATTCTCAGCAATTCATAGACAGTTAAAGACTACTTCTCACAGGTATGGGCTATTTTAATTACAGATAGATTAGGAATTTACGAAACAAGGCAACCAATGTCCTAAACCATCTCCTAAATCAAAACTGCCTAAATAACTTTTATAAGTCGATACAATAGAAATTAATAAAAATAAACCCAAAAAAAGTGTGAGCAGAATCAGTAGATGAGCAATTTTCTGTAGAAAAAAGCTTTTTTCGGACGATCAGTTATATGTTTATAATATATATGTGTATTTATAATCAAAACTGTTCAATGTTTAAATTATAAATATCACAGAATCTTATAATACCGCAAAATTCTCAGCCCAAGAATGTCATGCGTTGCTGGATATAAAAATGTGTACAATCATTTATGTTGACTGAGCAGTAGTATATGTTTCTCTTGCAGAAATACCGGAAATATGCTCCTGCATATTTGTGACTGGGAGAAGAGTGGAGGATCTGTCATTTTTCCTAGAAATATAATCCATGTTTTTGAGTTTAGCTCGTCATTTCCTAAGAAAAGCTCAGTGATAGGTTTTGATTAGAATTACTAGGGAAGTTTAGATAGAGCCCCCCTTTTCTTCAGCTCTTTAGCACAGGACTTCCACCAAACTGTTAACTGCAAATATCTTCCTTTTTCTACCTGCAGTAATGACAACTTCAGATCTACCTTTTTCAAATGATAACTTAGGTACCTCTCTGCTACACCTCACCGTTCCTCAGCAACATAGCTTTTGTCTTACCTGCCTGGTAATAGCAACTCTGAAGTGTCAAATTTTCTAAAACACTGTGCATTACAATGAGCCGAGCTGTTTATTTCTGATACAGAGCAGAATACCTGCATCATTTATAAATGTGAAGATCTGTAGCTTTTGGCAGTAGAGACAGGCACAAAGCTTGGATTCAGATAAGAAATTTCATAATCGTTTGCTTATTTAGCACTAGACGTCTGGTTCAGATTACTTCTGATTCTCTGTCATATCTTTAGCAGTACATAAATTATTGCAATCTGCTGGTAAGATGGAGTCTGCTTTTTTAATTGCATTGACTAATAGTCATGCTTAATTACTTAATTTCACTTTTTTTACACATCTTCATGTTTACCATTATTTAACAAATCTTATTTTGAAGTATTATTTCAGAGTTTCACAAAATTTGTGAAATATACTGACCATACTCAGAGGAAAAAACCTTTTTCTTATCTGTGTTTTACCCCAGCTTAAATTCACTGCTTTTTCTGCATTAGTTACTGAGGAAATAGACATATAATTATTCTGAGGGACTTTCAACAATGATTGTTCACTTCACTCTGTGAATCGTTAGCCAGAGTTATAGGAAAAGTCAATATTTTTGCTCAACCTTGCAGTCTGAAGGTTCATAAAGTAGAAACAATTTTCACACGGAATAAAATGTAAATGTATCTGAAACCAAAGTTTTAATTACACTTGTCATCTCACAGCAGGAAAGCTGTCACCAGCCAGAGGCTTGAAATTGATATCATCTGACACTGACAGGTAGTGATCCTATTGTAAGAGACTGTAAACAAATTTCCAACCTGTATAATACTGATTTAGCAATCAAGAAGAAAAGTTTAATCTTTAATATTTAAACAGTATGATAAATATTTAAAGCGCAGAATATTTTGTTTTTCTGTGATTCATCAACCAGTATTAAATCGGGATGGACGCTTCTTAAAGTAGCTCATCTCTTGCAGCTGTGTAGCTGTGTCACAAATGATATTACTTTTCAGGCAGAGGGATGCCATCAGAGGGTGACTCAGAAATCCCTGCAGTAGTTACCTTTATTTTCAAATACCTTTCTCAATTTATTCTTGTTAGAAATGATGGTTTAGATTTTGCAACTTTAATTTTATAGAATTTGGGGTCTGTTTTCTTTTAATGAGTGTAGCCAGTGCTTGCAGCCGTTAGTTATAGAAAATACAGGAACACATAAACAATTGTCATGCTAAAGTTTAATCACATCCATGCGGTATTATGAATTCATTAGTCGTAACTCTACAGTCAGTGATTCAGTGAAAACTAGAGCTAAACGGGGGGCTTAGTCCATTGTTCTATATAATCTCATATGTGCATTCATACCATTTTGTTTGCCTTTTCTCCCAGGCTTAATTGAAGCCGTGGTGTCTCTGATGCACCTTTTACATAGCATGCTGTCCTGTTTGTAATCTGACATTACTGTACCGTTGCAACAAATGGGACAATGAGGGAAAATGCCCTGCTTTGTGAGAGACTGTTTCTGTATCCATCACAGTTTCAGTGAAAATACAGTTTTCCTTTTCATCTGACCCTCAGATGGTCTTGTCTGACCCCTCTCCTTCCCTGGTGAGGTAGAAGCAGAGAAGACAACTCTTCTTGAAAAGCAGGCACCAGAAACAGAGTAAACTATTGTTTCTAAGCAGACTAAGCAATAAATTCTGTTTCTAAGCAGAAACTACTGAGTAGAGAAAAGAGGAATTCATTTTCAGATGCCTGCAAAACTAGGTTTCTGGTAAACAGGCCTAGGCTTTTGTTTCCTCATTCCTGATGGCAGTGGAACCATCTTGGTTGCCTTGCTTCTTTCCTCATACATACCCAGTGGTCCTTTTGTGAGGTCTAAAATGGATAGTATTTGGGGATATCAAGATCCATTCATGCATTACTACCTAAGTATTCCTATTTCTTAAAGACTCCTCCAATTAGTCTAGTTTTTCTGCCTGCCCTTGGTAATGACTGCTATAGTAGGTTTTTTTCCCCTGCAGTATAATGGCAATTTTGCTTTGTGTTTTGGGGGCCTCGGAGTCTGCTTATGGCCAAAGTGGGAATCTTTATTAGGTTCTGCAATAAGAGCAGTTGCTAAGAAAAATCAGCTTCCCAGTGGAGGCTAGCAAATATGAGATAAAAAACTTAAAATTGCTTTTGTGCAAAAGTTTACCTTAATGAATCCATCTAATTGGTTTTGAAAACAGAACAAATCAGCCAGGCAGTTGTTTCAGAGTCTGTGTTACTATAAGTTTAGGTAACAGTGAATGATTCTCATTCCCAGAGTGCTCTGATTTCTAGTGAAGAGCTTTATGTTGTATGATTGCTTCTAACTCACTTGTTAACCATCTGAATGCAGATACTATATATGTGATGGATGGCCCCTCTGCTCAAAAAAAGAGTACGATTTTCACTATTAGTTGGAAAAGACTGACGTGTTTTGCGGGTATGAAGTCTGTTGTATTCTGTATAGTTGCAGCTTAGATTGATAAGAAAAGTGGTTCTATGAACAAAAATACAGCTTTACATAATGATTGAATGTTTGTCAGGTTTTCAGTAAGTTCAGTCAGCAGCTTAGTTAAATTAAATGCCAAGCGGGGAAAAAAGGGTAGCAGAATTTTAGTGTCTTATCTTCCTCTAGGTTTCAAATGATGGGGGTTTCTTGAACACCATGGTTGTAAATTATTGCAAAGTATGAAATAGCTTTGCTGTACTACAAAATATTAAAGGGAATCCCTGGGGTAAGACATTGAAAAGAAAAAAAAATCAAATTATTTGCATACAACTGAGTTGTAGCTTTAACTTCATATTATGGTAGTCTTCCAAATATTTTGAAAGTCCAAAGACAGTTAGTTGATCTCTGTTTTTTTCTTGCTCAGTTTTTCCCCATCACATGCTTCCTGCATTATCACATCTTGGATGAGTCACTTTCTTCAACTATCTCTGTCTCTGTCAGAGTCACATATTGGCTTGAGCATATTGCATTAAGTTTTTCATGTTTATGAAAGAGGTTCATAAACTCACTGCTTTTCTAGCAGATCTTGTGTTGAACTAATTTAGATGTAATTTTCAACAAGAACAGGAAAAGTTTCATGTATCAAAGTTTGAGCATTTTATTCTGATCCAAAGAAGTTTTGCCGTTACTTTATGCGGAGAGTGGGAGCAAAATTAGTAAAAAAATACATGTACTATAAGCATAAAGAACATGTTCTTTCTAAGTAGCTAATGGTGGCTGGTGCAGTATAAAATATATTTGTTGCGTTTTCAGCATAGGAAATTTGCTGACTGACTCTGAGATTTGTTTCCCATTGCTCTGTAGATGTATTTCTAGTACCCAGTTGACCTGTGGTTGACTTGAAATGCTGATATTAGCCTAAATGTATCTTAGCTTGAGTTTATTCTTGAAAATGAGGTGCAGGTCTTTTGGCTTTACGCTTGATCCTGTTTGTAGTGCATTGCTAAAGTTTTGTGATTCATCCAAGCAGCCGACAAAGCCCTAAATTAAACAGTCAAAAGCTTCAAATAGTAAAATCAGACTGTCTTTTTAAACATTTTTAACACATCTAGAGGAGGATATTGCACAACAATTTTGCATGTGCAGCTTCCTTTAACAAGCTATAATTCCTTACCATTACATTCTTGTCTAATTTTTTTAAATGTGTGGTCTACATCTTTTGTTTAATAAGCATTCAACAGCATTTTCTCTACAAAGAAAAAGCAAACATTTTAAGAGTCTCCTTCAAACAGGGCAGTTCTCGAATGCTTCCTTCCATAGGGTCATAGCAGGCAAAGGCCTGATCCAGAGCCCACTCATTTCCCTAGGCTTTGAACTGATTCAGAGGACTATGATGAAGAGTCAAAGTCAGTTCTGTGGAGAAGAAGAGAGGGTGCACTTCTGTACTGATGTGACTTTTAGCAAGTATGGTCGCTGTCAAGAAAGTCCATAGCTGATGCCATCTACTGCTGCAAAGTAAATTAGTGTCCTAGTTTTCTGCCTATGACTGTGTCACTAAGTCTGCAGGTAGTGTCATGACTCTTGTTTCATTGCTAGTCAGCACCCAGATGTGTATGTGTATGCATGATAGACAATTGATAAAAAGGAGTAAACTAAGATATAAGAAATTATTTTAGTAGTGCACAAAGGAAGAAGGAAAAATATCCAAATATATTCCAAATCTGTGGATGAAAAGGAGGCTGAGTCGCAAGGGAGTAAAAAAAATATGTGCCATATAAAGCCATGTCAGTGGGGACAGACTCAAGCTGTTCATATTCCAAACCTGTATTTGTCATTGTACTTCTTGTTAAACTATTAACAGGGTGTTACGGTATACATGACAGAGTAGGAGTATAAATTTTGTAATGTACATGGCCAGAATGTGGTATAATACCTGTATTGGAATGTGTGACAGTTGGAAGATATATTGTTAAAAATGGTGATGTGCCTATTTAGAACATTGTAAGCCTAATATTCAGCAAGTGTGCTATTTTTTCAACAAAAAAATAATACAACAAATCCTAAAAATAAATTGTATGTATTTAGTGATCTGAATTACAGAGACAAGTATTAATTGTGAATCACTAAAACCTGAGTGTCATTCAGATTTGAACCCCAGTATTACTATCATTTAACATAGCTGAAAATTGATTGTGTGTCTAGCAAATTGCAAAGCTTAAGTATTAGGAAAATGCTATTTAAGTTAGTTTTAATTTTTTATGTTTTCAGATAATCCCCTGATTTTGTTTGTAGCTGAGGAAGCTAAGGACATCTAATAAATCATACCAAAGTACTTATGTTTCTCTGCTTTGATATTTGAATTAGTGAATATGCATTTTAAAATTTATTTCTGTATGCTAAATTCTGAAGTGTGCATTGACTCTCCAAGTTTAGTGGGAACCATGAGTTATTTAAGCACTCCTGGTGTTTAGTCCATTTCCCTCCCATGCAACTTATTTCAATATGAGTTACAGTCATAGCACATGTTTCTCTGGAATTCTAGAGAATAAGAGATTTATTTTTTTCTTAATACGCAAAACCTCTTAATGAATTGTGGTCAGTTGCTTCTATCTCGTGGCTTTTAATTATTTCTGGTAGGTCCTATTTTTCAGTAGTATTTATGGAATCCTTTGATGAATAATCAAGCACAAATTAATTTTGGCATGAATCATTTCCCCAAACAGAACAGTAGATGCATATAGCTAACTACACATTTCCTAACCAACAGAGGAAAAAGAAGCAAAACCAGCTTCCTGCTGTTTTCCGTAGCACATTAGAGATTGTCCCTGCAGGTTTGTTGACAACTTTTTGTATGGAAAAGTTACTGTGTTGTATGTACGCTGAGTGTTCACAGCGTAGTACCTCACTATGTGTACCAATCCTTCTGTTTTTGCAGCAATTAACATGAGTTGGATACTCTTCTTTACTCCCACTGTCTTCTCAGCACAGACATCATTGCTCTTTCCATTGTCGTTTTAGCTGTGTAAATTGTGCACTGATTTTGCAGTACATTTCCACTGACTCTGTGCACATAAACCTGTGTGGCACAGGAATTGAACCGTTCTGAACTCCACTAAAATGGAAATATTCTGACTGGCTTCCACAGCATTTAGGTGATGCTCATAATGTTCATTAGACTGTTTAAGACCAAAAAAAAAAGGAAAAAGAAAAAAAGCCTTGCAAGCAAAATGATACATTTTTGCTATTTAGTGTCCTTGATTTAATGCCAGTTTTATTTTTCCATTTGCAAGAGCATCAAGTTTTTTCCCCCACAGCTTTTGTTGTTTCACTGTTTTCCAAAGCTGCTAAGGTTTCCTGTCTATGGATAACGCATGGCGATATAAATTTTTCCTGCAGGGTTTTTTTTCTGGCGGGAAAGTAAGTATTGTCTTTTAAACATGCCCCTTAATACTTGTCCCTGCTAGTTCTGCAAATCATAGTAATCCAGTTTATTGTAAACCTAAACACATATATAAAACTATGACTTCTCTTTGTTTCCCCAAGATGGAGTTGGCTCAGAAAGACAATGCAACTCATCTTTGCATTCAAGTATGACGACTTCTGAGATTTTAAATTTGTGCTTGCCATTGGAATACTGACTGGTGCATTCTGCAGCATGTTCACGGTAGTAAGGACAATATTACCTTATCTTGATGAGAGAGGGATGTTCCTTCCTTTGGCAGGTTTCAGAACAGCCAGTTGTTGACAGTACCTAAGCATGTCAGTAGTCTGACTGCTACAGCCATGCAATTTATCCATCACTTTGAGAAACTGGAGTAGTTTCATGGTAGGTTCATAGAGAACTACTTGTTTATTAAAGTGTGTTGGCATTTCCTGTAAGTTGAAAATGGAAGAGTAAAGGAGATCTATATTCTGTTGTTTCCTGGGCCAGTCTAAGCTGTCACAAGTTTTAGTTATTAAAATGAAACAGAAAATAGAGGACTGCGTTCCACCCGCCTTGGACAGCAGTGCAGTTGGTCCCTTGCTTAGCAACATGGAGTCAACTGTTGGCAAATGGTTTGTGCTATCTTCCCAGGCACGTGAACGTAAGAGTATTTGTACATCCCTGTGATCTCATTCCTTCCTTTTCTAACCCCCAAGACATAGTCTGTGTCTTGCAGGACAAAAGGGAAGAGAATGAAGAGGAAACAAAATGAGGCAGAGGGAATTTAGGAAGGAGTGTGGTGCATATAGGCATAGACAGCATGGGTGAAAAGTGTAAACCCAATTAAAATAAGTCATCCTACACCTTAATTCTGTTCCTCTTGGAAGTTACCGTTTTACCATGAAAATTTAGTTATGACATCCTACTTGTACATATAACTATTCTTTGGTGATACAGTTAATGTGACTATGGCATTTTCTTACATAGGACCACCTACACAGCACTTTGTTCTGCATCTATGCTGAATTTAAGCCTGTCTTTAACAGCATAAAAACCAAACCAAAGCTACTATATAAATCTTTCAATTTGCATTCATCGTGTATAAAAGCAGCTTGATATTTTTTTTTTGTTTTGGAATAACTTATTTAAAAATGGAACTGTGTATATGCAGATTTAATTTGAGGGCATAATGAATGGTGATTGTCATATTGAGACTTAAATAAATTCCTATAATAATACTCCCTTAAACTTACTCATAGATTACTCAACATCTTTTATGAATAACTATGAATTAATTAACAAGAAGTTTTGGCCTGAATTGTATAGCTTTCCAGTAACAGTCACATAATGTTTGTCTTTCTTATCCCTGTTTCTGCTGACTTTATTCCAATCACTCCCATTGGTGTAAGAATGTCTTCTATGGTCTTTCTCAGCAACTGGTAATACAATCACTATCAAGAAAACATGGTTTATGTTCCAGGGTTCTGAAAAATAATATTGTCAATGGTAATGCCCAGCAGTTGCAAATTAATTAGTTTTCATGAACCTGTGTTCTTTTTATGCATAAGCTGCATTAGACAAAAGGGCAAGAGTGGAGGCGGTCAAATTCATGCTGAGTTTGCTTACTTCCTATGGAGAGATTTTAAACTATGCTCATGATCAGGAGACAAATTAACCATATTTAAACCAGCTCTTTTATGAAGCAAACAGAATAGGAAATACATGGGAATTTACTAGAAATGGCAGATGAGATGTGGACAGGCAGAATGTGGAAGCCTATTAAGCAATTTACTTCTGAGATTTGTCTTTAATAAGCGTCTGTCGTACAAAACGGCCTATGACAAATCTCTACCAGAACACTACCAGGTCACCACTGCATGCCTCAATATAACATAATTCTTAATACCCCTCATATTTTTATGATATTACAAATCTATATTTCTAGGATTTTTTTCATGCATAGTTTTCCAAGTTCCACCTCTTCATCTCTTCTCCTTCCCCATAAGGGGAGAAAGTCATCATCCTAGGGTATAGGTGGTGAGGGGAAAAGATTAGAGGGAAGTATTTGTGTGTCAGAGAAACGGAAAAGGAAATGGAAATCAGAGAACAGGAAAAAAAAAAAAGTAGAAAAAGAGAGGACTTCAGCTGCTAGATACATAGTTGATATTTGTTAATTTGTAGTGCTGACATACACTATTCCTTTACCTGTGTTCACCCACTATTGTGACCTTGACTTCTTCCCTCGTTTGTGCTCAGTTGTGCTCTATTTTGCAAATACAGTTTCATTTTTATATACCATTTTATGAAGCATCTGGAAAGCTCCTAGATATCATTGAATCCTTACTGGAATAACATGCAAAACACACAATGTAGATAAATGTTTAGATTTTATTATTAGTGATACACATATCATTCATTCTGATGCTCTTACTCTGAAATGACGCTATTTTATTTCTTGGCTTTTGCCTTATATATGTCTTCCACCTACATACTGCTGAAGAGATGGCAAAAACAGAGGAGGTGGCCAACAATAACAGAGCAGTGGTCACCTCGAACTCAAAGAAATCTGGAACCCAGGAGCAGGGCTCCTGATTAGAAGTGCCCTCTGTCTCCATTCACTGAGAAGAAGCCTGAGAACTGTCTTCTGTGCTTAAACTTATCTTTATAACCACTTTTCTTATTTGTATTTAACTGTAAGACCCAGATCAACTAATCCACTAAGGTTATTTAATGCTACCTGATGCCTGTGGCATCAATATACATTCAGTAAACTTCAAAAGCTGCTTAGTTGGTTGCAAACAAAGATCTAGATGTTTATTCAGAGCTCTTGAGTTTATTAAATGGCATTGGAAATCTCTCTACAAGAGGCTTTTGAGAGAAAGCCATTAGTTCTTCAGCTTGTAAGAGCAAAGCAGCATGAAAATAGCCTTTCTCATATGAAAAATGTGGCAGAACATTTTCAAACCTTGCTAAGGTTCCAAAAATGGAAAGGGGCTGGATCATAAAGTTTTATAAAAGCCTTTAGTAAAAGCAGAGGATGCAAGAAGAGGTTCTTATAGGCTTTTTCCCCCCAGCCTTAGTATTTTCTGCATCCAAAGATTTTTCTGTAGTGAGCTGATGTATATGAGATCTAAGTGTGAGGCAGGGAAAAAAGAATGTCTTAATCTTAATTTTTGGACTTTTTCAATGTACTGTCACAAACCATACTATTTTCAAAAAGTAATACTCTTCCTTTCCTGTGCATTCTGTCTTAATACCAAAAAAATCATTTGCTTCCTCCACCTTTGACATTGTTTTTTTCCTAGTCTTCATCTGTAAAAATATTCTCCCACTGCAGTGTAGCGGTTACCTACAAATGATAGTCCTGGCTTTGTGAAGCCGGGTGCCTTTATCTTCCCGCATAATCAAGGATAGCAAGTCCTCCAGCAAATGGCACAGAACACCAAAATTAGGCATGTGCAGAAACTGGCCTCTGCAGAAATGAAGTTCTCACCATCAACCACACAGAAAGACTAAACAGACTAATCTTCCATATTTAAAGTTACGAACATATTACATTACAAACAAATTTGTTAACAACCTCTTTCACATTCAGTTAAGTAGTAAGAAAAGTACATTGTAAGCTTGTGATTGTGAAGACAGCTCTCCATCTTGGTTGATAGGCAGGATCAGTTGGAGAAATCGCCATGTTCCCATCTACCCAACTGCAAGGGATACTTTCAGTTATGGAAGTGGTTAAATGGTCCCTCTTACCAGTGCCCTCACTCTTTCTAAATTGGTACCTTATCATCAGAGTCAGCAAACAACTATTTTTATGGCATAGTGACAACCAGGAATATCTTTTGATTGCAGTTACAATTCTGCTTGGAACTCAACTTCATTTCTACTTGCCATCGCTCCTCAAATCTCCACTTAGTCTAGAGGAGATTTTCTTTTCAAACTGGATTGATTTCTGTTAGGCTACCTGCCAGATAGTAATGCGTGAGATTTGGCATCTTCATTCCTCAGCTCTTCCCTGAAGTATAGTGCTTATAATTTAGTAACTCTAAATTTCCTGTTAGCATTTTTATAAAAAGGAACATAAAAGTTCTGTTGGTTATTTGGAGAAAGTTCCCAAGGTTTTTAGATGTATATGGCCAAGCAGAGTGGTGATGGTCAGTGTAGCCTTTCTTCTGATCAGTGTCCGAGACAGAAGAAATGATATGCCCTTTATTGTCTGTTGAACAATTGCAGGTGCTTTCAAATGGGAAATAATCTTTCTTTTAGTTCATATTCCTCTTGACTGCAATTGCTTTGGAGAGGGATTGTCTCACACGATATCGCAAGCTTAATTTTATGGTGTTTAACTCAGTGAGACATCTCTCTAGATCAGTCCTTACACTTTACCAAAAACACATACAAAACAAATGTAATTATCCCCCTTTTGTGATAAGTCAGGAGCAAAAGTAAATCCCCTATTCTCCAAGGCTGTAAAAAGTGAAGCAGAAAAATGATTTGCAATAAAAACATTTGACAATGTAATTTTCCATTGTATTTCAAGATAAGGATGCTCTTCTTTGGCTGCTACTGTTTGGATCTTTCTACAGAAATGTATTCCTCTGATTGTTAAAAACCATCATCCAATTTCCAATCTAAGAGTTCATAGCCAGCTTATTTCCACTGTTTTTATGGGAAAATGAATGTTAACTTTTTTTTTTTTTTTTTTTCTGCCTGGCATTTACCTGTATCATGTTGTATCGCATATCCTGCACAAATTGCCAATCTTTCTCTCTACGTGCCTGGACTGTGTTGATATACAAGCCCTTTGGTCATTTCTCTTTGACCCCACCCAACTTACTTGTCTTATTTAGTTGACTCCTAGTGTACCTCTTGTTATAGGTGTTTCTTTTTAAATTCACATGAAGTACAACTTTTAGGATAGCATTTTTTTCTCAGGAATTGTAGGAGACTTTACCTTTTGAAGATAGTTTTCAGTTATGTGGAGCCATTTTAGTGAGACAGTACAAGAAGCAGGTCATGAGATAGATAAAAGGAAAAATAAACAGGATGGGATGTATGATAACTGTAATGCAGTATGAAGGGAGAAAGACAGAACAGAGTAGCACACAGCATGAGATCACATAATAGAGTCACTAGCAGATGAGGAAGATTCATGCTTGCGGCTCTGCACCATTGCCTGTAAACCTTGTTCACCACCACAGCGCAACAAATTAGATGGCACCCTTGTCTTTGTTTTTTGCCAGCTAGAGTTATTAAATTATAAATTTTATAACATAAATTATTATCCTATTTGCAAATATTATAACTTCTCATTGTCTTCTAAGACATATTTGTTATTCCAGTGTGAAGGTTGATGTTGAAGTAACTTCTTTCTTTGTTTCCTTGGTGACTGCGCCTGCTGTCTGATCATACCACGAAAAGCAGACTAGCAAGCAGGATGAGCAACTTGTGCGTAATATTTGAACCTCGTTGTTGTAAGTGGTCTGCTGCTTACAGACAGATTCTGATAAATCCGCATTATAGGGACAAACTTTTCTAATTAACTGTGTTGATTCGGAAACTTTTTAAGCATACGCATTAGCAATTTGCATTCAAAAGGTAGCGAATGGGACATTCTATTTGATAAGAATATCAATAATCAGAGTGTCTGTTCTTTGGTTGTTTTCAAGGAAAGAATTACAAATCAAATCATATTAGTGCTCTTCATCTTGTTTAAGTCTCTTTCATTAGCGAGTAGATAAAGAAACATGCATTGTGATTACAGGGTAATACATTATAGTTCCATAACCCAATTAAGCTACAATGATTACATGGAAATGAATCCATAAAGTATTCAGATTATATCATCTCAATGGTGTTTACATTTGGTTTTTAATCTCTTTTGTTCGTTGTATACCATTAAGATCTTTGACATTGTGAGATGACTTGGTTTTGTTTTTATCTTGTAGAATGCCATATTGGATACATGCGATTAATTTTTTTGTGTCACCTACTCTTACTACTATTTACTCACTAGTGGAGGACTGGAAATGAGTCATGTAAACAAAAATCATGTAAAATTGCCTCTATGTTACTAGACTCACCCAGTTTCTCTGAATCACAAAGAAAATGAAAACTTCCACATAGTGCCAAGTCAGAAATGATTGTTGTTCACAAAAGTTTTGTGGTATGCATTCAGCAGAATCAGAAGCATCTATCCCTGGAGTTTCCAAAACTGGAACACATACTGGAAAATTATGAGTTTGTATTAAAGATATCAAACTAAAGTTGAATTTTTTTTTAGTTTCAATGCTAGGAAAGAGCTAGGTATTTGAGGGAATGTGTAATGGTCTAAACCAAGACCATACGAGTAGTATAAATTGTGTTATTTGGTTTAGTGATATCACCCTTTGCTGCACTAGTGTCTCCACTTTTATAGTATCTATAGTTGCAGCGGAAAATGTTATCTTTTTATAGTGTGATATGAAAATTTTAATGCCTAATATATTCTGTGAAAGACTGTGGTATGTTTTACTACTCTGATCTTTTCAGTGTTCGGTATTTTGATTGGCTGGGCATTTTGCTTCTTCCTCACAGGTTTCTGAGACTGTAAACAGGGGAAAAATTAGAGTAGCCAGTCAGTCAAATTATGGAATATTGAAAAGGTCAAAGCCATACAGGACTGTACTTAACTTATAGAATATATGAAGCATTAAAATTCTGATAGCTCATTCTTGTGCCATGGATTGCAACAAGAGAGAATAATGCTGCAGTTTGAATCTATACCTATGATGGTAGTTATAATGACAGTGGAAAATGGTACAAACATAGCCTTCTGTCTATCTGACAGTCTTCTAAATTTTAGTACAAAAGCCTTTTTAAAAAGTGTTCTGCATGTAGATCTAGAAATGTATTTGTAAGTTTATTGACACTAAGGTCTTATACAGGCCCAAACTGTAACTTTCCTTCTTTATAATCAAAGAGAGACTGTCTGTAAAAATGAAGTGACAGAACAAAAGCAAAAAAGTGCTACCTCCTGTTTTCAGAGCTTTGCATATTGTAATGTGCACAAAGATGTGATCATGGTTAGAGAAATGGGATTCAGAAAAAATGTCTGTTCTGATAGTTTGGTGTAGTACCTTTACGAAAACCTGATGTTCCAGGGGAGACAAAATATGTCAAAAACACTGCACATGTTTGCCTTTGTGATACAGATACTATTTTCCAACATAATGGCAAGGGAAATGAGTGGTGGAAACACTTTATTTAAGAATTAAATTTAAAATTCTAGTTTCATTGTTCTTTTTGTAGCAGAAAGAAGGAGAATGTTTTCCTATTTAAAAGCTAACCAGTCCCTTTTAAAATCCACCTAGACTACTTTTTTTCTTCTAGTTTCTTTGTAAGCGCGAATAGTATGACTCTCTAATGTCTCCATTTGAGTCTGAGCTGCAATGGAAACATCAGGATACAGTTAAACTCTGCCAAGCATGTTAAGTATTTTAAAACTACTTAAACCTTTAGAAACTTGCAAATTCAAGTGCCAGCATAGCCATCTCAAGGACAATACTTCATCAGAACCCAAAGCAGTTAGTTACTAATTGGCTTCCTACTTATTAATTATAAAAAAGGAGAAGGGTTAAGGGGTTTTCCAGCCATATCAGGCAGTCTTTTATACCAGTTCTTCTGCCTTGTCATGAAATTTACTTTTTACAAAGCAGCAAAAATTGATGTTTCACCACCTTTGTAGCAATTTCTTTTATTACAGTGCAAATGCTTCTGGACTAAAGAGATTAGTGATGTATTTGAATATATTATTTTATACTGTGGTATTACTTGGTCGAGTGTTTAATGATTGAAAAAAAATAACTGATGTGTCCTGGTTCAGATCTTGTTAATTAAGGTGCAGACAGGTTTTCCATATTATTTGCTTCTTTACCAATTTTGAATATATTACTACCCCAAACTGAGGTATTTAAGATGTGGTATCAAATGGTGATGTTTATGTTGGCTGGCTAAGTCTGTGAGTTGTGTGAGTGTTAGGGACAAAATCTTTTGTTCATTAAAAGTTTCTACACCCAGAGGAGACATGGATTGGAGAATACCTCGGTAGGTATTGTATTTATATAGTTGTGATGTTCTTTTGCGTGTCCTGGCTTTTTATTAGATGTATACAGTGGCATTATCTCAGATTAGGAAAAAGGAATACAAAGGAACGTTTGCCTAGCGTCTGCCCAGGTAAATTGATAACTGACATCTCTTAAGATGTACATGACTTCCTATTGCCTCTTAAAATATGTATTGATACTGTGAGAATAAAAATTCGGTACAACATTTTCTCCTTATGGGGGTTTGTGAAAACCTACTGCATCCTACTGACTGTTCAAACACACCCTGTTGTGTTTCCATTTCAGTAATCACCTTTTTTGCATTTCCTTACTAAAGGAATTTTAATAACAACAATCCCTGTCCATTCCCTGCTTCCCCTCTCCCTTGGAGAATTAACGCGACTGTCTTTACAACTGCATTGTTTCTGCACCTCTAACAGAATGGAGCCTCTTGTCAGGCTGAGGGGCACTACTGTAAAAAACTGATTAATATGCATATGAGTATGAAACCTTTAAAGAATTCGCAGCCTTACATGCGGAGTTGGAGACTATAGTCTGAAAGAACTTTAAGAGGTCCCTGTCCACCCTTCTTCCCAAAGGCAAGTCAGTAGTGCCATACCATGCCTAAAAGGTAGTAATCAGGTTTCTCCAAAGAATTCCAGTGATATACGTTTCACCTCTTCTCCAGTATTCATCTGTCCTTTACATCAACAAGCTTATTGGAACAGATGAACTGAATTTCTTTGGCCATTATTCATTTGCGTTGTTCCTCTGTTGGTTGTGGTCGTGGAGACCACTGTCTTCTTGCCTCCCTGCAGTTCCATTATCCATATCTGAAAGCTCCTACCTTCCTTTTCTACAATCTTCTCTTGTCAAAACAAAACCAAAACCAAGCAAAAACCAATAAACAAATAACGATTTGTTGCTTCCTGCACAACCCCAGTCTGCTTCTCTTGGACTGCAGTACACAAAACATAATACAGTCCATTTGAGTTAATCTTATCCAGGCCAAGTAAACTGGGAGAACTACTTTGCCTGCTCTGTGTATGACATTTCTCTTCACATAAACTTAATCCATATTAACTTTTTCTGGCTGCAGCATGATATCGGATATCGTAGAACTGGTCCTCACAAATGCAGAACATCTACAATTCCATGACTAAAATCATGAGACACTGTGGATACTCAAATATTCTGAATATTGGTTCATTTTATTTAAATTTTCAAATGAAGTTAAAAAATTCAGGCCAGAGAAAATCATGAGGAACTTTGCTGACTGCTGATAAAGGTGGAGAATTAGGCAACATGAAGACAAATTAAATTCAACATGCCAAATACAAGGTTATGCGTACTGGAAGTAGGCTGAATCACACATGCAGCAGGGCTCTGAATAGCTTGTTTATGTTTAACGCTGCTCTTAAGGTGTAGCAAGTATAGATATTTTAAACCTCGATATAGCTGTGTTAGAAAAAAATATGTGGATAAACTTGCTAATTGGTGGTTCTTTTAGCTTTATTAGTTTCTTCCTCTTTAAGTCTTTTAAAACATCAGATTCATCTGGGTTTTTAACTCATATTTTAAATACAGAAGTATTCTCAGCACTCTTTTAGGAGTCACAGACAAGAACGTAATTTAACATCTTTCCTTCAGAATAATATAGAGGTACGACAAATGCCAGTTTACTGTACTTAAATATTATTCTCAAGTGACAGAGCAAGTTTTACAGTAGAGAGATGACTGAATATGTTGGACTAATGAGTTAGCTACACTGAAATTAGAAAAAATATATAATATGTGCAAAAGACCTCCACTGGTTTGAATTCTCTGTAATTCTTCCTACAGCAGAAGGCAACAGATTTTCAGTAGTGGAAAAAGATACAGATTTAGTGTATCCTTTGAAATCATGTGTGTGAGAGAGAAAATGGCAGAAGAAACTAGCCAATAGGGTGAGAAATAATGTTCAGACAGAAGACCTCGAAATTCAGAAAACACAATCTCTAAACTGGTAAACTGTGATGCAATTCCAGATGATATATGTGGAAGTATTTGAAAGAAAAATTAATATAACTCCCGAGATATATATTGCAGCTAGTTTCTGTCTGAGAGGCAATAATGTCCTCTAATCCAACCACAATTAAGGTTCTGTTCCAATACCTCTCTGTTTGTATAGATTTACATTTTTAATGCTAAAATGAAATGTGCTGTTTACTAATGTGCCTCAGTGCTGCTGTTTGTAGCAGACAGTGTCACTGGACCCTCATAGTTTTGGCTTGGAAGCTGATGGGTTAACTGGATTTTTACAAAGTTAGGCATACAGTCTCAGCAGATTTGTGCTACGCTCTTCATGTGTCGGTCACCTTGTTCTGTAGATGTAATGAGATATTTTTCTGTAAGATTAGTCGGAATTATTTATGTAATCTGTTTACTGCATATTATTCTAGAAAACATAATAGCTGGTTTCATTTTTTATGATGCCAAAAGTATTAGACAAAACATGAAGAATATAAAAATTCACAGTAGAAGAAATTAGAAAAAATATTCTTTCAATGTTAGTGGTATAAGTATTAAGTGTTTGTAATTTCTACAAATCAGTCTTTTTTTCCCCCTTTCATTTTAATATTAAGTATAAAGTGGTCACTTTGCATTCAACTTTGCTCTTGTGATACTAGGGCTTGTATAGTATAATTTTGATTTGAAGAGACCTTCACTATGAAAAATCAAAGTACAATACAGTATGTTAATCCTACCTGCAGATGCAATAGCACAAGGGGCAAATTCTTTTAGATCACATTTTCTAAGGTCTTCAGTGTACTGAATGCTTATAGGCTGAATTTTTTAGCCTTCCTTTTTAAGCTTAATTAGATTAACCCTAGATTAACCCCCTGGAATAATATTAGAATAGCTGCAACTAATTGATTGTAAAGTTATTACAGATATATACTGCAAAAATATTATGCAATAGATATAATTAATGTCAATATTGTTGAGTGTTTGGGTGTAATTTTCCCTTAATATTTCACTGAATTGTTTTACATATCTGTGCAATTATGAACTTAATATTCTCTTATCTTATTTAGTTAATTTTTATACAGTTAAATAGAAGGGAACAGCCTCTTCTGAGACACATAAAATGTTATGCCCACTGTTACTTGAAAATTAAACAATTTTACTGCATCCTGGTGATTTTAACTTAGAAATTATTTCCTCGTTCTTAGTATACAGGTAAAACTCATTAGCAATGTTCCATATCCAAAGCTAATCCCAATGCTAAAAACCAACGATGCAGCGTGAAATTTTTTTTCAGTGATAAGAAAGCAGCATTTTGTGGTTCCAGAAAGAAGCTGAGAGTTTGTTTTCCCAGGAGCAGTGATGGAACTTCTCAAGTGATAATAGATGTGAACGCTTCAGAGGAGATAGCAAGTTAGCTGATGATAAAGCAAATAATCGTGAGCAGTACAGAATGATCCAGAGGGATTTAGATGAGTGAAGTTTCTTGGCCGGTGTATGGTAAATGCAGTTAAATTTAGTGTGTGTAAGGCTGAAGCTTAGGAACACAAAGAGGGAAAATACCATGAAAACAAAGTATTCTGAACTTCTTCCTCCAGAGAGCATTCTGTACCTCTTCAAAGAGAAGAGAGAACACCAAGCCCTGTCGCACTGACACAGCTCCTGTCCTGCTGCATATGCTTGCCCTCTCTTTCTGAACATCTCTCCTGGCACCATCTCATGCTAATACACTGGTCTCTGTGACTGGGTCTTTTATAATGAATAATTTCAGGGAGTCTCTGCAATGCAACTGAGAGTTCTGTGGCTGCCATGGGAAGGCAAATGGACGAGTGAAGTACATTCCAGATGATAGTCTCTGCCTCTGAATCTAGGCTTCCCCTTTATTGAACACATTCCAGCCCTCCCAGTTGATTTTATCGTAGAATCATAGAATGGTTTGGGCTGGAAGGGAGCTTGAAGGTCATCTAGTTCCAATCCCCCTGCTATAGGCAGGGACACTTACCACTAGACCAGGTTGCTCAAAGCCCCATCCAACCTGGCTTTAAACACCTCCAAGGATAGGACATCCACAACTTCTCTGGGCAACCTGTTCCAGTGTTTCATCCCCCTCACAGTAAAGAATTTCTTCCTATTATCTAATCTAAATCTACCCTCTTTCACTTTACAACCATTACCCCTCATTCCATCACTACACTCCCTAATAAAGGTGATCCCCATCTTTCCTGTTTGGCCCCCCTCATGCCAACCCTGAAGTTCTGTGACTAAAAGGAATGAGGAGTTGAAGCTCATGCATTGTTCAGACTTTTAGAATAACATATTCTTGCATTTCTTGGAAATGAAACTGTTGTCTCGGTGAAGAAGGATGTAGGTAAAGACAGGCCAGCAAGAGATGCAAAGTCAATCTGCAGAGTGGAAATTTTAGAGAGGCTGAGTCTATTCCTACAAAAATGTTTTGCCATTAATAGAAGGTAATGTACAGGAACAAATGAAACTTCTGGTCCTCCTGGGCCCTTTTACTGTGCTATAGATGTGTTTGGAGTAACTGAACAATATAGTCCATAAAGCAAGTGGGAGAAGGCTGGTCGTTTGCTGTAACAGATGAGCCTGAGCTGCAAAAGTGATGCTGACACCTAAGTTACTATTTCTGTTTAGTCAGAATTTTAAAGAACGCTTTTCAGTCAGATAACATTGGCATTAAAATCCAGGGTGTTGCTTTGTCTCTTAGGCACTGTGTCCCGTGTGACCCATTGAAAATACTGTAAACTGGAGTTCTCTGTTAATATTGTTATGCATACAGATTACATACAACATATTGTAAGATTTTCCACGTTGGCCAGGACACCTCTGTTCTGATCTGGAAAAAGCGTCTGACTGTCTCCCACTGTCTTGTAATCCTTGGCCTTCTTCAACACTGACAGAGGGAGATCATGTGTGAGGCACTTTGTGGGTAGCTGTTTGACTGGTCATGGTCTCATTTTATTTGGACTGAGTTGGTCTGTGTCTTATAGATTTTAATGAGATTAATTTTCTCCCAGAAAAGAGTATATTCAGACACCTTATGTGTAGGTGAAGAGTACTGTGTCTCATTACTTACCCCTTCAGCCATCAAGTCAAAGAAGATACCATATTAACATGCAGGTCCTGAGGTCTGTTATCATTCTACTTTATTTTTAAAGATTTATCGGTTTGTTTATTTAAAGGTGTATATACATGTATATACCTGTAAATATGTATAGCTTTTGTGTTTGTTACTATTACTATATTCATATTAGTAAACCATGGAGCTTCTTTAGTAAACCACCAGCTTCTTTAGTTGGCCTTAATAGATTGATTTATTAAGTGAATCATGGAGAAATCTAATAAAATTCACAGGATTTTTTGCCTTAAAGAGCATTTCATAGAAAGTGACCTAAGTTTACAGAATAACTTTAGATTTGTAGGAATATCACTCTAAGAGAAATACATATGATTTTTTTCCCCTGTCTCAGTTGAATCAAGAGACAGGGAGACACTGATTAGGAAATTAACACCTGAAAGTTTCAATTTGGGTAGCTTTACATACATAGACTGGGTTGTCTTCCATGAGGAGGCTCAGTGCTGTGAATGGAGAGACAAGAGGTATGAACAATGCTTTTTGAAACCAAAGTATGAAGAACACCAAAAAGTTCTATTTTAACTAAGGGCAGGAGTAATTACACCATGGGGGAAGAAGGTGGAGAGCAGGGACAGCATAATCACTTGGAGAAACTGGTGTCTTCTCTTTTTTCCTTGAAAACTTCTGTATTTCTTTTGTCAGTGTATAGGCTTGACATAGTGCCTAGGAATTATTCCTTCCATTTCTTTTCCTCTGTCTCCCACAAAATGGCTAAGGTTCCATTTTACCAGCTCACATATCATTTAAGAGAAAAAGACAGCAACATTTTATAAATTGACAGCTATGACAGTAAAGTAAACTGATGTCAAATGTTACATGAAAATCTCAATTTTTTTGCATGCATAACTTAAGTCTCCTGGAATGCAAATATCTGGCAGTTTTTAAACTGGAATACTGGTGCATATATGCAGCTAATTTTTGTATTCTCAACATCTTCATTGCGCCAATAGCAACTGCATCAATATCCTTGATACTTGAGCTATTTAGGAGATACTTTAATGTGCCTATGCATAATATAGTAAAGTTCACTGCATTTTGATACAATAAATTTCTTATTAAGTTAAAAATCAAAGATGTGATTACAGCTTTCTCAAATTTGTTTGCTTTCTTAGTATGAGAGAGATTTGTTGTTGTTGACTGGAATTTTCACAGGCATTTTAGAGTGCTTGGGCATGAATCACAGGAATATTGAGGATCCTAAGAGTGCATTCAAGTCAGTGGTTATTTAGGAGCCTAAATAGGTATTGGATATCTTAAGGCTTCACTGGATCTATGTGATGCCTCTGCTTGGATATCAGTGCCTGTCTACCCTGTTTATTCACATTTAAGAATTCCAGACCTATTTAGGTAAAATCTTGTGATCATGAATCTGACAGTGTCATAGTATCAATTGGTTGCAGCAGCTCAGTTATGCGTTCTTTCCTTGTCCTGGACGGGGACGTGCTCTAGCCCTGCTGCAAATCATCCTGGAGAAGTGCGTCCATAATTTTTTTCCCCATGAAAGAAATGGTAGCAGATTTATTACAGGGTGTTTTCTCAGAAAACTAATCAGCAATTGAGATGTAACTATTAGGGTTTAAATAAGTTTTTTTAATGCTTCTTAAAAATATTCTCATTACTTTATTCTGCCGAGTTAACATATAGATCTATATGTCAGATCATTTGACAGACAAATGTTATCTTTCAGAAACAACAAGGTCTATGAAAGGATTTGAACCTGAAAAATCAAACTAAGATCTAATCCTACTGCCATGATCTATATAAATGATTGGAAGTGGTAACAGAAAATCTTTTCTATATTGTGCTGACATCAGGTACAATGTATGTGGAAGCTAAGTTGGAAATACTACCTGCCTACCAACTATAATGGTTGACAGCATAATAGATTTTCTCATGCTAAAACACTCTGCTTGTTTTGTATGGATGCATGCATTCAATATACCTGATTTTCTAAACTAGAAGAGAATCAGTGACTGAAAAACTTTATTTTAAAAAGAATTTATATTATTTTTTTGGCTGGCTTGCTTACCAGATAGATCAATATTAATACAAGACATCCTTAGAGTGACAACACACACAGTTACAAAAATCTCAGTTCTGTTTCATCCATGATGTATCCTCAATATACTGAATTGCAATATTTGAGATTTTCCTTTCTTTTATCATTTCAATCTTGTTATTTTTGAAAAAAATACATATTTCTGAAGTTTTGCAAGTGAAGCCTAATCAGTTACTTCAGTGTGCGACAAAGAAGCTATTGTAATAAAACCTTCTAAGGATGTTTTTTTACCCACTGAGATCTGTTCAATCTTTGAAATGCTTGGGTGTGAACTGCACCATAATACCAACTTACTGCATGGTATTTTGCATTATTGTAGAGTGCTATGTAAATACCAATTTTTTTGACAAGGAAAACTAGTACTTTTCTTCCCATTTTGCCAGTGATGGAAACTGATGTGCAGGAGGAGTCAAGAAATGTGTTCATGGCCAGGGGCAGCAGCAGCAGCAATAGGGGCCAAGCTGCTGAGAGAGAGTTCAGTAGCTTGCTGGTTAGTCCTTATCTGCTCTGGGTGGCTTGAAGAGCACTGCTGACCTAGCACTGGGCTGCTGGAGGTTTCCTTGTGACTGTAACTAGATCACAGAAGTTTTTGTAAGGTTTGTCGCCTGTTCTGCTAAACACACGCTTTTGTCATATCGTTGTTTTTGCTATTTCCTAGCAAGTTTTTTGTTCAGGCCCCATTCATTTGAACACATAAAACATCATATGACATGTTTCCTCTGCTTCTGAATAGCTGTCTGTCCCGTGTAATTATTGTTGCAAAAGTAATTTCAGTGAAATTCCTTCAACCTTATGGGAAAGTCCTTTTATTTGTGTAGTCAGTACTTAGCAGGTGTACTGAGTTTGGCTGGGAGGAAGCTAATTTTCTCACCACACCCACAACACCAGGCTATGTTAAAATTTAACTTCATCCAATACATTGAGTTTTCTTTCTTTTCCTCCAGGCTGGGCTGAAAGTATTTCAGTTTTGTAAGGGTGTGATCTCTGATTGTTGGTGTTCCTTGTGGCATATGATGTGGTAATCTGATCTACACGTACACAGTACTGCTCTCACACTACTGTGAAAACACATCTGTCATCAGCCATAATAACCACTCCTCTGCATTCAGAAGGTGCTTCTGCACCATGCACAGGCTTTTTTTGATGTTGCTGGTCTTCATACCTAAGTCAGAAAGGGTGAGTGTTAGACCACAGTCTTCACTAAAAGATAAAAAGGAATCTCCCACAGAATAGAAACAACAGCTTAATCCTATAGTATTCCTTTCCTTTTACTGTAAGTATGTTTTGTTGAGTGGAGCTGATACAGGGACTGTCCCAGCTAATAGAAGTCATTGGAAGATACTGATTTGAATTTACATGTCTTGCCCGTAAATCTGCACCTTTAAAGTACCATGAACATATGGAGCATTTTAATAATATTTGGCTATATCTAATGTAGACCTGCAACTAAAAAACCTTGTGTGGACGTCAGAAAGAATCTGATAACACTTTGATGTGAACTGGAAGTATTTGTGTACTGGACTGCTGTTGGCTGTACATTCACAGATAGCTGAGTGACCTGGAACTGGAAGAAAGTTCACAGAACATAAGCAATAATAAATATGGTTTGAATTGTTGGATGTAGTTTTCAAACCTATATGTGAATGTGTCAAATTCCCTCCTCCTGGTCCTGCCGTGAAGCATTCGAAGTGAGACAGGCATGGAAAGCTGTCCTCTCTCGAATTTGACCCTCTGATCTGCTTCCTGGCTTGTTATGGTTCAAACACAAGAAGCTTCCTTTGTATTGGAAAGAAAGTACCATGTGCCACTACTTTCCATTTTACTCCCTTTCAAGTTGTTGTTTGTTGTTGTGTTGAGGAGGGTGGGGTGATGGAAGCAGAGAATGGGGAAGAAATTAAACTGACAAAACAAGAGAAATATTCCCTCCTACAAAGACTAAGGCAGTTAGAAGTGCGTGATTATATGACACCCGGAAAGACTTGACTTTTTGGACATCCGGGTAAAATAATTTTACCTGTCAAAAAGCTGTTATAAAGCTATTACATTAATAGGTGTGAGAATGCCATCTCTTACAGCTCAGTTTTCAGGAGAAGTCTTTCTGCTGATTTTTGTTTGTCCTTCATCACAGTATTTTGTTTCATACAATTCAATTTTTATTTTGCTAATGGCTGCTTTTTAGCCACTTAATCTTTTTAATATCGCCAGTGGACAGTTTCTCTGGCACATACTGTAACGTTTATTAGGAACACTTGACTCCCAGAGGTAGTTGAGTACTTTAGGACACGGACTGCCTGCAAGCTGCTTCTTTCTGAGTTCTGCATGTGTGATAGAAGATAGTAAAACGTTAAGTTTCATTCTCAGAGTTGACACTGAGAGCACTCTGGCAAAATGATTAGCCTTTGAGGTAATCATTGTTATGCATTGCACATCAACTGCCTCAATCAATCAGATTTTACTCTACTACTAGATTTCAAAAACTTAATAACATTAGAGGTCCAGAAAAACACAAAAAACACTGGCTTAGCTCCTTCTTTATGTTAATTCTAACAATAAAGGGAATCTGTGATTTGTACAAATGCATAACTACTCTAATAAAAAAAATAACCTTTTTCTAAATTCTTTTGCATGCACAGTTAGAATTTCCTCTAAAGAGCAAATTCTCCAGCTGTTATTGTTATTAAGGACATGTCCACAATTAACTTTTCAAGTATAATTTCTGTTTTAAAAGACTATGTTGGTTTCACCACTATAAGCCAATTGGTTGGGGTTTTTAGTAATCTTAGTTGAAGCAAAGATTTTCAAAAAAAACCAACAAAAGAGTATAGTCTTCCTTTTATTGAGACATGAAGGTGTAATATACAGTAACTGGCTAAAGTTGCCAGTTAGTGTAATGGCCATCATTCATTTTGATGCCATTTTTTCTTCATTTCCCATTACAGCAGGGAGAAGTATTTTTAAGGAATATGATTTGTACCATCTGATATGTCTAAGCTCTGCATAGCTTGCCTTCATGGTGGACTAACTGACTCAGGGTGAAGGGAGGAGAAAATAGTTTTGCTGTAAGCTAATATTTTAAATCAGACATTTGACCATCATCTTGGGTTGCTGGGGCTGTAGCTCTTTAAACTCTTTTGTTACAATAGCTACTAAGACTTTTTGTCTTCAATAAGACATTCAAGGTGAAGCAAAGAAAATCTAATTGCTGAAATTAGGGACATTACAGCTATCTTTATATTTAATTCACTCTTTACTTCCTTTTAAACTTTTTGTAAGTGAATTTAATGTTTACTAACAAGACTCAGCTAATATCAATGAAGATAGGACTCATTTATCCATAGTGTAGATATAATGCTGTTGTCAATGTAATGCTATCAGGAACTAATCTTCTTTCAAAAAACTCAAATACTCTTCCAAAAAACGGAGACTTTGACTTTGTATCCCTGCTCTCTTCTCCTGAAGAAGCTAATGTCATAGGTCATCAGCATTATTCATTTGTCATTTGCCATGACTTTGAGGAAGAAGCTGTACATCAATATAGTTTGACTCTCATTACTCCAAATAGTCCACAACTGCATCCAGACCAAATTCTGATACAGAAGAATTGTTTAGCTAATATTGCAGTGAACATGATTAACCTGAACAGCACTGAACTCCCACTAGTTGAATGAGTAGAAAGCAAACTCCTTTTTCCTGGGCATTAAATACAAGTTTCCACCCTGTCTTTCAAGACTGGTTTACATTAAGCTGCAGGTTGACATTTTAGTTAGGTCTAGAATTCTTTACCAGACCAGTTTAGTACTGCTTTTACTATGAGCACTTGAAGAAGGACCAAGAGAGTGAAGGGGAAATTCTAGGACTTTTATCTAATATTAATCTAATATTCTACAGAGCCCCAACTGACTAAGACTCACTTATATGAATATCATTATGCCCTGTAATAATACTAAATATCTGTTTCTGAATTTTAAGTTGCTTATGAAACCATCAAAATTTGTATTCCTGGAAAAATATTATCCTGTAGAAATCTTAACCAACCCCCCCAAAATTCCTGGTGAAGTACATGTATATTAACTGAGAGAAAACCTTATAATGCTAAGGACTAGCTTTTCTCTAGTTCAGAATAGCTCTAAATGACCTCCTGTAAAGCCATTATTTTATGTTAATAAATTACCAAAAGGACTGTTTAGTGGTAATTTATTAAATTGAGATTAAATAAAGGATGAACTTAGCTTACCATTATGAATTAAACCAGAGCTCAAGGCCATAGAGTCTTGACAAACAGGAGAAAGGATGATGGATGCAGGCAGATCGAATCTATTTTAAAATGGTTTTGAGTTGTGAGCAGTTTTCTTCCTGAGGAGATTTTAGGAAACCAGAATGATTTTTTTTTTTATTCAGTGCAATTTTCTTATTTTGTTGGTTGAAATATTGCCTACCATATTTGTAAACTGATTGTGCAATAACAAAGAGCTTGAAAGAATCCAAACCTGAAAAGTTTGTTTGAAATAATGCCTTCTGTTATTTGTTTTATTCTGCTGAGTCAAAAGATGATATATTGATGCGGACAGAAAAAGAATAGGATAATAGGTTCAAGGAAAATCACAAGTGTGCTACACACGTGTGTTACACAGCAAGCAATATCTTTTCTGTGCACGTGAATGTCAAAATTCCAATGCCATGTGCTACTGACTAGAGAGAGTCAGGGTTGCAAGTGTTTTCTGAAGAGGAGTCAACAATGAAAATGCAATGAAAACATCATTTTTGGCATGTGAGGAGCCCAGGTTACATCAAGTTTCATGAGGGATTTCCTTTACATTTAGTAGTTGAGTTATGCAATAGATACCTGCAGAGGACTTCAGACAGAATAAGTGGTCCTGTAGTTATTCTACTCACACCCAGCAAAAATGTCATGACTCAGAAACCCCCCAGAGAGGCAAGACCCACAAAATCTTAGTAGCAGTGGTCTCATTTGGGGGACTTGGAAGGGGGAGTAGGTTATTCTTGTTGATATGCATGTCCTTATGTAACTCACAGGTTTGTTCTGTGTGTTAGTGACCAAATTTTTGCCCCTGGGCTGACCTGCTTCTTAGTAAGGGCTAATGATGATGGTCAGATTTATTCACTGTGCTGGTTTTGGTACATTTTAGAACTCAGTTCTTTGTGGTACTTAGTCTTTATGCAGCCTTTCATCAGCTCCCCTCTTTAACAAATAAATACAGGAGATTTCTCAATATGGCTGATACATACTTCTCATCAATATATGGTCCTTTTTGCATGAAGAAAAAGTTCAACATGCTTCATATTGCTGTTGCTTTCATTTCACTAGTCCTTAATGTAGTGAATCTTTAACAAGTTGCAATGGGTTATGGCAAGTGAGTAATTTAATTTTCTGAGCAGTCAGAAATGGAAAGGAGGAGGAAGCAGCTGTAGCAACCATTACCAGAAAAATGGCATTGAAGATGATGGCACTGGAGCAGGTCCTTGAAGTGAATACACCTTGTAGGACTGTTTAGCTAGTCTATACAAGTGTTCTGTAAATGGGATAAAATTACTGGCTATCATGCTAGTCCATTTGTCTTGCTGACACTGTTTATTCCCTTGTTCTTGTTTTGTTGTGGTTTTGTGGTTTTTGTTGTTTGTTTTTTTTTTTTTTAAATTAGACTGCAAGGCCGGTAGGACATAGACTATCTTTTTATTAAGCGTGTGTACAGCATGAATCACTTGGTCTGTAGTTAGATGTTATACTGATGGTAGTAGTAATAATCTCAATAAAAATAATACCATAAATAATTGTTAGCAATGATCAGGCAATGCTTGACAAAAAAAACCCAACTATTCAGCTTCTGGTTTTTATGGCTAGAGTAGCTGAACAAATATGTTTGATAGTACTAGTATGTGTGTGGGCCTTGGATGGTACTTTTTGTCTGTAGGTTTGAAAGTGCAGTACAAATGCTGATACCACCGATTTGCAATTAAGGAGGTTGAAATCCAAAGAGGCTAAAATGAAAGGTCAATCAGCAAGTTGGAGCTAGGGTAAGGAATAGGTCCCTCAGTGTCTTGACTGTGAGATCTTTTGCCCCATCTTCTACATCTTGCTGTAATTACACGGAACCTAGCAGGTGCCTCATTATTCTCGTCTTCCAAGGAGCTCTGGAGGGCAAGTGATATTTTATTATGTAGAAATGGGAAACTTTAATTCATTTCATCCCTTTAACTACTTCTGTTCCTGATAAGGATTCAGCACAAATCTGGAAAAGGTTCAGCTTCATGAATAAACTCACATATAAGGCAAGTTTCTGATTATCAAGATACCGCATGATGTGCCTTAATGTTCAACTCTATAAATATTGACCTTTCTGCTGATGTAAGATCTAATGTCATAAAACCTACATGAAAGTGAACTGATACAATGGCATATTGCTTATGCCATATGATTGAATCATAGCTTCACATATCTGAAAGTATTCTAATTCAGTTTATGTTAAGGCTCCACCAATCCTAATGTGTGACACTTTAACATAACTGGGTTCAGAGTTTTGCAAAGAAAGGAGGTATACACAGAAGTGCCAATACTGACTGATTTCCCAGTCAACTTTAATATATCACATATGAGAGTATGATCATAAGTGGTACTAGGAAGTCTCAGCCGTTCTTGATTACCCATTTAGGAATGGCAAAACGTGACTTGTTCTGTGTATACTTCATGGCTAAGAGCAACGCTGTGGTGGATTGGCCCCAGTCAGCAACTAGGCACTCACCCAGCCACTTGCTCACTCCTCCTGCCACAGCAAGAGGGGAAAGAAAATAAGAAAAGCAAAAGCAAGAGAACTTAGGAGTTGAGACAAAGACAGTTAAGCAAAGCAAAATGAGGAACTTATTCACTGCTTCCCATGAGCAGGCAGATGTTCAGCAATTTCCTGGAAAGCAGAACCTCAGCACACATAACAGTTACTTGGGAACAGAAACACCACCAACATTCCCCACTCCCTCCTCATTTCCTCTGAGCTTTTATTGCTAAGCATGGCATCATAGGGTATGCATATCCTTTCAGTCAATTTGGGTCAGCTGCCCTGCCTGTGTCGCCTTCCAACTTCTTGCCCACCCCCAACCTACTCATTGGGGTGCTGAGTGAGAAAAGGAGAAAACCTTGATGCCATGCAAGCAGTGCTCAGCGGTAGCCAAAAGACTGGTATGTTTTAGTCACAGATCAAAAACTCAGCACCGTATGGGCTGCTCTGAAGAAAATAACCTCCACCCCAGCCAGACACTTTAAAATAACATCTGTATCCCAATACCAACACTTTAAAATCCCAGTACAAACACTTAAAAATAACAGTGGCAAAAGAACATCTTTCTTTCAAATGAAAAGGTAGATTTATAGAATAGTTTTTCAGAGCCTCTGTTTTTATTAATATTACTGTTACAGATGTGCTTTATGGATACATTAAGCAAAATCATATCAGACTGTATTTCTCATGGAAAATAAAAATCTATTTCTTGAATATATTTCCACATTCCTGGAACCTGATGTGTGCTCTTGACTATTATGGATAATTTGCTGAAGAGCCATATATTGCATGGTAGCTTTGATTTTTTGCTTCAGGACATAATGTTGCACTGCAAACTGTGCTGAAAGAGTCCATGGCAGACATTTAAAATTAAATATAAAGGATTATGCCTTGTAACTAATGTAGACTGCTGAATCAAAGCTTGAAATGTAAATTATACCTTACCAGATGCCCATTTAAGTGTCAGACCAATGTTTGTTCATTTGTATAGGCCTTTATTATCTCTTCATGAGCATTTTCTCATCCACTGTTTCCCCTGAGGAGGTCCTGGAAATGTTAATTCCCAGTACCTGACTGCAGGTTTGGATGCTGTTATTCAAATCCCACTGAGGTGTCTGAATATTGGTTGTTGGTACGTTGGCAAGACCATTATAGAACCATCACGCACAGTTTGGCACAGTTGGAAGTCCACATGAGGGTAAAAAATTGAGTGAATGTGAAACCTGACTGGCCACTTTGCTTTAGAAGAAATGGCACTGTTAGGTCAGATGTGAAGAGGATCTGCACTGGTGGAATAACTTTGCATTGCTTCCACTTGAACTATTCCTTACTGGTGCGTATGTAGAGGACTTGAGGCTTCTGTGCTGTCATTTCTTCACCCATCATGAGCACCACACTGGTAATAAAAGCTTAAGTAAACAATGAAGGGGAAAAAGCAAAACCTTATTGAATTGATTTTATTTCAGTGAGCTGCAGACCATATTAAATTTCTTATATGCATGAAAATATTAGGATCTTTATTGCTCAATTAAATTATGCTTTTTGCATGCTAACTCTGCTTTTTTTTTTAAAAAGGGTACCAAAAGGATAAAAGCACAAGGCAGAAAATAGGCTAAAAATATACAAAATTTGCAAGAAACATCTCTGTGATAAAATGTGCTTAACACTCGAGTGATAAACAAAACCAACTTATTTGCTAAGATTGAAAGATTAAAAGCATTAAGCAAGCCCCTCATCTAGAAGTTAATATCTGTTCCTGGAAATGATAAAAAAAGATGCCTGCATCAGCATTTCAAACATTTAAAAGCCTTCAATATTTATACTGATTTAAGGAAAAAACTATTAGCTTTTGGCACTTTGTGTATCCTCCTACTCCTTACTCCTCCCACACCCATATTCAGCATTATAAGCTGAATGAAGGGGTTAGTTCTTAAGGGAGGGGGGGATTTAGTTGTCTGGATTATCTTTTTGGCTTTCATTATCATCTCTGTTCACTTCCTTTTTTTTCCAAATATGTATTGCTTTTTTACACTGCTAACAAATGATTGGTAAAACTTTTCAGAACTAATTGATAAAATGGTGCTTGCAATAACAAATAGAAAACAGCAGCTATTTGTTATGTCACATTAGCTAATCCACAGTATTCTCAATAATACGAAAAAATTAAGTCGGTAGGCCTTAATGTTTAGAAAAGATTTTCAGGTTTTAAAACATGGACCAGGCACGGAGCAGTTAAAACTATTAAACCACCTAAAATTCCTATTTTTATCAAAAAATCTCAAAAAAACCCAGCAAAGTAACAAAATATAAGCATACTTTGAAGTGAGTGCTTAACTTTTGACTTCAAATTTACAATCCTATTCCTTTATTGGACTTTCTAAGATGATGTTTGAATCATGTTGCATGTTTTGTGTGAATCCATGTATGAGCTACATCATTTGTACAGGGAGTGCATGGTTAGTTATCTTATGATTAAGGTATTTTTAATTCGCATTGTTTCATCCAGATAGTGCAGTTTTGGTTTTGTTTTTTTTTTTTTTAATAAGCATTTGTCATTTGCATCAGGAATGCTATGGTGCTCTGCATCTGTGGTACATGCCTCATGGGATTTTATGCTATGCTTTGTGGTCTGTCTGCCAAAAGTCAGTACAATTCTGGGGCTTCGGTGTTAAATTTAACAATTCTTATAATTTATTTTCTTCCATCCCATCATCCTTTTCTCTTTTTTTTTTCTTTTTTTTTTTTTTTTATTTTTGGGGGGGTGTGGGGGGTGTGAGCCAAGTCTATTTTCAATATGCTTTCAGACAGGAGGAAAAACGACATGTGCCGTACTTTTTAGATGACGCATCTAAGCAGGCTGCTTCAAGCATATTTAAATTCACTCACTGGCTTTAGAAACACAGCAAGAAAAATTCCTTTAAGACAGAGAAAGAGAATGTAACAGAGTTTCTCTACAAGGGTTTATCTGTGTGCATATTCACACTGCAGAGCATACATATGCAAGCGCTTTTAGCCAGTGTTATGAGGGTTATGCTCTAAACCCCTTGCCTCTGAATGTTCTTCTGTAGTTTTAAAAAGCATGAGGCATACCGCTTCCTCTCTCTTTCTTCCAATGTTCTGCTGAGTGGAAATAGTCCTTCTGTGCCTACCTAAAGCAGAGTACCCTCAAGTTTTCATTGTTGTTGAAATCCTCTTATAGCTTCCTTGAGGACCTAGCTGTATTCCTCATAGACCAGCGCAACCATTAAAGTGGCCCATCTTTTACAGTACTACAGACAAAGTTCTAAATATGTCTTTTTACTGTGTGCCATGACCCCATTTTATTCAGATTGTTCTGTGAGTTTTTATTCTGGTGGAAAGTCCTTTTCTGTCACACTATGGCATCCATGCTCCATGGCACCTCCTCTCAGTGTAGCAAAGGGAGTTCTCTACTACAATGTCACTACCCTCAAAGCCCTCAGATTCTTTTTTCCGGGAGAGCCTACTTTAATTACCAGTAGGAACTGCAGTAATTCATATAGTGGCATATGCTACCTGCCAGTCATTCCTGGACTTTTAAATAGGTTAGCTTCCTCTTTGACTATTCTCCTTGAATAATCTTCTGGATAGCACATGGTCTTGAACCTCCACCATTATTCAGCTTCTAATTTTTTCTTGGCTGTTAGGGCAGGGCTTTTAGATCCAGCATGTGTAACTTGACACAATGCAGTTTTCAGGGAAGATGGGCAGGGGAAGAATGTCTAGGTGAGGGAGAAGAAGGTCCTGCATTCCAGGATAAGTTATTACATTTCTTTTAACCCTTCTCTCTGGAAGCTGCTGCATCTGCTGAGAAGAACAAGGAAACTAAGAATTCACATATTTGTTCCTTTGGGGTGTGGGGGGAGTTTTCTGCACCTGTGCTGCAATTTTGAGCTGCACATTATGAGATGCTCTTGGACTGTTACTCCACAAAGTCCTTGCTCACTTACTGTCTTTTGCGGGGTTTGTACTGGAGGAATATAGAAAAGAACTCTGATCTTCTTTTTACAGTTGCAATTGCAGCTGTTTTTCAAGATCCCTAAATATCTCTGACTGGTCATCACAGCCGTGGTTCTTAGAAGACATGCCTGGTAACAAATGTGAGGGATTCCAGAAGGTATCATCTTTGATTCCAGATTTTCAGTTGGAGAGCAAAGACTTATTTCTTACATGTTGAGGCACATAATTCACATGGAGATTTTTGAGCACTCCAGGGACCATTAGCTATTTAAAACCAGCTAAAAAAAGAAAAGGACATTTAACTATAATATTCCATTTGTTTCACATCCCAATATTCTGCTGTATCATTTTTCTTGCAATTGAGGCACCAAGAGTCTGCAAAATTAACAAATGAGTGAACCTGAGCCTTGTTTTGGAGCCCAAAGTCATGGTCTAAATGAATTCAGTGAATATGCTGTGAATGTTTGTGGACATCTATGGGCATTTGTGGAAATTTCACAGGGGTAGTCTATGAACTAAGAGAATGATACCTGTGTATTCTATCAAAGGATGGGAATGGGGATGCTGGTTAATGAGAACATGTTAGATAGTGTGGAAACTGAGCCTGACCTAAATGGTATGGCATAAAGTGTGGAGAATGTCGATGTTTCAGTTGGCTAGAGTTAACTTTTTTACTAGCAGCTGGTATAGTGCTATGTTTTGAGTTTGGGATGAGAAATACTTTTGATACCGCACTGGTGTTTTTAGTTGTTGCTAAGCTGTCAAGGCCTTTTCTACTCCTCAATATTGCCCCACCAGCGAGTAGGCTGGGAGTGCACAAAAAGTTGGGAGGGGACACAGCCGGGACAGTGGACCCCAACTGACCGAAGGAATATTCCATACCATGTGACGTCATGTTCACTGTATAAAGCTGGAGGAAGAAGGCGGAAGCGGGGGACGTGTGGACTGATGGCATTTGTCTTTCCAAGTAACCGTTGAACGTGATGGAGCCCTGCTCTGCTGGAGATGGCTGAACACCTTCCTG
>NW_009648475.1:126567-140334 GCF_000708025.1 Charadrius vociferus | reverse complement strand
AGTGAATGTATTTCTTATTCTGCTTTGCTTGTGGGTGCAGCTTTTGCTCTGTCTATTAAACTGTCTATCTCAACCCACAAGTTTTTTCTCACTTTTACTTTTCCAATTCCTTCCCTCATCCAAACTGAGGGGAGTGAGCAAGTAGCTGCGTGGTTCTAGTTGCCGGCTGGTATGGGGGTGTGAGCCAAGTCTATTTTCAATATGCTTTCAGACAGGAGGAAAAACGACATGTGCCGTACTTTTTAGATGACGCATCTAAGCAGGCTGCTTCAAGCATATTTAAATTCACTCACTGGCTTTAGAAACACAGCAAGAAAAATTCCTTTAAGACAGAGAAAGAGAATGTAACAGAGTTTCTCTACAAGGGTTTATCTGTGTGCATATTCACACTGCAGAGCATACATATGCAAGCGCTTTTAGCCAGTGTTATGAGGGTTATGCTCTAAACCCCTTGCCTCTGAATGTTCTTCTGTAGTTTTAAAAAGCATGAGGCATACCGCTTCCTCTCTCTTTCTTCCAATGTTCTGCTGAGTGGAAATAGTCCTTCTGTGCCTACCTAAAGCAGAGTACCCTCAAGTTTTCATTGTTGTTGAAATCCTCTTATAGCTTCCTTGAGGACCTAGCTGTATTCCTCATAGACCAGCGCAACCATTAAAGTGGCCCATCTTTTACAGTACTACAGACAAAGTTCTAAATATGTCTTTTTACTGTGTGCCATGACCCCATTTTATTCAGATTGTTCTGTGAGTTTTTATTCTGGTGGAAAGTCCTTTTCTGTCACACTATGGCATCCATGCTCCATGGCACCTCCTCTCAGTGTAGCAAAGGGAGTTCTCTACTACAATGTCACTACCCTCAAAGCCCTCAGATTCTTTTTTCCGGGAGAGCCTACTTTAATTACCAGTAGGAACTGCAGTAATTCATATAGTGGCATATGCTACCTGCCAGTCATTCCTGGACTTTTAAATAGGTTAGCTTCCTCTTTGACTATTCTCCTTGAATAATCTTCTGGATAGCACATGGTCTTGAACCTCCACCATTATTCAGCTTCTAATTTTTTCTTGGCTGTTAGGGCAGGGCTTTTAGATCCAGCATGTGTAACTTGACACAATGCAGTTTTCAGGGAAGATGGGCAGGGGAAGAATGTCTAGGTGAGGGAGAAGAAGGTCCTGCATTCCAGGATAAGTTATTACATTTCTTTTAACCCTTCTCTCTGGAAGCTGCTGCATCTGCTGAGAAGAACAAGGAAACTAAGAATTCACATATTTGTTCCTTTGGGGTGTGGGGGGAGTTTTCTGCACCTGTGCTGCAATTTTGAGCTGCACATTATGAGATGCTCTTGGACTGTTACTCCACAAAGTCCTTGCTCACTTACTGTCTTTTGCGGGGTTTGTACTGGAGGAATATAGAAAAGAACTCTGATCTTCTTTTTACAGTTGCAATTGCAGCTGTTTTTCAAGATCCCTAAATATCTCTGACTGGTCATCACAGCCGTGGTTCTTAGAAGACATGCCTGGTAACAAATGTGAGGGATTCCAGAAGGTATCATCTTTGATTCCAGATTTTCAGTTGGAGAGCAAAGACTCTCCAGGGACCATTAGCTATTTAAAACCAGCTAAAAAAAGAAAAGGACATTTAACTATAATATTCCATTTGTTTCACATCCCAATATTCTGCTGTATCATTTTTCTTGCAATTGAGGCACCAAGAGTCTGCAAAATTAACAAATGAGTGAACCTGAGCCTTGTTTTGGAGCCCAAAGTCATGGTCTAAATGAATTCAGTGAATATGCTGTGAATGTTTGTGGACATCTATGGGCATTTGTGGAAATTTCACAGGGGTAGTCTATGAACTAAGAGAATGATACCTGTGTATTCTATCAAAGGATGGGAATGGGGATGCTGGTTAATGAGAACATGTTAGATAGTGTGGAAACTGAGCCTGACCTAAATGGTATGGCATAAAGTGTGGAGAATGTCGATGTTTCAGTTGGCTAGAGTTAACTTTTTTACTAGCAGCTGGTATAGTGCTATGTTTTGAGTTTGGGATGAGAAATACTTTTGATACCGCACTGGTGTTTTTAGTTGTTGCTAAGCTGTCAAGGCCTTTTCTACTCCTCAATATTGCCCCACCAGCGAGTAGGCTGGGAGTGCACAAAAAGTTGGGAGGGGACACAGCCGGGACAGTGGACCCCAACTGACCGAAGGAATATTCCATACCATGCGATGTCATGTTCACTGTATAAAGCTGGAGGAAGAAGGCGGAAGCGGGGGACGTGTGGACTGATGGCATTTGTCTTTCCAAGTAACCGTTGAACGTGATGGAGCCCTGCTCTGCTGGAGATGGCTGAACACCTGATGGGAAGCAGTGAATGAATTTCTTATTCTGCTTTGCTTGTGGGTGCAGCTTTTGCTCTGTCTATTAAACTGTCTATCTCAACCCACAAGTTTTTTCTCACTTTTACTCTTCCAATTCCTTCCCTCATCCAAACTGAGGGGAGTGAGCAAGTAGCTGCGTGGTTCTAGTTGCCGGCTGGTATTAAACCATGACACTGTTTTAGTTGCTGCTGTTCACTAGGAACGGATACAGCAGTAATGCAGCTCTTAATGACAGACACACCTTCTAAAGTCATATCAGATAGGCACAAAGTATTGTTCCCTTCTTCAATAAAATCCCTATGTACCTTAAGCCAGTAACCTCTGGTGAGCAGACTGCCATATTTTTTAACCAAATTAGGTTATCTGTCATGTGAAACAGATAGAAATTTCCAGGTTTTTTTGGCATTGCCACTTTCTGAACCGTCTTCCCTTCTTCAGTGGCCACTCTCAGGAGTGTCAGTCATGTTTACATCTCCAATGTAAAAGAACTGGTAAGAGTTCATTTCTCAGTGAAAGGGCTCCGCAGCAAATATTTTTGGTTGCAGAAAAGAACAGAGGGTGGAGAGCAGCCTTAGATACTAAAAATTTAACTCTCTTTATTAGGAAACTAAAACAATTTTTGGCCTCTGTTCCATTGACAAAAAAACCCTAGAAATTCTTTTCTAGAAATTCTTGATTGTTCACTGGAGCTACAGAACTTTGATCTTTTACTGTTTTCCTCAAATTTCATTAAGGTGTTTCACTTCTGCATCCTGAAATTAAACTGTTGACTATTTTATTCATTTTTCTACTGGTAGTTTTTGAGGTCTTTAATTAGAATTATTTTGCCTGTCAGAAACTCTGTCATTCAGTGAGGTCTTGATCTTGTACTGTTTTCTCTAATTAAACAGCCATTTTGATCTACTGATGACATGTTCCCTTTAGGGTGGGAGAGTCTTGATCAACAAGCACACTGGTTGCCAGAAAATCTGCCCTGAGAGTTGACATACATACTCTGTATGTCTTCTTGTATTGTTTTCATTAAGGATAATTTTTTTTCCTTCAAGTGGTCTCAGAGGATTTTTTTTAAGGAGGAAATAACTTTGTCACTGTTTTTCTCAAAACCACGTCTCCACTGCTGAGACAACATTGTTTACCGTGGTTGTTGGATGTGTCTTATCCGTTTATATCTGCTAGAGGATTACTCATTTTCCATGTAAATTCTTTGATAAAGTTATCTGTGGTGAAATACTATCAATTGTGAGTTTTCGGTCTTTTCATGTCAATTGGCTTACCTATTTTGTCACAGAGACTTGCAGATAAATTATTGTGTAACACAAAATGCAACTTTAATTCTGACAAAATTATCTACAGAAATTGTTGTTCATTTCCTCCATTTATCCTGGGAGATGCAGACTTTCTTGAAGTCTTTGAGGTTATATCTTTCTCTTTGATTACTGGGTTGATAAAGTGCATGTTTCCGTGATCCCTCTCCTCGTGTCTGTATCCTAGAGAGTACTAACAAGGGGCATTGTCAGGGGAGTCCATTAAATGTGTTGCGTGAGTAGTGAGATCTTTTGCAAACACATGGCTTGGCTAATCATAGTAGCTATTCAGCATACAGCCTTTTCCCTCAAGTCCAATAATTGTGTTTATATTCATAGGTTGTCCATAGCTCCTTTCTCTTTGCTGCTGGATTGAATCTTGTCATTGCCTTCTTTCAGTTAGTATAAAAACACTGGTAAGTTTGAGGTTTGCTACACAATTAAAAAGCTCTTACAGCAGCAATGATCTAAGTGCCACATTACACTGACCATAGAATACGGTTTTGTCGTCTGGAGTTACATCCTAAATGGGCTGAATTCTCAGGTCCTGCATGAGAACATAACACTTTTGCACTGGGCAACAGCAGTGCAGGGAATGCCTCCAGAGAGAAAGATGCTGTCTCCACAAACTGATCCCAGGTATTCCTCAGCCTCAAGACCCTGTGCCTGAGCTACTTAGAAAGTCACTCAGCAGTCAGATGTTTTAGCCAAATTTTCACGCTGAACTGAGTTCTTAGTGGTTGGAAGAGTTTTGCCCAAAATAGAGCCTGTTATAGTTTGTAAGAACTTCATGACTACATGCCTGTCTTAGTGGCTGAAATTTTCTTGTAGTAGAATACTACAAGAATACTACTCTAGAATAAATTTCCCTTGGTCTCCTAAAATATTCTTCATATTTAAACAGAGTAAAAGAACTGGGCATAAGAGAATCCATATTATTCTCTGTATAAAAATACAAATATGTATTTAAACAAAAAGATACAGATATATACTTATGCAAGAAATTATTGTCTCAGATGCAGATAATAGACCCTGTGCAATCTTACTTTGCTATACACACCAATATAGTATTCCAACAGTAGGGCTTTACTAAAATATGGATTACTAATCAGAAAGTACAGTTGTCATTTAATACTGAACGTTTGGCTCCTCCTTTTGAACTCAGGGATGAGACATCTGGATAATTGTGACAGTTGTTTAATCTATCACAAGAAAGCTGCTCTATTGCTGAAAGGTCAGGGGGATTTATAAGATTTAGAAAGAAGATCCTTGAAAGTGCTGGTGCATGTTCGGTCTTAATTCATCTGGATGCTAGAATCTGTGTTTTTTATTCAACAACTGAAAAAGTGGTATTGTTAGACAGTCCAGCAGTTGCTCTTTCATTTAAAACCAATATCATCTAATTGGCACTAATAATCACATCTGGTTTTTTCAGCATTGACTTCTACATCATCTGCATATGTCTCTATGGCCATTCCAATATATTCTTTCATAATCATATGCAATTAGAATGCCGCATAAAGACCTTCAGGCTTTTATGTCAAATTTTGCAAGGTTTTTTTTTCTTGAGTTTTTCTTATGAAGCAGAATAGGAGCTAAGACTGTTAAAATGCAAGTTGTTCAAAGTACAATGGTTTCTCTTAGTTTCTTTCTTAACTTTCCATTGCCAAAAAAATAGAAAGCTGAATTAGTAGTGTACTGATTTTGTAAGCACAAAGCTTGCTGGAAAAACTATCCTTGAGTCATATTTTCTGTTTTTCCTTTTTTAATCAATCTTTTCAGGAACATTATAGTTTGTAATCAGTTGGGGTTTTTTAACCTACTTTCATTCCTTCCCCAGGTCTCTGATGTATGGCTTATGCAGATATCTATGGCATTATGAAATTAGCTTTCAGAAACTGAATAGGCTGCACCATTTTCAGCCGTATTAGCAACCTTCTATATTAATTTCTTGACAGTAAAAAAAAGTGATGCAGTCTGAGGTGTGCAGCATCTATTCTTGCTACTTATTTTTTACTTGTCATAAATTCCACCTATAGGGAATGTGTAATAACTTGCCCTGAGGATATTTAAACTAATCTTTATGAGACAAACATGTTCCCAGCACTTACTAGTGGCATGTAAAGTCCATTCCAGTCCTTGGAGTTAGCATATATTTGCGCTATATTTTTTTCTGTTTTAAAAATTGCAACTCAATTTTCTAATCCACTAATTTTCTAATCCACCAGTTTTAACCACTGATGCCATTCATTTTTTGCCAGGATTATGTTGGGTTTTGCCTTGATGGAAGCTTTTTAGCAAAATATGGCATTAGCAATGGTCAATGGCAATAATAGTGACTAATATTAGTTGATTAGTTAAGGGAAAGGATCGCTAACTTTTTTATTACTGTGATCAGTTTTTGGAAAAGGCTTAGTTCCCAGTTATTTCTTCAAGAAATTCCTTAGTGCTATTGAAAATTCAACATTTTGTTTTGTATTTGTAAAATGAGCACAATCTTTCTAAAAATATTCCCCATTCTGTAATAATTTTGAAAAGGTGGGTCACAGTCTGTAATAATTTTATAGATTATTATCTTTTCAGGATATACTACAAGGATGGGAAAATATATGCTTATGGGATTGCATGTAGATTTCCCATTTATTTTCCTTCGTTTTAGTTAGCCTCCAAGTAACTGAGGCACTAGATAATTACAGTGTCCCAAATATTGGATATATGGCAAGATAAGCTGCAGACTGCCGCAGAGATATCTGCATTTATCTTTACAGAGTTGATGAATATCCAGTAGAATTTACAAGTTCAGATTCAGTGCCACACTTGACTTGTTAGCTTTGACTAACAGCCAGCTGTTCGTACCCCTCCCACTGTCAAACAGAAGGAGAAAATAGGATGAGAAAGCTCATGAGCTGACATAGAGAGATTGCGTACCAGTTACCATTGCCCATGTGGGCAAAACATGCTCAACTTTCAGAAAAATAATTTAATTTATTGCCAATTAAAATAGATTAGGGTAGTGAAAAACAAAGACAAATATTAAAATACCTTTCCTCCCCACTTTCTCATGCTCAACTTCACTCCTTCACTTTTGACTCCTCTACCCCCCCGCCCCCATCCCCAAGCAGCAGTATGGAGTATGGGGGGTGGTTACAGTTATAGGGATAGTCACTCACAAAGATTGTTCAAGACTGAGTGAGTGAGATCAGCCAAGAGATGCTGAGCAAATGCCCAAGCTGCAGTTTTCTCTGAACAGAAAGAAAGAGAAGAAACTTTTTTCCTTGGCCCTGTTTTTGGATATTTTCCTGTTCACATATACTCCTTTTCAAATGCTGCTATCGATTCAAAGACAGCTTTTATCTGAAGTAGAGACGGAAGCTTTCCGTTGCCTCTCTTGTCCAATGTTACAGGACAGGCCTAATACAGAGAGGGGTTTTTCATTGTTGTTTGCTGTGTTGTATGTGGAGCGCTGCTGGAAGCAGGGAGCGGGTTGGCTATGTGATTCATCGGTTTCCACGGGGCCAGTTTTTCGTGGTGCAGTTAAAAACTCATTGTGCCTTATATTGTACACAGTTGTTAACAGAGATACAGGTGAACAGCAGGGACCAAGCACAAGACAAATACTAAAACAGGAAGCAAAATAAAGATTGCAAACCCAAACTGGGAAATGACCTCTAAGATACATCTGTAAAATCAATACAGCCACATTGTATGATACTAACTCAAAAGTAATTCAGTGTCTGCATTAACTAACAACTAAACCAAATTCACCTTCAGTTACGTTGAACATGCTTTAAACTCAGCCCAAAGCAAAGTTTATGCAAGAATGGTGCACAGCTAACTCTAACCTGTTGAAAGTTAGACAAAGCCCCTTTGCTCATCAGCTAAAGCCAATTCAAATTTGTTACAATCAAGGGAGCTGTGTAGCTGGATCAGGAGAGGTGCCTGCTCTTGGGCGACACAACTGTGAAAGCAACTGTTGGGGGGTTTCTTTGAAAATTTCCTCAGTCTGCAGTGGGCTGCTCTGGGGCCAAGATCACGAGTGAGAGCTACCACTCCCGTCATTCAGAAGCCACATCTTCTGCCCCCAGTGTGGCATTGTATCATCCCTTGCTGCCTGTACTAAGAACTGTTTGCTGGTTCTCTCCTTGCTGCTGGAGTGTACTACAACCAGCTGGTAATTGAAGTCTGGCCACTGGTCTTCCAAATCTGCACATTTTGAGCCTTTTCTTGAGTCTAACTCCATAGCATACAGGGTTGAGTTTGTTCCAAGAGGGTTTTTTTCAGAACACCCTTATTTAAGGTTCAGCTCAGAGATGGTAGTTTGGAAATAATCCCACTTAACTGTATTTATTGGCCTAATGTAACTGTACTTTGCCTTAGGCAATTTTGATTAAGAGAACATAGAAGTTAGTGATACTTCTAGTTTAAAGGGCTGCATCTCCTTTAGTTAACCCTAAACTGTTATTTTCAATCCATTTACTTTTGACATTCTGTCAGTCCACTCTTTCTTATACATAATGCATGAGAAGAATATTTAAAGTACACTTGTGTTTTGACACTGATGAACAGTACTCATAATACTTGTATTTTCTGGGAGCTAAACTCGAAGGAATGAATAATGGTTGGGAAGATACACACGTACAGTATAAAAATGTCTAAGTCACATATGCTGCATTGCTACTAGAAATCATGTCTCTGAATTTCTACAACAAATTTCAAAATGAACATTACCACTTAATCACATTCATCTACAGTTCTTTATTTATTTAATATATGTAAAGGTTAGTACCTTGAAAGTGACTGTTTTGAAATCCAGGTTTTTTAAAAGGTGTCGTTTCTTACTAAACCTGGGGATCTGAATATCTGTTTCCAGAGGAATGATTGTCTTTTGGTTGAGACCTCATCCAAGAAAAGCAGCCATTGACAGCTGAGCCTGTGACTTCAAACTCCCTTACCATGAAAGATGAAAAACAGATGTTTCTAGAGGACTTGCAGGTACTCAAGAAATAGGAATAATTTATGAACACAATTCTTGGAAATACTTTATCCGCTTCTAGAGAGTGAATTCTCTGAGCCAGCATGGTATGAAGATGTTGGTGTTCTCTCTATTTTATTTGGGATAGCTAGGAAGATGGAAACATACGTGTATTTTCTTTGTAAGCCAAGGGCAGAAGAACTTGAGACAAAGGTTTGACGATAGCACAGTATGATTCAAGTTAAGACTGTTCAGTATACCGAGCGTTCGTTTTTTTTTTTCCACAAACAGAATCATTTAGTTACTAATGAAGTGGACTACTAGGTCATTTTTTTATATTTGGGAAGTACAGCCTCACTTTTTTTATCAGGTAAAGATCACTCATAAGATACTCATTTTTCCTTCACTCTTTTTTCCCCCTTTTTACTGTTAAAGAAATAAAAGAAAGACACAGTCTTCCTGCATATTCTTGCCCTTGACAGTTTAATCAGAGAAAATGTATTTCAGCCATTTGACATTTATTTATGGTAATGAAATTGATTCAGATTATGTAACCTCCCAAAGTTCTTGGAGGTAACATCCTTTCAGCTTTTATATGGAGTAAATTTAAGTGGACGACTCAGGGGAGTAATATGAGCAAGATAAAAAGAATGTCATGGATCTAGCTTGCAAAAGTGTAGCTGCAAAATAGCAATGATCAACCAGCAAAACATGCCGCAAAGTTGGAAGTTTGTAAAATTCATTCTTACTTTTAGTCAAGAAGTCCCATTTATTCTAGAATCCCATTTCAAATCCTGTTCTTGGTCACGCTCTAGTAACTCTTATAAGAGGTCTCATCCTCCACCAGTTGCTGTTTATTTCAGATAAGATGCTTGCGTGAGATGACATGGCATATTCAGTAAAGGTTGTTAATTCTGTGGGCAATCTAATCTAAAATCACAGAGAAAGATCATAAATAAACATTCATATTTAAAGAGCCCAGTGCACTGAGTAAGTATCCCTATGCTTTGCAAATTTTTTTGTTTGTTGAATTTTACTTGTGTATGTCAAACGTTACCAGAACTTTTCTGATCAGTGCAGCCAAAAATACTGAGGTGCGTTTCAGGTTTTCAGAATCTGCAGTAGCTGTCAGGTGCCACTGTGAGTTGTAGCATTACTAATAACAGCCTGACAGGCCAGCATCAGGATTGCTGTGTGGCATTCAAATGCATAAATGCTTGATGCAGAGTTGCATAGTTCTGCTCTGTTTTAAACACGGTCCTCCTGACCTGATACCTTCAATTCTTCTGCTTTGTATTCTTTCTTGCTGCATATCAGGGGACAATTTGGACAAAACCCTGGTTGTGGAAGACCTGCCAAGAGCAGTGATAGCTCCAACTTTTATGAAATTCTTTCAGCAGCCCTTCAGCAAAGTATTCTCTCTTCTTTTCGAACTTTCTTATCTGAGCTTGACTGCTCATACAGCACTTAGCCATGACTGTCCAGCACACTCAGTGAGGGGATTAGCATTCAGTTGTGTGCTGCATTGTAGTCTCTAACATTTTTTAACGAAAAGAAAACTTGCCTTTCTTCCAATATTGTCATTAGTTATGTTTATTGTAGTATCATGCAATTCCCAGTGAAAACTAGAACCTGCTCTGCTAGCCCCGCACAGAAGAGTAGCAAACAGACCCTCTACATTCTGACCAAAACAGACCCAAAATGAGGGAAGAAAGGAGGTGGAAGAAAATGGAAGCAGACGAGACAGCGGATGGAATAAAATAGCATACCTGTTCTAGCATTTTAGAACAAGTTTTGAATGCAGATGGGTTAAAAAGGGAAAGAAGAAACTACATGAGAAATCTGAAAGGAAAGGGGATGATGGGAAAAGAGGACTCGAAGTTTGTAAGACCAGCAGTTACAAGAGCATTCAAGGAGATCAGGGATATAGTAGCATATGCCTGCCAGTAAGTGGGAAATAATACATACCTTAGTATTATGATAAGTGAATAGAATTTAAGACCAGAAATATACCATCATAAGTATGACCTCCTACATAACACAAACCATATGGAACCTCCTTCAGTAAAGTCAACCCCAAAAATGAAATCACAATGCAAGTGGAATTAAAAAATAGAGAGGAGAGCAGTGAATACATAAACTTGATTTTTTTGCTGTTATTTCTACATTTTTATTTTATTTACATCAAAAATGTTTTTAAAAGAAATTAATACACTCTGCTCCCCCCCCGGTTTCATCTTCATTTTCCTTTATTTTTTCTCATTGTGAGAAGGGCCAAGAATGAAGGGATTTGCACATGTGACATCGAGAAAGCCCTTTCATCACAGTATTTCTACCTATTATTAACCTGGAACAACTGGAAATTTCACAACAGATTTTCCTTCTGCATTTCACGTTTGGCAGATATTTGCAGGCAAACTGGGATTTTGAATGCTGATGCGTATTGAACCTGATGAAATTTTAAAATTTCTTGTCACTGTTTGCCTTATCAGTATTACTTATCAAGTCCAAAGTTTCGTGGTTTGAGAACTTACGTTACTAAGCAGTCATTGAGTATAACCATAATATATTTAATTTTGTTTCACATCAAGGGTGAACGTATCAGGTAGATATTCCCTACAAGTGGATTGAACTAACATTGGGCCGCTGTTTTGTTCCATTGACTGAATCATATAGTAGCACATCACAGTATTATATGATTAGTACAGCACTTAGCCATTATGAATGTCTGGGAACAGTGTGTCTCGGTCATTTATCATTCTGCAATTATTTGACTTCCTCATTGACAGAGGAAGGTGCAGGAAGGGAGAAAATGCTTTTATTTTGGCTATTATTTTATTTGAAGCATATCTCAGTTGGTGGAGCAGGACCTTCCTTTATCACTTTATGAACACATGGCAACTGTATGACCCTAAACGTGCTTTGCACCGTGGAAGCTTATCTGCTGTGAATTCTGTGCCCCAGTACAGATGTGCTTGTTGCTTTAATGTGTGGTATTCTAAGCAGCTCTTTTCAGTCTCTGTTAAAAGTCCATAATGCTAATTTGTTTGATTAATTTCAAAAGAGCCCAGCCAGATTATCCCATTAAGTTAATGCTACTGACTTTTAACAGATGTTTAAAATAGAAGATGCTACTAAGGGGAATATTGCAAGAATTGCAATAGTCTTTTAGAGTCTGCACTTTAGTTACAATAGTCTAAATGATTTTAAAGATTCATTCTATAGGTACTCTAGTAAAGAGCTATGAACTGCAGGTTTATCTAAGATAGTAATAGTTTGTCTTTAGGTAAAGTCTAGAGGGTCCCATTTGTTTTGTAGTGTGAGCTATTTAAGTCTGTGAGCACCTTGAAAGGAAGGTCTAAGAGGCCTAGATCACTTCCTGAAAATGTCACTCTGATAGTGGCTGAGAACCTCTCTTCAAAGAGCTCCAAGCAAAAACTGTTCAAGGGCTGTCATGTGGGGAATTGTTGGTACCTCCTGGAGAGAAAATGTGGGAGTGGTATCAGAGGCAGTGGATCAGTTGGGGAAATAGCACTCTGAATACTCCCTAAAAGGCGAAATACTAAAGCACTTCACATGCAGTAGCATCACAATTCTTTCTAATTGCAATGTAAGGTAAAGATTAAATCAACCCAGAATATATGTCCATACTGGATTAGAGTACTGTTGTTTAAAAGAGACATAAGAATTTGATAAGGGTTGGAAGACAGAAAAATTATCAAAGAGAAAGTAATTCACACCATGCTGGTTAGGGTGATGAAATATGGACTGACTACGATTTAGAGGAATGCAGGTGAGTTGGGTCAGACCACAGTGTTTTGAGTAATAGGGCCAAGGTTGGGCAGAAAGCAATGCACTTTAAGTGTAGAGCATTTTCAAAGCCAATTTTTCTTGTGCAAGGATCTTATTTAAAAAAAATAAATATGTATTTTACAGAGCTATCTTTGAGTCAAACAAGTTCTGTAAAGGACAAAGGTGCCATACCTGCATATCTATGTGGAGGGCTGCACTGCTGGTAGGTGCTGCTTTGTCATTTTTTAGAGCACAGTAGAAGACAACAGTTTTGAGATTAAGCCAGATGCCTCAGATAACACGTGAAGTCAACAGAGAGCCAGAAATACAACCTAGCAAACCTGTCCCTCAGGTATTTGCACTGTGAACTGTACTCCAAATAACATTTTAGTGAAATACATGTGCACAGGCTATTTTTCATGACATGAAGACTGAAGAAGAGTGAAAGAAATATTGTCCAGGTCTTTCCTATTTTTTTTTTTCAATCCTTCTTGCCTTTTCCTTTTGAAACATCAAAATAGTGCAGAGTTTGTAGTTTTCTTTCCTGTTAAACTGAAAAGGTACAGTGCAGCAATTGATTAGTGAAGAATGGAGTTGAAATGGAAGGTGCCTTTAACCCAGGCTGTGTATTCATTTTTAACACAGAAAGTCTATTCACTCCTTAATGTACTGGCATTTTGTGGCAGGCAGAGAAAAACATTCATTATATTTACTGACTCTTCTGATTGTACAAACACATGCTTTCTGTAGTTTTGTTTTTCCTTTTTTTTAATGATAGGGTTATTTACATGAAAATTAGTTTGAATTTTAAGTGTCCATCTTCTTACTTCATTAAATATAATTGATACAAATAATTGGTTGCTGTGGAAATACTTATGATGTCACAAGAACATTATTGTGATTTCAAATATATAATAATAGGCAGGAGCAGACGAGGTCTTTAAAAGAGTATCCTATTTTCATGGACTATTCTTCACAAAACTATTACAGAAAATAAAAGAGAAAGAATATGCATTGTGTGTATCTTGCATCAAAGTATTTGCTTGTAAGAGGAATTTTATTTAAAATATTTTAATTTTCACTAGTTTATTGAACTGTTAGACCTCTCCATGAAGGATGAAAAACTCAGACCAGTTAAAGAGTAATGCTGCTCATCTACAGGCTTCTAACTTTAAAAATACTGTCTTTAGCCTCATGCAAGAGGATTGCCTTACTCCCTTAAAACAATGATCTGTTTGGCCAGTTTAAGTTTTAGGATTAGGCTATGGAGGAGATTGAGTAAGAAAATATGGATATCCTTGGAAAAAAGTGTAGAGGACTT
>NW_009648475.1:96144-126523 GCF_000708025.1 Charadrius vociferus | reverse complement strand
CTGTCCTGTGTAGCTTTTGGACTAACCAGCTAACAAATTGATCCAGTAATTAGAAGCAGAGGGGCTCTACATGACAAGACCTTATAGAGTTTGTCTGGTCACCTAGTGCTCATCTGAAAGTTAAAGAGCTGTTTGTATTGCTTTTTACTTTAAGTCTTTTCCAGGACATATTGCCCCAGAACAATTAAGTTTTACTTCTTCCACAGCTTTCATAACCTTAGGCCTCATCTATATTAATGAAAAGAATGTGTAAAGATAGAGAAGCATTGTTAAACTGAATCTGTTGGTTTGGTTTTTTTTTTTTATAGTCTCTTCTCACTGTCAGCTTGTAAGTCCTGGTGTTGTGAAGGTGCACATATTGCTTTTAATTGGTAAAGCAGTTCTTGTGCTTCTGTATACAGACACAGTCTGCTTTATTTTAACATTTGTCAAATGTTCACGCCAACAGGCTGTTGAGAATATTTTTTGTTTCTAAAGGAAAACATAAAGATAGTTACCAGATTATCTGTTGCTTACAACAATTACTAGAATCTTACCTTAGAGTAGGAGGTCTGGGTATTGCTGAGATAAGCTGCCCAGACTTGAGGTCACCATTGCTACCTTACATTCTGCCAAAAGTGTAATCTATACTCATAACTCTGTAAAACAGAAATGAAGAGTTTATAACACACAGAAAAAAAAAAAAAAAAAAAGTTTAATGATGCAAACTTAAACTTGTAAAGACTGGGAAACATGGTGTATGCCCTCTTCACTGTGTCATCCTAATTCTATCTCTGTATCTCTGTGCTTCTCAGTGATGGGGAAGGAGATTAGCTGGAGCAGAGAGATGTAAAGTTATTGTTCTGATATGATAAGCGGTGTGTGTACTTCTTGAAGGACAAAATATATCTAATTTCAGTGCTAAATTCTAGATAGTGTTTCAGGACTGGTGCACAGATGGGATTTCTCAGCAGTCTGATGGCAAACATGACTGTCATTTATGGGCCTTTGTGAGGGGTAAGTGAAGGTTATGTGTCAAAATGAATTCTAAGGGCAAAGGTAAGTCAAGTGATAGGTGTTACAGTGACTTTCTCCATTCCCCGTGTCAGGAGGTGGATTTTCCTTTCTACCAAATCGGGAAAGAAAATGTTAGTCACATTCACTATGCATTCAAATACTTATTTATTGATAGTAAAATGATGACCCTTCCTAATGTGGAAAATGTTTCATCTTTGCCATTTGCAACAACCCAAATGCTACTGTAGACCCCAGGAGTTCCTCGGCTTTGCCTTTTTTTTCTAGTATTCAATATTACCATCTTCAACTGGAACTTAGGTGGCTTTTTAGTTAAAGTAGGGCAATATGGGGTTTTTCTAAATTGTTTGTAATTGAAAACCTTCTCAAACAGTGTAGAAAGCAGTTCTTGTTTAGCAGAATGTGAAGTTACTGCTTTGCTTTCTTGGAGGTGTTCACTAATCATTTGTTGATAGTAGATTACTGCTGCCTGTTCATTCATCAGTTCTCTTCCCTTTCAAGAAATTCAGATGTGTTAAACAGAGTCCATTTAAGCAACCAAGATCTTTTGATCTCATAAGAACTTTGGCACAGTGCGTAATGATATGTAATGTCATGTGCAGCACATAATTGTACAGAAAACATGTAAGACTACCTAATATATTAAATATTATTGTGTTAATATGATTAAGAGAAAACTCTAACATATGCAGTCTGAATTATCTATAAATTGACAATCTGAATCAAATATTGGATTTAAACCATGGCCTTCCCTTAGGGTTTTTGCTGTTTTGTAAATTACTTCTCAGTACCAATATATGAACAAATGAATTTAACGGTCATACTTCAGCTTTTGTGTAACAGCACAACAGTTTTGTTAATATATGCATAAGCAGGGTGATTTCACCCATTTACAATAACAGAGATATTACTCATGCATATTGGGAAGGCCATAAGATGAGGGGTTTTTAACCCTGGAATGGAAAAAGAGCAAGGCAGACAAATAAAACCCCAGTCTTTCTGATTTTCCATAGTCTTTTTCTTGATTTTTAGCACTGTTACTTGCTTTGATTTCTGTCCTTGTGATGCTGTCTGCTTCCAAATTTTGTAACCATTTATCTGATTCTCTCATTATCTAAGGTCTATCTGGGTTTTGTTGTTTTGGAAAGGCTAGCAAGACCATCCCTTTCTTTTTCTTTTTTTTTTTTTTTTTTCTATACCAGAGAAGTAACATGGGGATAGGATCTTTTCTCTCTGTTCTTTTTCTGACAGTCTGCTGACAGACTGGAACTTGGTTTCTTCTAAATGAATCTTTTCATTTGCCATTGCTCTGAACAAGCAGATCTGAAAGGATGTGTTGCAGATGTTGGCCTGTATGTGTAACTCTTCACATCTGAATTTATGGATGCCATTGATTTCCTTATAAAAAGCTGGAGATTTTACCAGGTGCACTTCCCTCTGATATTCACATTCTCATTTCTAGCTTCTTCTTACTTCAGTCCAGCTTTTCCCCACTCCCTCCCTGAGCTCTTTGGAACTCAACAGTGAAAAAGCTGTACAGGTTAATTCACTCCACACTTCTTCTCTCTGTGGTTTCAAGCTGTTTTAAGACAAAAAAATGTCCACCCAGTTTCTTGCTGGTGCACATATCTAGGTAGCTTGCAAATGTATGCAGAACTGTGGTAAGTGCACACATCAGTTGTGGACAAGGAGTAGGAGATCAGTTATCTGCTGTTCTGCCCCAGAAATGCATCTGGTGTCTGCAGCATAGAAGGTGTCAGAAGACATGAAGTGGCTTCTTAATCATACCCCAACGTTCCTAGCTGCAAACACCCAGTGGAGATAAATAAGGTTTGAAACCAGAGCCTGGCAGCTTTTAATGGCTCCGTACACCTCAGTGTTCTTCTCTGAGTTCTGAGCCCACAATACTGCCAAGTGTGTCTATTATTTAGTGTGAAATCTTTCACCTTATCTCTAGTTATTTAATGCTAGCATCTTCAGTAGTACCAAAGCAAATTCTGTGTCAGCCTTTGAGCTGAAGAGTTCATTTACTCAAATGAGCCAGATCTTAAACTAGCTTGACCCTTTACACCCTGAAAGGCAGAAGATTTAATGGTGTGAGTCAGGATTTTCAGAATAATTTGAACTTGAAGAGCATCTTTTATACAACTAGCGATTCCCCTCTACTGGAGCAGAGTCACTAATTCTATGTAGTTCTTTTGAGATTCACTCCTACAAAACTGTGGTATGTCTTCTCAGTTTACTTAATATACGTCCCTTTCATGTGACAGAAAGCACAAGGGAAAGATTTCTGTGTTCTCTCAACCTGTACAGTGGAAACTATCAAGTTACTAGGATCTCTCTCTTTTCGGTTTTCTTTTTGGCTTTTTAACAGACTGAGTCAAACCAAAATCCCTGTCTCTGATGATGTTCTGCTATACAAGTGGGCACATTTTTCATTCAGAGGACAGTAAGGTAAAGAGTATGACATATCACAGTGTAAGAGCAAGCCTATAGCAGTGCTTCCTCCTGTACAGCTTCCCAGCTATGGCTGGGATGTGGCTTTCCAGCTATCTGCAGCTTACGACACCCTGATTAGGGAACCTACTTTCACTTCACTTCACTTCACTTCACTTCACTTCACTTCACTTCACTTCACTTCACTTCACTTCACTTCACTTCACTTCACCTCCACCATTGTTATGTCTAGCAAAATGAAATTGGAATTGAGGCTGGGTTTTTTGTGTGTGATCTGTTTTATTTTTTTTTAACCTTCTAACCTTTTCTAGAGTAAGGTACTTCACAAATGTTAACTAGTCTAGAAGCTAGTGACTGAAAATCTGCGTGTGAGCATAGATATAGCGGTCGTCTTTGCGCGTTACATCTGTGAACCAAAAATGTAGTATCATTGTGTAGTAATAGGTTAAAATTGTAGACTGTTCAATACTTCTGATGGCAGCTTTTTCTGCAGCGGCTACTTTCATCATCAAACTGTGGGCTTTTTTCAGTTTAGTGTCAAACTTAAATACATTATTTTAAAAGTTAGTGATTTCATCCTTGCTCTTTGCCTGTGTCTTGCTATTGGTCATCTAAAGGACAAATATGTCTATATAAAGGGCAGTGTTGTAAATGATGACATAGTGTCTGAAGCTGACAGCCTTCACTCATTGGAATATGTGTAAAGGAATACTGTTATTGTCTTAAGTGGTGCTGTCATGTTCAGCTCCTGCTCTTGGCGAAATTTCTGTTTCTTTCAGAGCAACAAACTGACTCAGAGTCAGTTTTGTACTGTGAAAATAATGGAGAAGATGGGTATGAACTATGATGTTCTGTGTTTCTCTTCAATTTTTTTCCTTGGGTTGTTAAAAGTTGAAAAAAGTTGAGTCCTACTCAGGTGTGCTTTCAGTCCCCCACTTGCTATGTAGATGAAGGGCTGCCAATTTCCTGAACCCTGCTGGAGAGCAGAAAATCTGCTCCTTTAACTGTATGGCATGGGGAATGTTTGGGCTTGTAATTATGAAATGTTAGGAATATTCATGGCGATATGGTTAAGCTACCTTTACCCTAAGGTAAGAGCAGACAGAGGAGGCTATTACCTCCCTAACAGCTATCAGTCTGTACGTTCCTTGTCAGCTTTTCCTGTGGAAATTTGTTGGCCCATACCCTAAAACTATATTTGCATGATGCTCATTATTGCAATTTTCAAATGGAGTAAGCTACTTGGTGTCCCAAATGGACTGAGTATTTACAGATCTGCTGCAGCTTCATGCTGCAGCTTACTGTGCCTTATCCTCTTTGTGTAGACAAGCCCAAACAGACATTTTTAACTTTCTGACAATTAAGAGGAGATAACTGGATATTTCTGTTGGTTAATGGAGATGAATGTCTGTGCTAGAGCCTACTTCTAGTCATATCCATTTTTATTTTTATACTGCAGGTTCCAGTCCCCTAAAGCAATAAAATGTTACTGTTCTTTATTTCCCTTAGGAGAGCAAATCCTTCACTGTACTCCACCCACAGCCAAGAAGAAGTAGCATAAGTGGCACATAAATTTGAGTGGTGGCTGGTTTTGCTAATGGGCTTGGTTCCACTGGCTACACACATCATGTCATTAGAGTGCTTTCTGTAACCCATAGTGTCTTGAATCAATTCCAGATAACACGTGGAACACAAATCCTATGTCTTATCACTAATGATACGTATCCAATGTCCCTGAGTCCGTTTCCTAGTCACCTATCATGCTATTTTTGTATGAGATCTAGTGAATACAGTATAGTAGCTTGCTTCTCTGATTCTAGAAGATAAAGGTGTGTAACATGCTTTTATAAATGAAGTTTTCTCATTCTGCTTTAAACTGACATAACTACTGATCCATGGGTAGTCCTTCCCACTCCTTCTTATGTCCCTCTCTTTCTCAATAAAGATCTTCAGACTCCCTCACTTTTTCACGCTGACATCCTCAATGTCTTTCCTTGGGTAAAGTAGCTATGTCATTCAAAGTACCTAATCTCAGAAAAATTTAAAGATATTATTAAGGTCAGATTCATGACATATCATGGTATAGCTCTGCCTGGAGAGGACTGAGAGAAAAAGAAAATGGTACCAAAAAATATCCATATCAACAATCTGGAATTGCTTTTTTAAAATAGTACATCAATGGCCATTCCACCACTGAAAGGGAGAACTTGGAGCTGGATACAGACTTGGAACTACAGCTAGGTCTCATTTTAATATTTCTGGATTTGTTTGTTTGTAATGTTTGATGCCTATTAACAAAATTCTTATAAACATTTTCAGTAAAGAAATGTATGGAATCAAGAAAAACAAATGGAATTTGTGCATTACCCTACTTGTATATATTGCTAAATGTTTTAAAATGAAAAACATTAGCTAAAGTATTGGAAAAACAATATTTTTTCAGTTACTCTTAAGATCACTTCAATTTTTCTTTCTTTTGTCGACATTTTAAGACTCCTTTTTATAAATTGCCTTTAGCTCTTTTTATTAGCTTTGGTTATAGCTGTTGGCTCTGTTAATAGATTTTATTTGTTTCTGCTTGTGTCCCAAAACCAAATTACTGTAACTAATGTACCACTGTAACTTTTCATAACTGTCTGCTGCTGAAAGCAAAAAGCAAATTCATCAAGTCAAAATATTAACGCTTTTATGTCCTATTAAATATCAAGTCAAAGAAAATTGTGCTAGTGTCTACAGGACTCAGCATTAAACCTACCAAGTTTAATGTACTGTAGCAGATTGAGATTTGACACAATTTCCCTCTGTGGTAATTGTACTCACTATTACAACACCCATACTAAGCAGCAGAACTGGGATAAAGCGCAACAGAAATGAGCCCCATTTGGAACATATGTTACTCTTCCAGCAGGTTGAGAAGTGTAGTAACCAGTGCTTAAAATAGTCTGGGTTCTGCCTAGAAAACTTTAGGGCTGTCTGTCTGGGTACAAACACAATGCCATTTCTTCACATTTAACAAGCTGTCTTCTGTATTTTTCATTCGTGAGGCTTTTTGGCTCTCCACACAAATAGACTTACTGAAGTATTAGGGAAATAATGGATGGATGTACCATCAGCTTTGAGTGTACATGCAGGTGTTAGAGAAATTGATGGGAAAGAAAATGGCTTTCCAGCTCATGCAGCAGTGGAATAATGTGGCATTGTACACATTGTAGAAATTAGAGTAAACACAGCAAACGTTCAATTTAAATTTGTTTTTCTCCAACCAAATTCAATATGTTCCATGCCTCCTTTCTTTTCTTTTGGTTTGGTTTTTTTTTCCCTCGGTGACTATTTCTCCACCTCTGATTATGCTGGGCAATAGCACTGAAAATAATTAACCCACAGACATCTATGACGAGCTAAAAAACAATTTCTTGTACCTTGTTTTCTAAATCACTGAGAGAGGTTATAATGTTGTAGGCTGTACAGTATAAAACCTTGGTTCCTACTAGTTTCCTGTTAATTTTTAACAAATGTTTTTAGAACTGCATTCTTACATATCACTGCAGTACAGACTGCAACACAGAAGCAGCCAGAAGGTTGGCACTTACCATAACATGCAAACAAGGGAGAAATTGCTGCAGATTTGAAGACAATAAGAAGTAAACAATCCATGAATAACCATGGTTGATATTGCGGATGCATGAAAGCTCCTATGGATACTTCAAACAAACTTGCCCAGATGCTTTTGAATAGAAACAATTGTTTAGCGTTTTATCTTTCTTGCGTTTTATCTTTCTTGCTTTTTATCTTTCTTTATCTTTCTTTTTACATACTGACATTTTGGAGCATGGCAAGTAAGTTTTGAGAGAATGGCTCCTTACAAGGCCCATTTGCTTTACTGCAAATACCTTAAAAAGGGCAAATCCTAAATTCGACTAAAAACAGGACAGGGGACATAAAAAGTAGTTTAAAGTTTGAATTTAATTTCTTAAAAGAGAAAAATAATTATAAGAGTGCTTAATCGACTAAAGTTGGGCCTTTGCTGTAGGTTTTTCAGAACATGTGGGGGACGATGAATGTGCAGATCGGAGTGCGAGGATGATTAAAAGAGATATCAGGGCCTTGGGTCAGTCACTACGGGGAACTGGAGCACAGGTTATTTTTTCATCCCTACTTCCCGTTGTGGGCAATGACACTGAAAGGAACAGACGAGCTCAGTCTGTTAATATGTGGCTCCATGGCTGGTGTCACCGCCACAATTTTGGGTTTTTCAACAGTGGAATGGCCTATGCAGCACCAGGCCTGCTGGCAGCAGATGGGGGCTGGCTCACTCAAAGAGGGAGAAGGGTTTTCACCCAAAGACTAGCAGGGCTCATTAACAGGGCTTTAAACTAGATTCGATGGGGGAAGGGGTTATTATCGGCTTTGCCCATGACCAGCCAAGGGATGTTGTGCCAAGGAAAGAGGAACGGGGTGCTGGTGAGGGCCTGCAGCCATTAGCTCCAAAATGTGCTGGCTATGCTGCTAGGGTTCCGGAGCATCGCTGGCATAAAGCTGATTTTTGTCCAGTTTGGATGTTGGTAGAATAGACTGCTTACCATCAGATTATCCTAAGATTGGTAAAATGTAATTCAGTTCACACTTACTACTTTGGTAAGACTTCACTCCTGTTAGGCACACTAAAATTAATACAGAAAGTCACAAGCAAACTCAAGAGGAAATTAGAGTTAACACACTGTATTTATAAAGCCAAAAAAGCATTTCTGTGAAGCCAGATCTTGCTAGTAATTTGTTATCCCTTTTATACATCCCTTTTCTTGGCCTGGCAGAACAAGGTGACCAATACCTGTTAAAAATATAATTTTGTTAAGAGCTCCAGAGGGCTATTTTTTAAACATCCCCTTTCACAAACATGTCTAAATGAGAGACGTTTCAGAATACATTTTGTGTGCTTTATTTGATTTGTTAACGAGCAAACTATTTACATTTTCTTCCTTTCTGTATCTGTAACATCATTTAGTTTACAGTGACTTATTTAACTCAATATTTTATTGAGATCCTCTGTGGTTACATTGACTGTACTTACATCTTATCAAAATCTTTGGTGTAAGAACAGCCTAGCCTCCAAATACCTTGTTAAAATATCTTCTCAACATTTTTGCAGCATTTTAATACTTTTCAATCTGACAGATTAGCACATAACACGGCAGGGTGTTTTATCACCTTTTAGCCAATTAAAAATGCTTTCTATTGTTTGAAGCACAAACTATTCCTATTTCTGTCACACCAGCCATAAGATTTCCAATCAGCAAAGTATGTCAAGTCCTATTTTTCTTCTTGTTATACTACTGTAGTAAAAAAAACCCTTTATATACTCAGTTGCATCATTTTACCTGTGCTTATCAGAGCAATCTGTGTGTAGAAGGGGATCTTTTTTCCCCTAATTTGAAGGCTAAAGTATTGACAATGAGAAGGATGGATAATTGCTGTACTTTATTCCTCAGTGTCATGCAAAGTGAAAATTACTTCATTGCACCAATAGGTTCAAACACCCCAATTTTTAGCCTGGGGAGTGTCTCCCATTCCAAGGCTGTAGGTCCTGAGGGAACCTTGTTTTGGTCAGTGGTTCTTAAACAGGGAGGCAGTGGCCCAGCTGGCCAACAGCCCTCAGGTGGTCCATAGAACTGTATTACGTACTTTTAATTAACACATTAATATTACAGTTTTAAATGAAAAGAATCCTGACAGTCAAAAAGAAATTTGCAAGACAGATCAGTCTATGATCCAGGAAATTTGGGAAGGACTGATTTTTAAATCATTAAAATATAGAGGGTGGAGATGGAACACTTTGGTTTCATTTGATATTAATTCCATAGCAGTATGTTCTTCCGTGTGATGGAGTATGCTTTCAGCTCTAAGAATAAAGGCAGACCATCAGGTTTATCCTGACAAATTTCTTTCTCTAGTTAGTTGGGGAGTGAGTTCAGCAAATGGTTTTATTTTTTATTTGCTTTTCCTTTTGATTTCAAAAGTCCAGCAGCTTATAAACACACTTTTCATTTAGGTCCCCTGTGTCCTTCTCTGGTCTGTTCGATATCAGTTGTTTAAAATATGAATTTCCAAGTAGATTTTAGGAACAGAAGATGAGCAAAGGAGGAAAATGTTCACGGTTAACCTGGCAACTTTGCATCTACCGTAAGGATTAACAGGGCATTTAAGCAATTAGTATCATCCTTGTCTTCCTGAAGTTTGTAATGATGAGTCATGCAGTACTTTTAGAAATGCCAGTTGAGTGTTCCCATTTCTCCTCAGAGCCATCTTTCATGGACTTCTTAGCATCTTTTTTCACTTTCAGATAGCTGAGTCACAACAGTTTCACTGCCAGGGAATCCTCTGTCCCCATCAGCTTCTGAATCAAAATGATTGAACAAAAGATCAGTATTCTGATTTCATAGTTTTGTAGATTTAAAGTTCAGGGTGCGTGATAAAGTAATTTATTCTGATCTCCTGTGTATCACAGAGCATCATATTTTGCATGTTTGCATGTGTATCACTCCCGAAACCCTGTAATCTGGCAAAGCACAAATATTTGGCAAAAGCACACCTTTCAGAAAGGCACTGGGTTTGTATTGGAAAGTCACAAAGGAAATGCCAGTTTTCTTGCTAGTTAGTTCTAGGAGGTTAATCAGCCATCTTCTCACAAAAGAAATTGTGCTTCATTGCTTCATCATCATTTGGATTTGCCTGGGCTCAGCTTCCACCAATAGTTCTCATTAAGTATTTCTCCACTAGACGGGAATGGAGTATCGTATACTATCCAGTGTTTGGGTTTTTTTTCTCATGAAGATACTTATGCTTTGTAATCAAGTCAGTTCTCAGTCTTCTTTTTCAAGAAGTGTAACAGATTAAGCTCTTAAAAAAATCCCTGTAAAACATTTTCTTCAGCCCTCAATCATTCTTGCAGATCTTTTCTCCACCCTCTTCAGCTTCTCAACATACCTTTAAAACTAGGGACACTACATAGATGTGGATTTTCAGTGTTAGATTTGTAGCTGCTGCATACAAGCTTGAAATCACTGCTCTTTCCAGGATCACTACCTTCATCCTGATGTATTTAAATACCCCTGAAAAGGGCATTTTACTGCAGCTAAGTTCACATGCTTTTTGCATACCATGTGGCTTTCGACCCAGATGACCCAGATTGCTGGAAAGGAGAAAGAACCACCTTAGAATCATAGGGTCTTTAAAGGTCCCTTCCAACCCCTTCCGTTGGGTTGGAAGGGACCTTTAAAGATCATCTACTCCAACCCTTCCTGCAAAGAGCAGTGTCATCTTCAACCAGGTCAGGTTGCTCAGAGCCCCGTCCAACCTGACCTTGAATCTTTCCAGGGATGGGGAGTTTACCACCTCTCTGGGCAACCTGAGCCAGCCAGTCTTTCACCACCCTCACTGTAAAAAATTTCTTCCTTATATCTAGTCTAAATCTATCCTCTTTTAGTAATCTTCTGAAATATTTGTTATTAGATGTACCACAGAATTTATTATGATTCACTGCAGAGCCTCACCAAAACAAGCACTTCACAGAAGACCCATACAGCTATAGTTTTTCGCACAGCCTGGTTTGTACCACCCGTATTCAGACCAGTGGCATAACAGAATAATAATCTAAAACTAGCTATGTCAATAGCATTTCAAGATCATATTAAAGAAAATACCTAACTAAATGCTTTTTCCGATTCTTGTGTTTCTGTCCTTGTGATCCTTTTGGCTTCAGAAGGATTTGGACACCTCTTTAAAATTCAGAAACTATTCCAAACAAGTTCTTTGCAGAAAGAAAAAGATGATTTCTTGGATGAGGGCCACAGCACTTTGTATGTTGGCGATATTCCTGGAATTATCATAGACTTTCCTGAAGATTGTTTTAATTGTTTTTGCACTTTATATTATTGAAAAATGGATTCTTCAGTATTTCAGCTCAAACATAAGTGGAATGAAATTTCCATCCTTTCATTTTTCTGTGTTCCTGAGACTTGTATCATACAAGCTATTTCCTTGCACATATAAGTAGTTCCTCACCAGAGAACCCAAAATAACAGCCAGGAAATCAGAGTGCATCTTGCACGGGTTCATTAAAAACTGTTAATATTCAATAAGGGTTATCAGGATAGCAGTTCTTATCAGTGATGTGCCTTTTCACCAGTCAAAAGGATTGGCTTGATGGAAGAGGCTCTAAAACCCCTTGTTACTGCTGAAGGAGCAGGTCCATTTGGCACTGGAATAAACCCTCTCCCCAGGCCAGGCAGGTCATAAGAAATCATGGGATCCTACAGAGGGGTGCCAGATCAAAGCAGTAGTCTCTTCCGTTCCACATCCCACTTGATTGTGAGTGGCACTTTCCCTTTTGTCCTTTTATCCTAGCACTTTTTTGCACGGGCTTTTTACTCTTCTCTTGTTTCTCGCTGACACAGCCAGTCTGGCTCACTCATTGTTTCAGCACTTTCCATTGTCAGTCACAGTTGTGTAGAGTGAGTATAAATGCTGCCTAATCAGAATGCAACTACTACAGTCATCAAAATGATTACAAAGGTTGCAGGGCAATGAATATTCATCACTTGCGCTTCTGCCTCCCTTATTGAAACAGGGACTTCTCCCAGTCCATAGTCCCATTTCCACATTACCTTTATCTGGACAATAAACACCCCTTGCTCCAGGAGGAAAAGGGGAGAAAAAGAGAGAGAGCAAGTGAACATATTGAATCACAGCATTTTTTTTTCCTCCTTCTAATATCTGTATTTTATAATTTAAGTTGAGGGCAGTATTGAGCACTTTCTTGCATTAGAATCATTCCTTCAGGACTAAATTTTTAAATATCTTTAATTACACTTAGTGAAGGTAAGACATGAGTACTGGTTTAATCTTCTAGATGGTCTTGCGGATTAAAATTAGATTTATACATTTGCATAATAAAAGTAATGTTGTGAAAGAAAGCAGTTTGAGTATGTGAGAGATAATTGCATTTGTATGACTTGCCTTGGGGCAACCCTTATTGGATTGAGCTCAGCACCAACCATTATACCACTGGAGCATTTTGCATTTTTATGTAGCAGTGCAATAGAATTTAAATTTTATGCACAATTAGTCTTGTATTGATGTATAGTTTGTAGGTAGGTTTAAGCTATAAAACTGGGTGTAAGTCTCTAATGCAGCTTTTTGTTTAGTGGAAGGGAGCAGAAAAAGAAATCAAGTTTGTGAAGACAGTGAAATTTCTAAGAGTCCAGCGACCTTAGTAGAATTCTACTGGTTTTCATCCAGTTGTCTGGATTACCGATCTTCTACAGTCCACAAGAAGTTCAACATGGGTATTGACAAATCCTGTGACAGCTTTAGTGGCATCTCTTAAATTTAAATTTCTCCCCTACCATTTGCCTTTACACACTACAATATTTGAGTAGTGTGAGGTATTTACGAGTTGAGTGCATAAAATAGAATGCTGTTGCCGCACACTATGTTCTAATAAGCAAACAGTATTTAGTAATTTGCTCAAATATGGACAGCAATATTAGCAGTGTTAATTTAGGAAATGGTTATTAACAGTTTTCCACTCAACAAAGCAGAACACACAAACACAACGGCAGAAACGGAAGGCTTTCTTTGCAGCACTGACATCTCAGAGTATTTTGCAATATTCCTTCACAGCTGACATGACAATAGAATGACCTGATTAAGTGTGACAATATTTTACACAGTGTTCAGATTTAAAGGCAAATATTCAGTTTCTTTGTTCATTCTGATGGGCTTTAAGTAAACCAAATACCCGCTAAGAAGGCAGATATCCTTACAGCAGCACAAGAATTTGTAACGCTCTTAGACTCTCAAATACATCTTTCATTCTGTGCAGGAGTGGGGCAGAGTCAGAATGCTAACGTATCTCTTAAGTCTCATGGTTTGTTCTTTTAAATTTATCCTCATGACTCCACAAGCCTTGTCTTTGTCAACTGCCCTCATTACATGACACTCTCCAAATCACTGGAGGTTTCTAATGATAAGCCAAAAAATGACAGGCAGGCAGAAGTTTCCTGCACACAACTACTCTCGTGCCTTTTATGCTTTCTGAATAATAGTATTGAAAGTAGTGTTGTTATTTTTCTGCACTTACGGTCTCCATACTGCACACCCCTATCTCTGGTACTTTTTACTGTGTTGAGATACTAAGTCTTTTCACTGCGTCTTGCTGATCACCCTTCCTTAAACATTCTTTCAGTGTGTTTTGTTTTGGTTTTTTGTTTTTTTTTCAAATGCACTGAAACTGGAATGAAGAATACTCTGTGATTAGACTTGAAATGCATATGAAAATGCCTTTTGAGTTGCAGGGGTGAAAAGGACTTCTGTGGGAGGAAAAGTTGGATCCCTTAGCAAGGAAGAGTCATCTTTTCATTCTAGATTTGGTTTATGGCATTGCTTAAGTTAAACCAGACCTCTGTCACTCTCCTGCTCTCCTGCCGCATTCCTTCATCCATGATGGCTTTTACAGACACCCTTCACATAAGGCCTTAACTTTTACCTCTCCTGTGACCCCCTTAGTTTAAGGGTGCACTCAGATGTGTTCAGTAGCAAAAAAGAAATTCACATGTGCTCCCTTCCCTTCATGTCAGCCCCTTCTTACCCCTGCACCTTTTTTTACTACCTTTTCAGCTATGTTGATATAATTCTTTCTGAGCCCAGGAACTAAACCAAATCACTGTTTTATTTTAAAAGCAAAGCAAGAAAACATACGTGATCTGGATCTTTCAATAATCAGGTTTACAAGCAGTTGGATTGACATGTCTGAGAGGATAATGGACCAGAGAAACCTGTTCATCTAGCCTTGCTGCTGCAGTTTCTTTACATATTCAGTCCTTAGAGAAGTCTAGGACTACAGCATTGTACACATCAATTGTATTTTACTCATCAGGACAAACTATGTAATTAATTTTTTTCTGTGATACATCTGTACAACATGGTGCTTCTATTTACTTTTGTAGTCTTCCCCTCAATTTTACATAGTTCAGGTTTATGCTTGGAAATACTTGATAGCCCTTCACTGAAAAGCCGGTTGGAGAGCACTTGTCTTGCCTGCTCCTGTGAGTTTTCCAGATAGACAAAGAACGCTTACAGCTTGAGGTGCTGCCTTGAGAAACCTTGTCAATTTAGGAAGCCCTGTTTATTTGGACACAGCAGATAGATAATGTGTTTTTTCATAGTGCCTAACTCCTTTCAGGGAGCACTCATCCCAAAATATTCCTTTCTACGCTTTTCTCAAAGCTCTACTTTCCTTAGACTTATCTCGCTACCTGTCTCTCACATTGCACTCCCATGTAACAATTTTTTGACAGCAGTGCCAGTTTTAGGTATGCCTGAACTATCTGCCTTTGGATCCCTGTTCCCAACTCCTTACCATCCCCATAGGTGGGCCAAAGCAGTTTGTGGGTCTGCATTGGGATGTAGAGCAGAGAAATTAGCTGGGTTGACCACAACAGGGTTGTGGTGAGGAGTTTGCAGTGTTGTTTTTAATGTGAATAGTTCCCTTATATAATTCACAATGTAGACTCACAACAATTGCGCTGGCACGGCTTTGGGGCAACAAAAGACTTCAGCTAGTTGTTCAGGGATGGAGCCCCTTAAGTCAGTTTTACTGATGAAAAGATGTTGTGTGGGATAGTTTTTTCGCTCTTCCTAGTTCTCCCTTCTACACCCAACCCTTCACAGAACAGTAACAAGGAAAACTTCTGCTGCTACATACTGCCGTAGTTTCCTTTGCTTTGCACGCTTGCCTGTGCATTTGTTTGGGTGCGACACCAGTACTGGATCCATTGCTCTTTCAGAAATGAGCAAAATTTTTTCTTGAGTGACTCTTAAAAAAAAAAAAAAGCAGGCATTTCTACAATCTTTTTCCTTCATTGTGAGGATAACATAAAGGGGAGGAAGGGAGGGAAAATGGCTCTTAGATCTCCTATAGACCATTATGGATATGATGGAACCCAGTTGTCTTCCAAATTTTGGATGATCTTTAAAAAAACATCTTTTAGCAAAATGCCCAGAAGGAAGGGAATTTAATTTCATTTTATTTTGTATTTTGACAAGATAATGATGAACTTAATGGCACCCAATCTTAATTAGGTGCTCCAAACCATAACTGTATTATAAACTCATCGTTAATTATTATCTCCATTAAACTGAAATTTTCCAATGGCCAATCTGAGGAATACAGGTTTTCAAGTGCTATTAACATTTAAAATGGTAAAAGAAAAAATAGATTATATGAATGGCCATTGGATTACTTCATTTTTTGTATTGAGGTCATCATTGGGAGTGAAAACATTGCAGGTGTGGCATGCTATGCCAAGCAAGTTGTCTTCAGCTGTACACAGTATTCACTTTAATAACAGGCAATTATATTCTGGGAATATTAGCAAAAATGCATTAATTTTCTAATCTGAACTCTTTATGAGGTTATGGGGTGGATTACAATATTATCCAGTATTGTACAAAATGGAAATTTAATATATGTGATATCATGATGACATATCCTGTTAAGAGGGTGGAGTAGGGGAAGAGGGAGAGTGACTACTGGGGGAAGACTCAACATCTTCAAAGACTCATTTCTGGGTTTTAATCTCATGTGTTAGCATACAGAGATTAAAGCAGGAAATTACTGGTCATCATATACGATGAGAACTTTCACTCTAAACATAGCTTAACAGTGAGTCAGGTGCGATTTTAAAATAATTGATAAAATTTGGAAAATATACTGACATTTGGAACTATTTTGTTAGCAATTCAACGTTTGATTAGGGAGCTTTGGAATGACAAATGAATGTTGTATAAAAACATCAACTGAAATATATGGGTAGTTTCACTGAAGTGAAGGGATTTTTCACGTGGGCGTCTATTAATACTTGAAGAAAAAAGTAAGGTAGTGGGGATTTTTAGCTAATTGGTAAACATGGCTTTGTGGGATTCTAAGGATAATATTTCTGTTTTGAATATCCTGGGTTTTCAGATTTTTTTTAATTTTAGTGTTATAATAATGGCAATGTATTTCAGTTTTAATGCCAATTACACAGTTACGCATCCAATAACACTTCTAAGCTATCACAACACTGTAGTTATTATAGAACCAGTAAAGGTATGAATTTATGAAACTTGTTCCTTAAGTCAGAGCCAAATCTATTGCTTTTCTGCTGCAGGCTAAGATTAATCTTTTGAAATTATATTTATTCTTATTTATTGTGTTTTAGAAGCTTACGCATTCCATGTTTGTGAATTGTCTGAAAACTGCTAAGACATTATTTTTCGAATTTTTGGACAGCTACTTTAAACAACTTAATTCTTTGTACGGCTTATAAGCAGTATCATGGAAGTATTTATTACTCCGAGTTTGAAGTGTTTTGATTGTTTGCATGGTATATGTTTTACCCAATTATATGGCAATAATTTTCAATGGGATTTTGAATGCAATTGCTCACACTTACAATTTAAAAATACATTTGTTCACTGTGTATCTAAAAAAATTTATTTTAAAAGGATTGTTTCTGCAAGGTTCTTTACTAGTAAGTGCACTTTCCAAGAGAGATGTGAAATATTCATAAACAATTGTTTACCAAATTTTGTGTTCCGAGAGAAGAATTAAGTTAGAGTTCATAGTAAGATAATTCTCATCATTTCATAGTATCCTGAATTACGGAGATGTTATGTTTTCTTCCAAAAATCAGGCATTGTAAACCAGAAAAATTCAACAGGAAAATTTATGCTTAAAGTAAAGCATGAGAAACACAGCTAAGGCATCTAGAAGCAACCTTTATGCAGTTACTTAGTGTTGTAGTGCAGTAGCCATTCCATTCAAAATTTTCAACTAATCCTTGAAAACATGCAGCTCTGGCTATGTCTTAAATAATTACATTACAAATTCCACCACCTCTCCCCCAATAAAACCAAAACAGGCTTAAGTAAGAGTGCAGTATAGGTCATAGAAAAGTTGTGTCATTGTGAGGGCATGGATGTAGAGCAGAAGTTGTTAAAATATGGAAGTATCATACTCATAAAGTCATATCTCTGAGAAGTTGGTTGAAAACATTATTTAAAAATATGCATTTAAACAGGTTCATATGCAGCCCCTTGACCTCATGCTTTTCAGAAAAGGTGTATGGGTTCACCTGCTGGGAAAATGAATATTTCTCATACAGTGTTGCTTGTTCTATTTGGAAAATGGCCAGATCTGCCGCTTTGCTTACAAATACATCAGCCAAGCATCCACATAATAAACATTAAACAGTTCTGCAGTACCCTTGGCTAGCAGTACCTTTCAGCTTTCCAGTTGTGTATATTGTAGTAATTTCCTTTGTTTTAATTTCTCGTGTTATCATTTATCCTTTTGAATATTTTGTTCTTTTTATAAAGGGAATGATAGCTGAACACCTTGAGTGTATCTCATGTTGATCTTCTGTGCAGTCAAGGGGGAGTAACGGAGCTTTGTGTTGGAGCTTCCGCAGCCCTCCATTGCACCAGTGCTGGAATACTAGATGAAATATACAAACTTAGTCTGCTTTTATACTGATAATTATCTGTGTTTTATAAATTTAAACATTCTGGAACAGAAGAGAAAGCTCTAAAATAAAAAAAATATAAGTTTAACTTTAAGCTATTTTAGGAAATTGGCAGTCATTTAAACTGCTTCTGAGACAATACTGCTGCATATTTGCGGTCCGGTGGAAATGAAGCCCTTATTAAATCTAAACTTGTAAATTTCTTCTCTATAATGAAAACCTTTCACTATAGGCAACTTAATGTTAACAATTTGTAAGAGAAGATAATAAGTCCTAACTGAATTTAAGTAATGATTTCCAAAGTAGAGCTATAAATCTTCTGCAGTTGAAGTTCATAAGGTCTTAAAGGAAAGGGAACTTATGGCCACTGAAATGAATAATCTGTAAACTGCCGGTAATTCACACTGTTATTAAGACTAGTAATTTCTTTGATAGGAGTCTTTGAGTTAGAATATTAAAACAATTGAATGATAAGCTAATACAGCAGCTCGTACACATGAAGTTCTATTATATCAAATGATTTGTGTTCCTTCTCTTTCCTGCAGCTCTAGCAATTATTGTAAATCTTAAGTAGAATTTTAATCCTGAGGACATACTATAAATTAAAACCTAGATTTCAGAAATTGTCACCCCAGCAAGTGAGGTTGTACAGAATCTCACTAAGAGGAATTGACAGATAGCAAATTATATTTCCACTCATAGCTTGGACTGAAATTTGCTTTGAAAGGAATTTCCCGTTTGCCATAATCACCACATCTGTATTGGCTTTTCAAAACCACTTCACTCTGGCCTAACTCTACTTACGTTTTCTTCTCATTCCTCCAATGAGAGCTTTAACTTTGCTTTCGCTGAATTAAATAGTAGCTTAATACTAATTGCAACTGAGGGAATAATTGTCCTTTTTATGGTCCAGGTCTGTTCTTGTGTTATGACACTAGAGATCAATAGAGTGGAACATTCAGGACCTTTTCATATACGGTGTTGGACAGAAGCAGGAAGATTTTTCTCCAGACTTGGTATGTAGAGCAGTGAATGAAAAGTGCGAAGGAAGGTACCCAGGCACATGAAGGCTACCTGGCACGAAGGCAGCCTATGTCCATGCTAGGAAGTTCTTCTAGCCTCCAAACCAGGGCATATATGCATGCAGAAAGCCTTTGGAAAATGGCCTCTGAAATGTAATTGCTCTGAAACCATGCTCAGGTATTTCTGGGACAATGCATGGGCCAGAAGTGCACCAGGGACCATTCTGACAGTTTAACTATATAAATTATCACCATATTTATCTAAGAGTACAGAAGTAGCCAATGTGTCACCAAGTTTGCTATAGGAGGGCCTGAGCCCATTTCACAACTGAAAAGCAGTTTCTATTTCTTGATCTCCTAGAATGGGTCCTAAATATACCTATTCGTTGCCAGGGGGTTGGTTTGTTTTTTGGCACAGCAAAAATATCTATATTAATAGTCCTGATAATATTGATTTAGCATCAACAGTTTGTTAGACCTGCTAAAGCTCCCTTAGGTATACTTGTCCACAGGCAGCTTAGTCCTTTGTCAAGGCATAATTTCTAAGAAAAGTAAGGAAAAAAATGTGTCTAGATTCTCACTCTCCCCATATTCAAGCCTGGGTTCTGGCTAGTTTGACAATGTTTAGCAAGTTGCTGAAAGAGCATTCAGGCACTTCAAGCCCAAAAGAAAAAGATTCTCTGACTGCTCACAATGCTGTCTCTCTTCCACAGAAATTTGTCCTGTTTTAGATTACCAGCTGTCTTTAAAGGGCTGAAGGTGCCCGACTGCTTTTCAGGTGTGCACCTACCAGCTGACTTGGCTTAGTGCAACCCTGCTCAGGACTCTGACGAATTGTCATGACCAGCAGTAGGTAATCCTCAAAGTATTGCAACTCCTGTTTCCTCCGTTTCTGATCTTTTGGGGAATTGTAGGTTGTTGGATCCTCTTTTAGGCTTTTGGCATCATGTTGTTTATTCCATCCTGATGGTTATGCCATTGTCACTTAGGGCAGGGAAAATACAGGTTTCATGGTGAGCCCAGCAGACATTTGCTTCTGAAAAAATAAAGTCACTCCCAGGTCCCAGTCAGAATTTCTCCCTAAAATTATTTCCAACCTCCATTTAATCCCTCTGTCAGACCTGGACCCTTCTGGAGACTTCCTCTGGTCTTGAAAATCTGGTCACATCTGATCAGAAGGAATTGGCTTACAATCTTACATCATCCTCTCTTTTCTTGTAAATTCAAAAGGGCGAAGGACAGAAACTGAATATCTCTGAGCCGAAAAGACAGTTCCAATGACAGCTTTGTAGTCTGTTAAAACATTTTAGGTATTTCACACTTGGCTATGTACTGAACTTCTCCACATTTGGGTTTGAAGGGGCTTGGGGAGCATTTTCAGCCAGGTGTTAAAATACAGAAAATAGTTTAGCTTTGGGGGAGAGGTTTCAAGTCCCATGTCTTTGTGCCTATGTAGATATTGATGCACATAAAATTGTTCCAGTGTTCTTCATAGACATGGTCTTGATTAAGATGGTAAAACAGTATTGGAAGAAATTTTACTTTCCTTCACACGTTTCTTGCTTAAGAATTCATTTTCTAGGTAGTGTTGACAAGGGAACAAAAGAAAGGCAAACTTTCAGAATTATTTTAACTGCCTTGCTCAAAACTTTCCAAAAACACAGCATTCCTGTAGAAATTTTAAGCTTCCTCTGAGGATTGTGACAGGATTCTGCCATATTCGGTCAATAATCTTGCCTCAGTCACTTCCAGGGCCTTCATGCCCAGCTCAGTAAGGCCTTGATGTTACAAGGTCTTTTGAATTTTACCTAAAGGGAACTAAAGCCCTTTCACACTCCAGTCCTGCTTTTTGTTTTATTTGACATTACTCAATAGGTTTTGCTGTGTCTAAATTAGAACAGTGTCTAATAGCTGTCTGATTGCATTCATCACTGCTACAGCTTGACAGGTCTGCAGCATGAAGGTCATATCAAATCCCAGTTCACATAAGGCAAAGTTCTGATTTATTTCCGTTCAGAACTCTTGCTCGGCAACAGCAGCCCCCGGGACTTCTTTACACACATACGCTGTGGGTTATTGGTTAGAATCACACTTCTGGATGTAAGGGTTAGGGTTTACTTAGTCAAAGTCTTGGTGTACTCACCCTGCTATATATTGATAGTTGTTTTTATTACTTCTTTGGGGGATGAATCTTCAGTTTTCTTTTTGCTATATGTGTTTTCACACCACGCATTTATTTTAAACCCATTATAAGTTTCTCGTTGCTGGTTGACCTCTAGGTCAGTGAAATGCCCCTTCAAAAATGTTTCTTTTTAGAAAATAAGTTTATTAACGTATTGCTTTATAGTGATACAAATATGATTTAATTATCAATTATGCAGAGAAAAGCCTTGCAATATTACTTATCAACACACTGTCTACATGCAATCCCAAGCACAAATACAAGCTGGGCAGAGAACGGATTGAGAGCAGCCCTGAGAAGAAGGACTTTGGGGTTGTTGGTGGATGAGAAGCTCAATGCGACCCAGCAACCTGCGCTTGCAGCCCAGAAGGCCAACACATCCTGGGCTGCATGAAAAGAAGTATGGCCAGCAGGTCGAGGGAGGTGATTCTGCTCCTCTACTCCACTCTCATGAGACCCTGGAATATTTCATCCAGCTCTGGAGCCTCCAACGTAAGGACATGGGCCTGTTGGAGCAAGCCCAGAGGAGGGCCATGAAAATGATCAGAGGGAAGGCCAGAGCACCTCTCCTCTGAAGACAGGCTGAGAGAGTTGGGGTTGTTCAGCCTGGAGAGGAGAAGGCTCTGGGGAGACCTTATAGCAGCCTTCCAGTACCTAATGGAGGCCTACAGGAAAGATGGAGAGGGACTGTTTATCAGGGAATGTGGTGATAGGACAAGGGGTAACGGTTTTAAACTAAAACAAGGTAGATTTAGATTTAGATTAGATATTAGGAAGACATTTTTTACTCTGAGGCTGATGAGACACTGGAACAGGTTGTCCAGAGAAGTTATGGATGTCCCATCCCTAGAGGTGTTTAAGGCCAGGTTGGAACAGGTTTCCCAGTGATGGGGAAACTTGTATGCTTTGTATAGATAAGAGATGGATAAATACTGTGTTACTCACGTTTGTAGTTGGTAATCTCCCTCTACCTTTTTCTACAACAGAACTGTTTTCATCTTTTTAAATGTTGGCATGCTGTCATAAAGCACATCCAGGCCCTCATCAAACTGCAAAACTGAGGTGACATCAAGTAGTCAGCTGAGATTTCCCTTCCTGACTGGTGGCACAGAGCTATGGAACTGCATTTAGAGGCTCTAGAGAGGAATGTGTAAAAAAGGGGTATCTGTTAAAGGCACACTTAGCAATCTCTTAATGCCTTTCTTTGGCTCTGGAGTTTAGGGATGGAAGGGGCAAGGACTGTACCTCTTAATACCTCTTCTGTGCTATGTGTCTCTTCATTCAGAATCCTCCTGAGTTCTTATACACTATGTGATGCACAACTGTTAATATATGTCACTGTTGGAAAAATTGCATGTGAAATATGGAGAAATGAAAAACACTGAACACAGACCCTGCAGCTATCACCGTCAGTTGGATTTCACAGAGGACCTTGAGTGATAGGTCAGCCCAAGATTATTCTTTGGGGCAAGGATCTTGTCAGCGTTGAGTGGACTGTCAATCTGACTATTTAAGTTTGTTATTATTTCTTATAAGTCAAGGACTTAAACACATTTTTCTCTGGTTTTACTAAGGCAAACCTGTTCTCCCTGTGTTCTCAAAGGAAACTGACAGAAATTGTGAGTTTGCTTCAACCACTTCTTTATCTAGTCTAAGATGAAGTTTGGGAAGTTTCGTTCATGGAACATCATTCCATTGTTGAGAAAACTAATTATCTTCCTGTCAACACTAACTGTGCAGCCATGTACTTTCCTCTAGATCATATCTGTCTTTTCCTGATCTTTGGCATTCCTCCAAGAGGACTAGTGGGAGTAGTCCTAGAATAGCCTCTTCATGTCTGCTCACAGATCCTACAGTCCTTTTTGATCTTCCCAAGATCATTTTGCAGTATAGCTCATGTCCACACAGGTAAACATGGAGAAAAATAGAGCCCATTTGTATGAGCTCTAGCAATGTTTCAGTGGCTTCATGCTTCTGAGAAGCAACTAATGTGTCTGGTGTATTTGGCAGGGGGCTCCTTTTGTCACTCTCATGCTTGTCACCAATTCTTGATTATTTTTTTGTTTGTTACTAGTTCCTTCCACATATCTGTTCCTGCTAGGGAGTATAGAACTCTACCTGCAAAGTGACCAGCCATATTCTTCTCTGCAGTGGGGCTGTTTTCTCCTGGCAGATGTGCATTCAGCTCTTCTGTCTTTGGACATCCCACACATACTGTATGAGTGTTACCATCTCGGTGAGGTCTCTCTGATTACAGATGTGTCTCAGCACAGCCCCTTTATTCTGCACCTCTCCTTGAATCAGTGAGATGCTGTCAACTGGCAGCTCCATCAGTGCAACCCATCCCTTTACTGACCTCATTTCTCAGGAGAATGTAGGCCACAGTCCTGCAAATGCAGTCCAGCGCCTGGGTCGAGGCATCATGGTCAGTGTGCTAATGGGTCTGGCCCTGAAATCTTGCAGGTTAAAGAATCTGACATGAAAAATAGCTCTGCTAGTGCTGAGTCTCTTCAGTGTTCTGTATTTTTTCTGTATGCTGCAATCCCTGTCTCCTTGTCCTGTACACCCACCTTCAAATTTCCTAGTGAAACTACCCCCACTTGCTCTTCTCTGTTCACTAGCTACAAATGATTATGTAGGCTGCAGGTTTTTTGATCTATCCTCTTGCCCACCGAAGCCCTGCTTCCTTCAAAATGGAGAGACTTCATTTCTGAGCACTGAGCTCAGACTCATCGTAACTATTACATGAGAATATTACAGACTGAATAAACTGCAGATTGTATGCTGCCAATTAAGCAATTTATTAGCAAAATTTACTTCAAAAATAGAGCTACTTCAGGTCCTAAAGTTAGTTTTTAAAATAGTTTTATTGTTAAAGCAGAAGAATGATGTGAGAGCTGTTACTTAAATGGCACCCTCTGGCTTTTTGTGCAGGCTTCAGGGCCACGAATGGGTGGGCTCTAATAACTTCTTCCACAGCAAGCCAGGTGAAAAAGACAGGTTAATTAAAGAAAAGGAAAAGGAAACAGGTTGTACCTAGTAGACTGAAATTGCTAATTTCAACTGTTCTGGTCTTCTGGGCACATAAAAAGCTTTTTTTATTATTATTTTGGTTTTTGTTTTTTTTTTTTTTTCTTTTAAATCCTGCCTGAGCTTACTTTTATGCAGAAAGCTGAAATGTCTGTGAAGAGACGATTTCAGTCTCTTGAGTAAAATGTACATTAATGTATTCCATAAAAGACTTTGTGGGAGCCAGTTCTTGTATTTTTTTTTCAGTCTTATATAATACATGCATTAATGTGAAGTAAGCCATATTTAAATATTGTAAAGACTTTGAGAGAAAAGTCAGAAAATACGAAACTGATGTTTTGTCGTGCAGCTATGACTGTTCTTCTTTCTCCACAAAGTCATAAAGTGAGGATTCAGAGCCAGATATTATAACTTTCAATTGCCATTGCCTTCAGTGGAGGTTCCCAAGGTAATTACATGGCAGCATTGCCTTGTCATTGTCAAACATAGATTTGAGTCTGCTACAGATTGTTGGTTTATATTTTGTAAATTCAAGACATGGGATTTAAGGTTTTCTGTTTGTAAAGGGTAGCTGGAGAATTATCTTTGGCAGTGTAATATTTTTCTGTGTCAGGTCACTAAGTTCGGCCAAAATCACAGCTTATGATGCTGAAAGAGGTAATTAAAATCTTGGTTTTGCATTGGTCATTATATCCATAGCACAGAAGAACATACAGTTTTCTTGTATGGCTTCAGCCCCCTCCCTTGGGGAATCTGCAATAGATTCTACATCCTCCTTGCATATGGTATCCTCTGGTAGACTTACAAATGACTAAATGATCTGTTTAATTTGATGTGTTCCCCCACTATTTATCACAGTGGGGTTAGCACAAGGGAGGCTTTCAGCTCAACTGTAATATAAATAAAAATCAATGTTATAGCACCTTTGCGCAGCTTGATGTGGTACACTTTACATAACCAGGATTTTCAATCACAGAAGAGCTTGTCGTGATAGCTACCAGAGAGGAAGAAAAAAAACCAAAACCAAACCTGAAGATGAAAGTTTAAGCCACAAATGGAGATTTTGTTTTCCATTTATTATGGGTCAGATGCTGTCTGAGTTTGAGGTCCTTGTTTCTCCTAGCACAGACAAGAAAACTGAGGGCACCAGACAAGTTGTCTTGTCCTCAGGAATTTTCTGCCTGAGTTCAGTACAGGTTCTACATAAACAGAGAGTGCTCCAGCATGCTGTGTGCACAGGTCAAGTTGCTAGGAACCTTGTACTCTTTATGAAACTCCAGGGTTTCACATCTAGGGTTTAGAGAAATCATTCTTCATAGTTTTCAAAATCAAGTCTATAAGGCACATACGCTAAAGTGCTTCCTGTTTCAATTTCTCTTTGTTTTGATGAAAAGAAAAGAAGTTGACAATATCATATACAATATACAACAGAATACAGTGGCTTTGCAAATACTGTGTAGTTAAGGGTTAATTACCCTACACTTTCCTTACATTACTTAATAACATGCTTTCGGGACAATGGAGAAATTCCACTGAACATCAGACATTGTCTAATGTTGAATTTCCAATTCTGTGCCATTTCATCTGTCAGAAAATAAAATTATCTTTGTAATTTTCTTGTTATTGCATGATCCTTATAATGAAAATTACATAGCTACTTATTACAGAGTAAATATAGTGCTCTGAGAAATATTTGTCCTTTAGAAGATGAAAAGGAGGACGCTGATGGTAGTTTTCTTTGTTCTTCCGATTTGTTTGCTGTCCTGATCTTTTGTTCTTTGGTTTCAACTTTCAGATAAAAGCTTTTAGTTGTTCGTTTTCATTTGTTAGTTTTGGATTATCAGATTTTTGTCCATTCTGTTTTCTTCCCTCATACTTCACACCACAGTTTAACTCCCACATCCTTAACTCCTTAGAGACTGTGTAAGTCATTTGCAGTCTTGTATAGTGACTACTTGCTGGCAGGACATGACAAAGCCTAGTGGCAGGGTGATCCTGGGGCAGCCGTGAGGCCAGCTGTGCCATGCCGTGCCGTGCCAATGGGGAATGCCGCGCAGGGTCAGCCATAGCCCTGTGATCACCAGTGCTGGGGTCCCAGTGCTGGGGGTAGCTGAGATGGAGCCAGGAAGGCAAGTGGGGTTAATGGGGTATGTGGCCGTGGCCCAGAGTTGACTGCAATGCTGCTGCAGCGTTGCTCAGGGACAAGGATCAAGTAACAAACTGATTCAGTTTACAGAGCTGACTGTCAGCATGACACTGATGGCATTTTTGAACACGCTTTCCAGTAAGGCTTCTTAGAAGCAGGGTTGGCATCATTTGGAGTGTACAAGGGCAAAAGTAGGCAGGGTGGCACTGGTCTCTCATCTGCTGCCTCATTTATTTTGCCTCCTGTTTGGATGGTTCACTGAAAATATCATCTGAGCACTAAGTGAAAGTCAGAAGGGCAATTAAGATCTTAGGAACTATTAGGAATGACAAAATGTTATTTCTCTGTGATAAATCGAGAACACACCCCGCTCTGCACATACCAAGTACAGTTTTGGTTATTGTCTCTGAAAAACGGAGTGCTAACTAATGTTTAAACATAGGGCAGCAAAGATGGCTGGAGGTATGGAATAGTTTGTGTGTGATGAGATGCTTATTGTTGTGTTCTGACAAGAGACATCTGGATCAAGATGTGGTGGGGTTTTCTAAAATCATGAGAGTAATGGAAAAGATTAATAGGGTTTTACCCATTCTCATTATGTGACAACTGGAGCTAGCTGTACAACTACAAGGCAGCAGGTATAAAGCAAACACAGGAGGTTCACCTGCTGCAAATTAAAGTTGTGGAACTTATTGCTTAAGGATACTGTAGAGACTAAAAATATTCACGGTTCCCAAAGTTACTAAATACGTTAATGGAGAATTCCCAAGAGTGGTGAAGGAAGAAGGGGATCTGGTTGCATCCTCTATCACAGAATGTCCCTAAACTTCAGTCTGCAGATAAGGTTGGTATACACAGATATTTAACTCTTTTCTTGTTTCTTATGCTTTTCTCATAGCATCTGTTATTGGCCTGTGCCAGAGACAGGATACTGAGAGAGAGATGGATGTTTTGTTAGGCTCAGTACATTTGTTTATCTATAGTACTTACTACTCATTCCAGCTTCTCCCAAACCAAAGATATCTTTTCTTTCCTGGAAGGGGGATGAGGAGGGAGAGGAAGGAGAAAGAAGCAGGGCTGGATGATATCTACCTTTCATGCATTGTGGAGCTCAGTGTTGCATCTGTGTCACAAGTGTGTATTATGTCCAGCCAGTATTGTGGAGAGCACAATTCAACCCAGTCCAGTTTTGCTCTTGCTGACCTCTCAAAGAGTATTTTCCCAGCTTTTTCTAGCAGACAGTAATGCTAAGAGCAATGGTTCTACAATATTGTCAAGCCTATTATTTTCTGGCCAGTACAGATGGATTACTGAGACCTAACTTTGAAGGAGTTAGCTTTTCAACTATTTGGATGGAGGGTTGGCTCAGCCAGGGAAAAAAAATGTGGGCAATTATTTCTAACACTGGGTTTCTTCTTTATCTAATGTGCAATTTTCTGAAATACTGCTGTGTCTTTTATCAAGAAATAGAGGCTAGCTGGCTTGGAAAATCTAAGATAAGGAGTCTCTGAGGCAGGAGTAATTGGTTGTGGTAGATTGGGACAAATTAGAACGGTGCTCAGCAGAATTGTTTACTGTACTGTGTACATGCCACTTATTTCAGCCACTTCCATCATGTTTTCCTTTGTCTCTATTTATTTATTTATCTATTTAATATTGAGATAGTCATTGACATTAGCTTATTTTCCTACATGAGACTCTCCTGAACAACACAGACACAAAGCATTAGCCTGAAACATAAAAATGTCGCATGTCCTCTTAGATTATGCACAGTCTGTCTTTAAATGTTAGCATTAACCTTCAGTTCAGTTGGATCTGTAGATGCAAGACTGAAAAAATGCAAACTGACACTGTTGTGTATTTTTTTATTGCAAATATTTATGTTTGTCTTCAGATCATATTTTCCAGGTACAGAAAGAAGTTAGGAAACTATTATTAGAGTTGTTGGAGATTCAGTTGATTAAGCACCTGTCACCTGACTCAGTTTTGTATCACAGGTCTTCTAATTCAGTGGCCATTGCACACAAAAAAAAAAAAATCATTGTACCTTTCAGATTTTTGCTACCTTGATTTGTTATTGTCCTAGTGAAGGAGGATATAGTCCTAATGATCTCAAGTGTGCTGTGTTCCTGCAACCCGCTCTCCATCAAATTCCAAAAGTAACAAAAAAATAAAACTAGATAATGCTCCACAACCTTCAAAGGGGAACAATAAATATAGAGAAAGGGGAAAAGAGAGAGAGAGAGAGAAAGGAGATGTGCATACACACACCAAAGAGTTTGTTGCAGAAAAGTTAACTTTTGCATTCAATGCTGCAGAGTGCTTGACAGCAGCCACAGTGTTGACTCTTTTATAATGACTACAACAGGTGGGAGTAAAATTAAAATGGAGAAATGGGTGAAAACCCCATGAATGCAGCACCTATTGATGCTACATTCATGCAACCCCCTCAGTGGATGTATGAATGTAGCATCAACGTGTCACAAGTTAGGCAAGGCATACTTCTTGGCATAACCAGTAAAGCAGGGAAAAGCTCTCTAAATGGAAAGTCACAGTTAGCTGTGAAAGCAGAGATAGGAAAATGATCAGTGACAGCAATCTGTAGCCAAACATCAAAAATCCTGCTTTGCTCTTTTTTTTTCCCTCCTCCTGTTTCCCTCAGTAGACATCCATCAACCTGCAATAGGATTTCTGCTGCCCAGTTTGTGTCTTGTAAATTGACAAGAGAGGAGAGAATCACTTTGCCCGGAATCCCTGCTAAATTACATGAAAACAGGATTTATGCTGCATGTAAACTGTGTAAATCCAGTCAGCTTTTAAGTGGAAACCAATTTTGTAGTGTGTAAGTATCATTGATTTCTTAATCTGACAATTTTTTTTTAAACAAGCTGATGTGGATTAGCTAGTTCTGATTGTATGTCTCCTACAAGTCATTTGAGTGCTGGCTAGCTTGGTGAGTAAAGCACTAGAAATTAACCTTTGAGGCCCCTGCCTATAAATAAATTATTGATCCTTAAAAAAGAATCAGATAATCTCATTAGATATAGTTTTCTGTAGCCTGAGTCTAAATCCTGCCATACAGAATCATTTATCATAATTGACGATCTTTTTCCTGAAGCAGACAGGAGCTAAGCCACAATAGAAAGCAAATCCTGCAGGAATTGGTACAGAAGAGCAGTATGAAGAATTTCCAACTGATTTGATGCTTAGGGGCTATTTTGTTTCCCCTCCAAATAATTCTAAGGGCTTTTAGCTTTTATGTATGCTTTTATAGCTGTATATCTAATAATTCTCCGTCAGGAAAAAAAAGCGTCTCTGAAATTTCATGCATGATGGTATTCTGGAGCCAGACAGAAGTAGAAGGAATGAATTTCTGATCCATGACATAACAGACACAAGTGGAAAATACATAGCAAGCAATGCAATATTGAAAGGCAGAAGTGATACAGAGTTCAGTACTTAACATATAAATGACTGCTCGGAAGTACTCTACAGAAAAAATAGTTAACACGGTGTCAAAAGGTAAGTGTATACGCAGTGAGACCTAGTGTTGTTATTTTTTACAACTACAACTCAGTGATCTACTGAAATGAAGCAAAGTCAAGTGAGCATTCTAATGACACAAGGGAAAAAAAAAAGCTGAACCTTATGGTTAGTTTCAATAACTTGACTTTCCACTTTGCAAAAGGAAAGAAAAACCAGAAGAGATGCGTGCCTGAGCTCTGTCTCTCTGTTCTCCCTCTGGGCAAGGGGGAGACTGTGTGTGTGGGAGGGAGAGGGGATTCCTGGGGGGCACCAGTTCTGACTGGGCTTTTCAGCCTGCTTAAGTGTTAGCATCAAGGTCAGAGATGTTCCGGTCCTGATTTCTAGTGTCTGCATCAGCATTCATAGTGCCAAACTATGTGACTCTAGGATCTCACTAAGTGTAAATTTTGAAAAAGACCTCCCCCCCGCCGCCCCCCTC
>NW_009648475.1:82880-87300 GCF_000708025.1 Charadrius vociferus | reverse complement strand
CCCCCCCAACCCCCCCCCGATTGGAAATGATTGATATAGCAATCAGGCTCTATCAGGGGGAGAGGGGGAGGGAACATGTGCACCCCTCCAATCCTCTGCAGTTGGACTCTGTACCCTGTGGGGTTTCATATATGCAGTTATTAAGGTTGGAGATTTGCTCCTATACCTGTCTATGTTGGAGTCAGGCTCACAGCTTAGAAAATGCATTGTTGAAAGAATACAGGAAAAAGTGTAGCTGAGGGAAAAAATGTGCACGCTCAAGATATGGGAAGTAATTCAAATATTAGAAGAAATAGTGTCATATAGAGTATCTAATTTAATGAAAATATATTGGACTTATGATAATGGAATTATTGTGAATTTAAAAAAAAAGTTAGACAAGAACGACTAATTACAAGGCATAGCATATCTCTGTGTAAGGTGGTAAACATAAGAGATGTATGCTGTTGCTCTGGATTAACTCAGAAGTTATTTGTGGCTGTGTAAGTAAAGACTAGAAGGAGTATCCTCTAGTGTGGTGTGGCAGCTGTTCTGTACTAAATTGCTAGCGTAATCTCATGAAATTGCTTGCACTAATTCACTTCAGCGTACCGATGAGTCTGATGGCATAATGCTGAGCTGTGGGGGTTCTCTCCTGCCCTGTACATAGTAAAGCATATCCATTTTCTCCTGTGTTCCTAGTTCAGGGCAGCCACTGAGCTTGGGGTAAATTGTAAGAGCCTTTGAAATTTATGACCACAGTGCAAGCGCAGCATTCTTCTCTGACCCATTGGAAGGCTCTATCCACCTAGCAAGGGTTGTGTTTTCTTTTATGCACAAGGGACAAAATTAAGTCAATTCACATGTCAGCATGATGACTAACCAGAACAGAGTATTTTTCAACATTTTGCAGAAATCTGTGGGTATTTAAAAATAGATAATCCTCCACCAGGTAGAAATTGTTCAGTATTCCTTCACTGGTACTAGTGTATGAGTTTTATCCCTCCTGATTAAAGTGTTTATCCCTGTTGATTAAAAAAAATCACACCGGACTGGACAGTAAAAATGATCAGTTGCTTTTTTTTGTTATTCTCAATTATTTTTTTTAAGTGTTGTAGAAAGAGAGCCGGATGTTAAAGGGCTTTGTTTATTTCACAGGCAAATAATAAGTCGTGCGCCATAAAAACAGATAGACCATCTTTGATGTTCATTGACAGATCCAAAGCAAAGCATTCTTTATGAGAAAACACTGCATTGCTAATAAAGTGATCCCAACAGCCGAGCTTGTGCTGCTTAATTTGTTTCCATGGAGTGATATTATAATTCTGACATACTGAAAAATCGCCTCACAGAGACTCATATTGCATTTGTTGCTGAGTGCATCTTTGATACAACATTTGTTATTGTAGTGCTTGGGGTGTCTTCAGAGGAGTAATATTCTAAATGAACCTGGCTGTATTATCCCTTTAATGTAGAGTAGAATTTTGCATTAAATTTTCAGCTTATTTCAAATGTGTTTCGCCAGCTATTCATCACAAGTGGTCTGTTCAAGAATAGGGCCAGTATATCAATATAAAATCAGAAAAATCTTTAACTCTCTATCTTTGGGGAACCTCTCAGGTCATTCCAATTCTTTTCTGTTAGATGAACAGACAGCATGATCTCTTGTATTTATGCCTGCCTGTCAGTTTTTTTTATAGTAGAAACACAAATCGCTGTTTGTAATGCAGGATTAGCCTGTCTCGCACAATGTTATTAGAATTAGACCTGACTAGAGAGTGGTGTAATTTCTTGTTCTTCTGTATTTAACTTTAGTTTTCATCCCACATCAGCTTTTGCACTCCCAGGATCACTTTGCCTCTTATGTTAGAGTAAATATTGAAGAACATATGTATTATTTGTCTGGACAAAAAATGAGAGCAGTATGCATTCCCCCTTCTGTGGGCTTCTGTGCTCTGAGCTGCCAGTAAAATGTAAAAAGATTGTACTATGATGTCCTATTAGACCTCGAGACTGGAAGGACGGTTTGTGTTGAACACAGGCATTTTTCATAATTATGTTGCCTGCAGGGTTACCACCTGCCCTAATTTGATCTGATTAAGGTGAAATGCAAAACCGTCCTCATTTCATAAGTGGAACTTTGCCATGTTCCCTCACAGAGAGCAATAAGATATGCATACATGTATTGCTGCTGCAAAGGAGGAAGAAAAATATTAGAATTAGGTAACAATTAAGATTTCAACTCCATTACGAGAGTGCAGGTCACTTTTAGACAATTGCTTCATTCTTTAGTGTTCTGGAAATGGTTTTCTGTCATAAAATCCCTATGAAAAAGAGAAAATCATAGCCATTCATCCAGATATGTCAGTACTATTCTGTGAGACATAATATATTCCATGGCTTTTTAAAATTCTCTTTTGGTTGGATGGGTTTATTGTCCGTGAACATTTATTTTTAGAGTAGCCTGGGCTTGCCTTGTAGTCTGAGTCATTTATGTAGCAATTTAAATATTTGCCTAAGCTCTCAGTGAAAGGCTCATGTTAAAGTCTCATAAATGCTGCACAGATTAAAGGAATAGCATTTTTATATACTGTTTATACAGAATGACGTCGTATTCCTGGAAAAAAAGAAATGCAAAAGTAGAGAGAAAAGCATCACTGTTTCTGGGTCACTGAATATTGTTTGCCATTCTCCTTTCTCCAATAGTAATTTTGTGCATGCTTATGCATGTGTGAGTAAGACAGCAAGACCTACATGCGTGCATCTCGGTTTTTCTGTCAGATTTGTTTTTGAGCTTGGCATATTGATTTTCCTGTACTTAGGACAGAAAATAACCTTTAAAAATTGCATTTTAACATTCTTGAACACTAGTTTTGTAATTAAAGAGGTGGAAAGCTGTGTTTGTTCTCTGGCACCTGGCCATATCTTTCTTGATGCTACAATGGCTTATTCTATATTACATAGTCTGTGTAATAACCTCACTTGGTAAAATATGAGTGAGATGGAAATATATCGCAACGTGAATAGCTCAAACGGTTCTTTCTATCTGTCATTCTCAAAATTATCAGAGGATAGTTTCCTTAATTCAACTTTTAAGGGGAAAAAAGAAGAAATATTTACTCTCCAAACTGATTCTCAGCACTTGGGCTTTACAATATACTTCTGTTACCAAGCCATCAGCTGGGAAACGGCCATGTGAACTTTGGTTTAATTTCAACTTAGAAACCTTTTAGCGTTTTCCATGTTGCACCTGCTTAATTCTGGCATTCAGAAATGACAATCTTTTAAAGATTCAGTAACTGGCAAATGAAATTCTTTTATAGCTATTTTTGCCTTGCGTTGACTTTTATTCAGGGATAGTTAGATTTTCCCTGAGAAGACAATCTCCTCTCATATAAAGTCTCCACCACATGCTGAAAGCTCCTGACCTCTCACTTGCCTTCTTTAAGGTACTAATCATCATCAAAGGCCAGTGCCAGCATGAAGGTGGGAATTTGAGAGAACAGTTTGCTTTAGAGATTTCAACTACTTTTTGAATAAAAGATGAGAAAACTTTTCATGAATTGAGCTGATTGAGAGAAAAACCCAGTATACTGAGAGTGAAGATCTCCTTTCAGTTCAGATCCCTGCAATGAGATTTTCACTACCAAGGTTTATATGGTGGAAGGTGTTGAGTCTTCCAATAGAAGTTTAGAGCAGCTCTGTTGTATCTCAACTGAAAAAAAAAAAGAAAATAACCTGGTTATGTTAGGAGCCTTAGACTTGCTGATTTTCTGTGTCTTTGATGTTATGAAGAAACTGTAGGAGTAACTTCTGTTAATTAAGAAGCATTAAAGAAAAGAAATTATGTTATTTCTGTAAAATTTACTTTAATTTCACAAAAGTCTACTTGGATGCAAAGAAGAGAGTCTCCTTTTTATTTATGTTTCTGGAGCTGCTGTATTTGAGCAGTAAAGGTCGTAGTTCAATTTCTCATTACAGATAGCATGGATTTTGTTTTGTTGCATGAGTTTAGTATTCACTGACTTTACTGAGAATTGCATGGTGAATTTACATCTATAATTTAAACTGGAATATTGAGCAACCTGACGTACCTCTCAATACTGAGATGGTACAGATTATTCGTCAAATATGTCTGCACTATTGCATGGTCACCCTGAAGTCTTGGCAAGTCTTGCCCAAGTCTCTTGGGCAATACTGAATTTTTTTCAGAAAATTTCCCCCCTCTGACAGACTCTTTCAATAGTTCATCACATTGCGTTGCAGCATATATGGAAAACTGCCAAAAACAGCAAGCAGTGCCATGCTGGCATTGTGCAGGTCAATACAATTCAGGGTTTGAATGCTGATGTGTACTTGTTCCAGTCTGGTTTAAATATTGTTTTAAATATGCAAAAAGCAAGCAAGGAAGCTAAACTGAATTGGCAGATCAGTATTCCTG
>NW_009648475.1:78954-82839 GCF_000708025.1 Charadrius vociferus | reverse complement strand
TCAGTATTCGTGCTGATATTTTCTGTCAAAATGATTAAAAGAAATACCCTAGTAGAAAATGGCTAATGTGGTTCATTACTTGTAGCCATTTGGCTTTAAAGCATCATTAAAAAAAACAGTGAGTAGCAGCACAGTGAGGGCCAGAGTTGTGCGCAATGTGAGAAAGCCAGGCCAGCAGAATTTTCTCTAATCTGAGATACTCTAGCTGCTGCCAGTAGTCATTTATGTGATCCTTTCCCAAGTGTATTGAAGTCCCTTTGCAGAATTTTTGCACAAGTACTTCACGAGAACAAAAATACTTTTTGTCTCTTTGGATGATTTTAAAATTAATTGCTTCCAAACAGCTGTGCAACTAACATCTCTGGTAACTGGTCAGAACAGGACAAGTATTGTGTCCTGACAATCAAGCTTTGATGAAACTTTCTTGATTATTAGATTCAGCAGCCTTTTCACAGCAAAAAAAAAAAAAAATGTATAGAGTTTTTTACTGCCTACAGCTGTCAGAAGTCAATCAAGAAAAAAGAAATTGAACATAATACTGTTTGACAGGGGTATTAACCAGGAGAAAAGAGTATTTAAATTCTGATATTTTTTTTTAAAAAAGCAAAGAGATTTCTTATTGCAGATTAAGCTTTGCAAAAAAGGGGCACTTAATGTATCCTTTATGAGCACACAGTCTTTTTAACAAAGTATTACATTTTGCATACATAGCCATATTTTTTGCTAGTATGAACATGTGTAAGCAGCAATGACTTAATTATAACTATGCTAGTTTGCTTGAGCTGAAGAACTGCTCCACCACTTGTAGTTTTAGAAAGACTTCTAAAGACTTACAGGAAAGACCTTCACCATGTTGACCTCTACGTAAACTACATGGAAGTATTGCTTGGCGTGCTCTCTAGTTCAGCATCGCCCAGCTGCAGAGCTGACCTTTGCAATTTAAATACATGCCTGTTGACTTTGAAAGGACAGCATTCAATAATTCTTGCTTTTGAACATATCTCCTTTTATATTTTTTTTCCAAAGGAATCTACATTATTTAAACACTCTAGTATATCTCTTTTAGGGCATATATTTGTTTTACCCTGCTATCTACTTATCTAATTACAGAAAAATGTCATCTGGAAACTGATGTCATCAAAATAGCATGAGTACAAGTAAAGAACCCCATGTAATTTTTTACTTCACTTTTTTTTTTTTTACTGGATATGTTATTTCTTACACCAATTGTAAGGGGGCCAGTACAAGATATTTGGTTACTAAAGGGTTGTATCCCAATTTTTACATATACTGCTGACTGCAGTCAACAGTACATTTGCAAAAAATAAATCATCAGATGTTTTAGTGTGTCCAATGGGATGAATGCTGCTTGTAGCATCTTGAAATAGATCTATAGCTAAGACATATTATACTCGCTGAGATAAGTTCTGATACCTATGGGTAAGGCAGGGGAATAGCCACTGTGCATCTGTTGAACAAAAAGTCGTCTGGTTTTCTTTCTTGGGGAAAAATGTTCCGTGACTGAATTACCCCAATCACAATAGATCATCCAAATAGGTATTGGAAGCAGAAGTATGAGTTAATGCGTCAGAACATTTCAGTTTGCAAATGTGGCTCACATGCATGATCAATATCGAGAATTCAGAATGTAGGTAAATAAGGTCTTTTGTTAATAATAAATCAATAGGTAAACCTAGTGATTACAAACTAGTTTCATCTGAAGGTTTTGAGTCTGATGTGTGATTTCATGATTAATGGTAGTTACCAATAATTGTTCTTCCAGATAAAGTTGTCTGCCCACGTGAATCCCCTGCATTTTAAGACCTGAAGATGTAAGGCTTGGGACTTGAGATGACAAATTATTCACAGAATAGTTTTATCACCTTTCTTTCTTTAAAAATTAAATCTTTCTTATACAAAGGTTGATAGTTGTAAGCACTGTGTAGGTCTACAAATTAATGAAGCTTTAAGTTTGGTTACATTAGAAAATTATCTAGGTAACAACAGAGAAAAAACCCCACAAAAATTTATATTTACAAAAGTATTGCTCGTGAAGGTTGTAAAAAAAAATGTGAAAATGGATATAATAATACCCTTCTGTGGGATCTGTGAGAAAACATTTCTACATCTTTGACAATGCACAAGCACAATCAGTCTTCCAAAGATAGGCTTCTATGCTTGTATTCTGTAAATTACATACTTGATATTCTTCATAGTATCTTTTTCTCTTTTCGATGAAATATTTATGCATTCCAGACACTCTCCTTAGTTTTGTCTTTGTTCATGTTCACATAACATCAAAAATGAGAAAAGGTCACCTGAAACATCAAAACATTTAATTAACACAAGCAGAGTGAAGTCACTTCATACTTTGAAATCATTGTCAGTTCCCATAAGAGTGACGATGCTGTCACCAGCACAGAATTGCTTTTCACCAGAAGAGACACAGACAGCAGGAAGGTGTATTTTTTACACCAATATCCCAATTAACTGCACAGGTTGGAAGAGACTTGGAAAATGACCTAACATACAAATGCACACTTATTACAGGATTTCAAACCTGTCAAGTTTTGTGTGAAAGTCTGGCCCGACTCCCTCTTCTTGCTACCCCTTTACCATTCCTGTTGTCACCAGGCACGGTGCAGGGCTGTGCTCTTTCTGTTGTTCCTTCTCGCTCAACAGAGCTGTCTGGGCTGGGCTGTGCCACTCTGAGTACTTGTACCTTGCCTACGGAGTCCCCGCTGCTGTGTCCCGCTGTAGGTAGAGGCTGACTGTGCTCTGGATGGACACCTGCTATAACAAGCACCTCTGAGCTTCCCCTGCCACCTTCCCTCACTGTGCAGGAGTGGCAGGCTAGCGTACACTTGCCTATATATATATGTATACATATATAAATTGTTGCTATATGGCAAGTACTGCCATTAGAGTGCTGCATTTCCAAGGTTTTAGAATATTTTTTTTTTTTTTAATATGGAACATTTTTCATATTGGTGCTCCAGTCAAATAAAATTCTACGCGGAGCAGTCAGAAAAAAGAGGACACACATCCATTAATTTTCTAGGCATGAAGTGGTTATTTTCATGTATTTGAAACATTTTTCAGTTGCAAGCTTAGTTTAGCAATTAGCACTGTGGAAAGATACCCTTTGAAGGACACTGATAGATATTCTTACATGGTTATGTTCAGAGCTCACAAAAGGGTATGTGCTTTTCAGAATTAACAAGTGTTGATGCAGACATAAATTTTAAGTAAGAGAAATGGAGGTTACACTGTGTTCATAATGTAAATGCTCGATTTGCACAGAGCTAAATATGATGGGAGAACTTACATGCTCAAAGTTAAGCATGTGCAGAAATGACTGGGATTGCAGCTGTTGGGTGAAATTAAGCTCATCCAACCTTAAAAGTCTAAAAGTTATTTGTGTAAATCTTACCTAGTTGCCTTAGACTCCTCAATTAATGGAGATAAGTGGATACCTTTTTTGGGCCTGTCTCCAACAATGGGAATTACCCTGTGAAGGTGTTTATTTCCTCCTATGGTGTTTATTTCCTCCTATTGACTAAGAAGGAAGCTTGCAATGAATATATTAGACTCATATAGCCATTATTTAAATGCTTAAATTCAGTGAATTGAATCTCACCCAACTGTACCAGTTGGGGAAAGATGAAATTTAAAATGCAAAGCAGGAAATAATGGTACAAACGTATGGTAGAAGTTGTAGAACACAATCCTACAATAGAGATACAGATGCTTGTAACTACAGTCAATGAAGACATTGTATGATTTTTCCATGATTCTCTGAGGCTAAAATTCAGCCGGGGCCCGTCCCACCCCCAGCCAGGAGCAGGCAGCCGGGGCATGGGGGCAGCCCCAGCCCCGGGCATC
>NW_009648475.1:48211-78892 GCF_000708025.1 Charadrius vociferus | reverse complement strand
GGGGGCAGGCAGGCAGGGACAGTCAGGGCTGGTGGTGCCCTCAGGGCCCTGGCACTTGCATTGGTTTTCAGTTAGTTGTCTTTGTAACAGTAGTCATTTTTTGCTTTCAGCTTGCCAGTTTATGCAATATTAAAGGGTTGATTTAATTTTTCCTTTGTTTTCTCACTGGAGAACATAAGTCATACACAGTGATAATTTTAAGCAAAAACAAAACCAGAAGCTAATTCTGTCTGAGAAAAAATATGTGAAGACTTGGGTAATTAAATTGGTAGTAGTTAGAGTCGTAGTTTAATTACAAGTGTAGCTGAAAACGTGTGTTCAGACCACTTGAAATCAGGGGATTTATTATGTTAGGAGACATTAAGCTGTCCTTCCTAAATTTTGCTTCTTTATTTTTCCCTTGGAGATATATATATACTTATATGAACAGATTAAAAATATCTTTATATCTTTCTGAAGAGGGTATCACAATGTAAATTGTAACTTTACAGTTGCAAATTTCTGTAACTTTGAATGTACCTTTCATTCATAAGTGCGGTATATGGAGTTAAATAATAAAGCAATATGAGAATCGAGCAACAACAAAATTATTCAAACAAGTAATCTAGGGTATGATGGAACATTTAGAAGCAAATAATATGCTTAAATTTAATTTAAGTAACAAATGCTTAAATAGAAGCAAAGAAATTACTTGTGATGAGTTTATAAAGCTGCTGGTGCTCTGAACTGGGTATCATCCCTTCATAACTTAGTTTCCTGCTTAGACTCAGGTTCATTCCTAAGACATCACATTATTTTTATGGGTCTTATTGCTTTGAGGTCAATGGAACTACGTCAGAGAAAGAAGTGGTATAAAAATACCAAAGATTTGCATCAATTTTATATTTCTTACATCTTGCTCTGCCTTCACAGTTAGCAAAAACCTGTAACAGTCATTGTAGCCGAGAATATATGAAACACACAGGTTAGAGCATAAGCTCAAAGAGGGAACTAATAAACAATTTAGCTGCCATTTTATCAGTCTGCAGATGTCCTCAATCCTGAATTTTGGCTTCTGATTAAAGGCTTTTGTCCATGATTTTGCATCATTTCCGTTTAACGCTCTTATGTGTAATTGTTATTGATTGATTTATTTAATATTGCTATGATTTGGTTTATGTCTGTGGAAATTTCATGGATGCCTGTACTTTTTCAAGTAATGAATGGGAAGAAGGAAACAGAAAGTTTTAGTAATTGCTAAGACCATTGATTATAAGGGTTTCTGTATTACAGAGGGTATAAAAACTAATCCTCAAAGCATTCTACACAAAATAGCAGAAATCTGTAAAGTGCAGATTATTAATTTCATGTGGCTGGTGCTAGTTGCACATCAGAGACTTAGAAAATACATTTTTATTTTAACCTTTAGTGTGCACAGTTTGCTAGTGAACCTATCGGGTGCTGTGCTTAACTTGTAATAATTTTCAAGTTGCCGTGTGTGTTTGCTTATACATGAATATGTTGAGGGATATATGGGTGGTTTTGTGGGTGAGATGACAAATAGTTCTTAATGCTTTTCAGCAGAATAGGTATTCTTTAATGTCTTTTCTTTTTATTTATGGAATGGTTATTTGTCTATAGCCTTTGTCTCTAGTCACAGTGCAGGAATTCAACATCATCCAAGACTTTTTCAAAACTCCCAGATATTTGGTAGAAATGGGTCACAGCGTTGGAGCATGTTTTGCACAGGTCCTCTTACAGAACAGAAGAAATTAAAGTAGAAATAGGAAATACCAGAAATTAATCCAGAAATATCCAAACAAAGAAGGGATGATGTTTTGATCTTAATTCTTTTTTTTGTTTTCCACGTTTCTTCTTTATTTCCATTTTTTCCTCACCTTATTGTTTGACAACAATTATTTCTGTTGTTTCATCAAATTACTGCTTCTGCAATATGAAGATATAAAAGGCCTTCTTACAGACAGCAGATTGTTAACGTGTTAATGTGTTAATATTGCATGCACTTGACATTTCTGAACTTGTTGCTGGTAAGCATCATGCCAACGGTTACATGGTTTTTAAGCTCTCCTTGTTCTCTGCTAGTAACTTCAGGATCTCTTGTATAATCAGCTTTAAAGATCTGTGGAAGTGTGGACTATGAAAAGATTGAAAACTAGATTGGGCAAGTCTCTGAAAAACAGACTATACAAACTATTGCACTGGGAAGAGGATGCAGCAGTGGACAACTAGTAACAATTAAAATAAACATATGTGTTTATATATGTGTCTATATATATCTTCATACTTCTACACATTTTTTTTACAAACAAAGATCCTTGGTTCCAAAGTGTTTATAGTCTGTAACATGGAAGAAAGAGAGGATGCATGTAAGCAGTTCACATAAGGGAGGTTATATAAATTATGCACAAGGGCAGAATGGGATGGATTTCTGGGAGAAACAGACATTCAGGAAATATGATTTCAAGGACAATGGAAAGAGAAGAATTTCTTTTTAGGCAAGAAAATGGAAGCTTTCCCATCTTAAGAGCTTTAGTGAATAATAAATTGGAAAAGATAAGAGGGAAGAATGAAATGATTGGTTGAAGAAGAAGCTGTAAAGACTGCAAAAAGCAGAGACAAGCAGTTTAGTTGGTGTTACAAAGCTAACGTCTGCCAAAGGTTAACACACAGTATTACATGAAATAATAATTATCCTCTACAGTTAGAAATTCCTAGAGCAGTGTACAATTAATGCAGAGATTTTTTTTTACAATGAGAGTGGTAAAACACTGACCCAGGTTGCCAGAGAGGTGGTAGATACCCCATCCCTGAAAACATTCAAGGTCAGGTTGGAGGGGGCTCTGAGCAACCTGATCTGGTTGAAGATGTCCCTGCTCATTGCAAGGAGTTTGGACTAGATGACTTTTAAAGGTCCCTTTCGACCCAAACTGTTCTATGATTCTGTATTTTCAGGGAAAATTACATGCAGAAAAAAAAAAAAATAATAATTACATAAGGGATTGAGGGTAAGAGAGGAACACTGTTTTATGCAGTGAGTTCTGATCTGAAACACAAGACAAGTCAACAGCTCTGGACTACAAATCAGGGATCAGGTCAAGAAGTTAGTTAGACAGTTAGAGGTGATACATTCAGGATCTGGATGAGCTGAAAGATCGAGATGTAAATCCCAGTGAAAATGGACAGACAGATGCTGCATAGCAGTGGTTTTGTAGTGGAAGTAGTAAGGACAACTTGAAGTGCTTTGAGAACAAGAAACAGAATAAAAAGTGAGAGCGTAAACAGGGGGGAAATAAGTAGAGAAAATTTAAGGTGATACAGGGGCTGTGTATCCTAGAAGTTGAACAGAATAAGAACCCATTAAGAAAAAAATAACTGAGAGTTAAAACACACACATTCAAATATGTGAACATCCTTGTGTGAGAGAGGAGGGAAGAGGTGGGTGGAAAGAAACCTGTAAGAATATCATAGGCTTTATAAAAAGGAAGGAAATATTAATATTCAATAAGAGACAAGCCATTAACAGATAATTCTTACCATACGGTTAGACCTTGGCCACCTTAAACCTTGGCTACCTTTAAAAGGGCTTGCTGATGAACTTGTATTGATAGCGCATTCTCCACCTGTACCTCCTCTGAATGGAGATAAAGCATTTACCAGCAAGAAGCTGGTTTGAATGTCATTTAAATCAGTTCCCTAGGTGGAAGTTATACCAGTAGAAGACTTGTACTACTATAATTGTGTCTATAGTAGGGTTTTTCCTTTTTTCAGTTATGTTGCTTGCAAGTATAAAGGCTTTTACCTTTGTATCCCTGAGACAGCTATGCCAACAGAAGTTTTGAGTGTAGGCCATGCCTCATTGGCTTTGAGTGAAGCCACAGTGCTGATGGAGATTTCCTGACAACTGTGTCTAAATTCATTTGCATACTTCTAATGGCAGTCATTAAGAGTGAGAGGTAGCTACTTGTAGTTGCATCAGCAGAAAAGCAGGTTGATAAAAATCGTAGTTCTTCCAATGTTCTGGGGAGAACTATGCTCTTAATTCCTTTTAAGGAATTTTCTTTGTTCACAAGCAGATGCTTCAATTTATGGTAAGAAGAATAAAGCCCAGATTGCTTTCACAGTCTGCACTTTTATCCCTTGCCAGAAATTAGTCTAGTATTGTACAGAACTGAGTAGCAGCCTTGGATTTCACCGCCAGGAAGGTAATCACAGTCTGAACAGGTCAGTAAAGTGTATGGCATCTAGCGAGACATATTCTTTCTTACTGGCTGGTACAGATGTGAAAGTCTGTAGCAACTGAACATTAATCTGATTGCAAAGTTCTGGCAAATCGCTCCCCTGTCTGCATAGGTGGTTTGTGTATTACACTTGTGGGTGACAACGACGTATTTGAGAAGTGGGTTATATTTGTGACAATCAACATTAAAGTCATCTGTCGTGCCTACGAAATCCTTCAGGGAGTCAGGGAAAACCTGTATTATGCTTAGAAAGGAGTCCAAACCTGGTGTGTGGATCAGAATTCAGCTTTGGGTAGCTCCAAGGTTTTGATGTGAGATCCTCTTTTAACAGGCTTTTTGGTTTACACTAAGGAGCTGGTGGTATCTGGCAGACAGTGCTGCCCTTTTCATCTTGCTTTTGTTTGTAGTCCTTTGGGGAAAGGGCTAAAATATTTGGAATATAACCTTTCTAAGTGTTCTTGGTAGCATGCTCAGAAATGTGGAAGGATTATTTGATAGATGGTTTTCAGCATTCTGGTGCCTGCAGAACCATGGCTAATCTTTCTAATCTTCTTTATCTATGGTAATCTGGATATTCTATCCTCTCTGCATCTATGTATCTTATGCTGAAACTGCACTGACAGGAAGCTCTAAAATGCCTATTTTTGTTTCTTTCCAACAGCTGGCTGTCCGGACTCCTTGATTAAAGAGCTTCATCACTTCAGGATTCTGGGAGAAGAACAGGTGAGTTAGCATCTCAAAGGCAGCCTCTTAATGTCATGAAAGATAGACGCTAATGAGACAGTTTCGTCTCTCTCCAGGGAGGCAGAGTGTATCTCATGACCCCCAATGACCTGAAATGTGGGGAAAAAAATCACACAGGAGATATATGCGAGATTTTTTTTTCATTCTATCCATCAGCCTTGACAGGTTATTAATTGGTACATCTGCTATCTGCCACAGATTTTCCGCTTTCGACTACAGCAGTAAACAGGCTCTCTAATACAGCAGATAGACAAACAATCTGACTAAGGGATTGATACTTACAGCTACACATGGTATTATCCATCTCTTTTTGTGGCCTTTTTTGTCTTTTAAAAGTGTTTCTCATTCATAATTATAGCTGTGCTTTTGTCGCAGATGGTGTGATGCACTTCACTCGTAAGAGAGAAGCTGCAATATACTTATTGATATAAAAAACTATTTGACAAAGTTTTATAGTAGATAGGACAGTTTTAATAAGATTTTATGGCATGGCACACTTGATTATTTACTGCGTAGAGGACAGGGTCAGACAGAACTGTCAGGGAGACCCTCCTGTTGAGCCAAGGTTTCAGAGAGGACCCCCTTGCTTTCTAAACTTCTTCTCGGGAGGATTCTAGGTGAGGCTGGATACAATCCTAGTCCCAGACTCGGTCAACGGTTTCTGTCTAAAGGATTATATGTGCACAATTAATCCTTTATATTACTTAGCTAAGAATTTCGAAGTTCAGCATGCTATAAACCGCTTACCGAGGATCTGTTGCGGCAAGGAATCTCTTAACCTCGAGGAGTAATCTTGAGAGGCACTCAAGGCGAGATTCGGGCATGCAGCCGCTGCCATGCAGGAGAGCTCAATAGGCTCTTGGGCTATTCACTCTTTATGGGGGTATGATTGACTTGTAGTAATATTTGCATATTGACCATAGTACCAGTATTGGGATGAGGTGGGCATGATGCTCAAGTTAGCCCTTGGCTATTGTGTTGTTAGCTGTCTCCCTGAAATGACCTTTGAGCCCCAGATGCCACCTTCACAACTAGATCAACCTATTAGGACCACCATGGGTGGTTATCGCTTGGGCAGGGTTACAGGAGATAAAGATCAGGTTGGTGGTTGGGGGGGAGCACACTGTCATAACTTTGTACTCAGAAAACTATTTCTGTAGAGGCATCTTAGGAACGCAAAGGTGAAGTATGCTTTATAGCACTCACAAGATGGTCACAGTTATTATCTTGTCAATAATGAAATTAATGTACAGAGGTATTGAGAAAATGGCCTTAAATTTTGAGAGACAAGTTGAATTTTCAAATGCTTGATGCTTCTGAAATTTAAGTTGTCTTTCTCTCTGAAGTATCTCTCCTAATGAACTGGCTATAAAACCTAACTGCCTGACATAGAATTGCAGATACTAGGGACTGAGGGCCTGAGAGTTCAACATTACTATGTTGAACATAAGAATCTCTTCTTCTTTTAATGAACCTGGCATCAAAGGTCTTGCACAAGGTTATATGCGGGCTGTGGCAGAGGCAGGAGCAGCTCCTGAAATGTTAATTCAAAGTCTGGTTTCTTAGTTTTTAGCTCAGATTATATTGTCAAGGACACCCTGTCTCTTCTCCTTTCCATGTCACTCTCCCTTTTGTTTTTATTACAGTTAGGGCTGCTGGTACATTTTCTAGACTTCCAGTTTTCCTCTACCAGCCCCCCACTTCAGTTGTTATTGAAAGTCAACTGGGCGGTTCCTCAGGGACTCAGCTTTTCCTCAGCAAGGAAATCCCCATCATGAAGGGGAGTGTGGGAGGATTTGTCTGACAGGCATGGGAAAAAAAGAAGACAGAAAACAGACTAGGCCAAATGAGATACTGGAAGCAGGAATCTGGTGAGATTGAGGATTTAGGAAGAGGAAATAAAACAAATTGATGGGGCCACAAGACTGGTTAGAGCCAGGTGACAAATGGAGGGCTGAGTGCGATGAAGCTTGGGGACACTAGAGAGATGGGGCTGGCTGGTGAAAGAGGGTAGGAGTAGAAACCAGAATGGTAGGGATAAGGGTCTGACAAGGAGCTGGGACCAAGGGCAGGAAGGGAATGACCAAATATGGAAACTGGTAAATAAAGTGAGATCTGTACTTAATGAGCTGCACGAGGAGGTGAAGCTACACAGAGTAAGAGTGGGACAAAAGGAGAGGTTTGAAGGAAAAGTAGGAAATAGCTAAACAAAGACACTGTGAATATGAGGGAGAGGGCTGAACCAAACAGACCTCAATAGCTCCACTGGCAGAGCTCTGAAGATTGAGTTGTAGACCTCAGCCTTTCACCACTGACAGAGCAATATAATTTTTTTTCTGTTTGGTTTTTAGAAAAGGAAGTGGTCGACATAAAAATGAAGGCTAAAAGAGTTAAGAGTACAAATGAAAGATTCAGATATTAGGAAATGTCAGATTTAAGATTGCTTATGTAATCTTAAGACTTTCTTTGTACCATTTGACTACCCTTACAACTTTGCACTAAAAGATTACTAAATTATATGTTCATATACAGCCTTCAGAAATGGGATGATATAAACCATGAAGAACCACAAAAGAAAAGATAATTAGTTTCTGTCCAATAATAAAAGAACCCTTGAAAAGGGTAAAGGAGTTTGATGAGGAAAGCCTCACTAATCACATAAAACCAGTATTTTTGCCACTTGGAATATTTTTGGTATTCTTTCGGACTTCCATAATGAAATTACTCCTCTTTGTATTGAATACACTTAAACGGATGAGGAATTTTTGTCGTCATGCATTAGGAGCATAAAACTATGCAGATGGAAAGTTGTTTTACAGAATGGGTCTGACCTGTAAACATTTGCCTTTCTCTGAAACTGGCTATACTAACAGGTTGTTTAGATACAGTGGTTATCATTGCGATCTTAACTAATGTCTTTCTTTGCAAGTACTGAACATTGTCATGAGGCTTGAATTATTCCATAAAACCATACAAGTATAAGGAATATTGCAATTATATTCTGTCCTTACAAAAGCGTGGTTATCATGAGTCTACTAATGGCCACAGTAGCTCTTGCTTGAAGTTAGCGCTTACTTTGACAGTTAGGGAGAAGTTGGTGCAAAACCAAGGTTAAAAAAAAGTTAAAATACATTTAAATGAAGAAAGGAATTTCAGGCAAAGTCCTTATTTACATGACTATCTAATTATTTCTTATATTTTTTTAGTTATATATTTGCTTTTTTAAAATATCTAAAGTGTATCTTTTTCTGTTATCATGCATCCTAGATAGAAAAAAAATCATAATTACTCATAACACTCTTTTATTCAGACTGCTTACAATTTCAGTATTATCAGCCAACATATATTTTCTTCCACTCCAAGCAACAGTCTAAGAATAATAGGGGCATGTTACTGCTTCATGTCCAATCTTGATTTATTTTCTAAATGCTTATGTATTTAAGGACAGATTATAAAAGCAGAATGGACTATTGTGATAATCTGTTCTGATCTCCTTTAGAATACACATTACATGACTTTCTTGGATTAATTCTTGTTTAAACTGGAGTATATTGCCTAGAAAAACATCCATTCTTTGTTTACAAATCATTTGCAGACATTAGATCCTATTATACCTCTCAGTGGTGAAAGACAAAAAAATCCCAGGCTCTTTTCTTTCCACCACTCTACCAGCACCACTGTGTAGCTCCCTACATTGCATATCTCCCACTCCTCAGTATCCACTGTACATTTCCCATTGTCTTTGTCCTGTCACAAGGCAATAGGTCATCGTCATCATAAAAAATTACTTCAATCTGTGAATGCAACTCAGAAAAAGCCACCATACCCCTGAAACAGCCCCCCCCCCAAAAAAAAAAAAAAATGCCTATATAGCAAAAGGGAGTCTGTCAGTCAGACTGTCAGCTAAGTATGTTTAAGGCACAATGAAGGAATCTTTCAGTTTGAAGTGGACATTCCCATTGGAACTTGTGGGTTCCAGTTAAACTAGTGGCTGCCCAATAAGGAATATCATTTCTGTCCTAGAGATTTCTATTTATTGATGTAAGAGGTGCCTTAGTGCTTTTGGATACGGATGGACACAGCTCAGCTTCAGCTCACAATCCATCACACTGCTTCCCAGACAGAAATCCCATTCTGCAGTTGTGGGTAATAGTTTGTTCCTGGAAAAATAACTTCACATGTGACTGTGCTGAAAAGTAAGTTGTTTGCTTGAAGCTAGTTTACCAGCAGTTCAGATACCCCTGTAACATGAACTTAACCATCCGTGTTACATGTTCATTACCTCCTCTTCTCAAATTGTTACAAGCTTTATCACAGATGTTCTGTGTTCTTGGTTTTCTTCCAAGTCATGGATAAAAATTTTAGGTGGCATAAGGCCAAGAACCAATACCTTCAGGACCTTTTTGGAAACACACCTGCTTAATAATGATTGCCCATTTAAGATTATATTTTAGACATGCCAGATAGCTAAATTTTCATCCATTTAATATATAGTATGTTAATTTTGTATCACTCTAGACACTTAATCAAAATGCCAGGTGGCAGCAAGACAAATGCCTTAGAGAAGTCTGCTTCATCAACTCTCTTACCTTTATCAACCAAATTTCAGTCAAATTAAAGTCAATCAACTGTTCCTAATACAAACCTCTGGTCTCTACCTTTTGTTCATTGACTACTTGTTTCCTGTAAATGCTGACCATATATAATTTTTGTTGATGTTATTAAAAGAGAAAGATTTTGAGCGGCTTGCAGGATCAAACCACTTGAAAACATGTGGCTGCCTGTCTATCTGTCTATCCAAATAAAATGTTTCTTTATCTAAACGTAAGCATTGAAGGAAAACTAATGCTGAGAAAAAAAAAAAGGCTTTGTGTTTAGCTTGAAGCATGATGAGTTGCTGATTAATATTTTCTAAAATTAATCCTATAATAATAAAACAGTTGACCAAATAGTCAAACTTCTTGGTAGTCTCCTGGACAGGTAGAACTCCCATGCCTTCTATTCCCTCAGGATTGCACCTTATAGGTAATTCATTCTAGCTGAAAGATCTATTTTTTAGGGTTTAGTTGGTGGCAGCAAGTTAGTTTTTAAAGACGGAATTGTTTTTAGACTTTATGGAAAGAGGTAATCCTAGTCTGTGTGGTGATATAGAAGAGTACAAGCTTCCCTGGTACATGATATGCATTGTGGATACCTAACTTACTGCATAAAACCAGCTTCCAGAGTTATTGGCTTAATATGCAACAAAAAACCATTTATCAACACATTGCTACCCCACTTCATACTTGACCCTTTGAGAAGGTACCAGAGAGTCTGACCTAGAAAAGTTTCCAAAAGCTGGTTTGTTTTGGACCTCCTTTTCAAAGACTCTCCCAGTGCACGGTGAAGAGAGTGTCCTGAACATGCAGCCCCAGGAAGGGTAAAACCTGAAACTTTCTAACTGTCCTTAGCTCTGTTGAGCTTTTTCTTGCAATTTGATCTCACTGTTCATAATCCATCATTTTCCCCTAGCGTAATGGATGCAGTCCAACCTGCTGGCTGACTGCTTCACTTCATGGGTACCCGCGATACGTTCAGGATTGGGATGAAAGATTTATTAACTGGGAGGCTATTGAAAAATAGCCCAATGTAAGAAAACTAGTCTCCTGCAGTAGCCATTTGCCCTGTCAGGCTGGCTGGCTCTGCAAGTAAATGCAAATGATTCTACGAGGGGTGATAGTACAAGCTGCTTACAAAAACATGTTAAAGATGCACTAAATATGGGCTCTGTCCAGGTACGGTGGAAGGCAGGTAATTCAACAAGCCGATGCCAGAGACAGCAGAGAGAACACTTTAATTCAGACCTAAACACTACGTTATATCAACATAGCAAGATGACTTGCAATGAACTGTTATGGAGTCTCCCTAATGACTCTGAGAAACTTCCCTCTTCTCCCCAAAGTGATAGAAAAAAACCTTGTTTAATTGTTTAAATGGAATATTGTGATTCATGAATAAAATAGCAGCTACATCTGAAGGCTGGAAGTGAAAACAAATAACGCAAGAGCGAGCAATCTGCTGCTATACCTGAGTGCCCCCAACAGGTCACAGCACAGATGAAGCAGATGACATGCTAGTGGCAGGAAAGAAGCTGCTAAGTAATGTATAGCTGTGCTTCTCTGCTATATCATCTGCTGTGACAACTTTGCAGAATGTATTGGCCAGTTTCTTGATATTTTGACAAGGGAATGATCAATTTTAACAGATCTCTCCTATCAGCTGCTACTGCAAGTCATATCACTGCTCACTTTTTCTTTAGAAATGTTGTAGGCGTTTCTATCCCCGGAATCAGAGTGAGCCTCAATGGGGGCGCTCGTTTTCTTTTCTTTTTTTTTTTTCCTTTCTTATTTTCCCCCCACGTTTCCTTGCCAGTTGGGGAAAAATTACGCAAAGGAATACCCTGTTTTGAAAATCTGCAGATGCACATCCCCATGCTGTTCAAAGTTGGTGTGGGCTTGTGTTAGGTTTTGCTGTGAGCTGTAACTTTAGGAGATATGGAAATCTAGTATTAAAAGAACACAGGGTGGGCAGAAATCATTTGACGTGAATTGAGGTTTTAAAGGAATTTGTATACAATATGTGTGTGTGCAAGGGGAAAGTTCTTTTGATTTTTTTTTTTTTTTGCTTGCAATATATGCTAGAGGATTTTTTTTTTAAGTATGTGCTTCAGAACGTTTATGTAAAGTCAGTTTTAAACTAATTGATAGATATTTACCCATTCAAGCAAAAATAATGTCATGTGACAATTCTAATTAATCAGCTGAATTTAGTGCAGGAAACTGTCAAATATGATCTACAAACTGCCTCTGAAGTATTTGGGGGGGGTCAAGATTTTTTGATAATTACACTTGGAAAAAATGTAAGATACCTCTCGATAATTCACATGAAGTTAAAAAAAAAGAATAATTTTTCACTGAATAATTTCTCCAGTTCATAATTACTTTGCTATTTTGATAGTATTCTCAAATCTGTATTTTTCCCAGCACAATTCCTTACAGCTCTGTGCTTTCCCACCTAGTCCCCTAGGTTCAGCTACTGCTCAATGTGAGCGATACCTACATGCATCTCACTTTCTTCCACTTTTCTGTCTAATATTTGATTTCTGTCCATCTCATTTGGTTCACTTTTTGGATTTGTCATCATCTTCCCATCACTCCCTCTCTAAAATTGAGCTACCGCCTTTAACTCCTGATCCGCTTTACACCACTCTTTTTTTATAGCTGGAACTACACAACAAACTTTACAGTCTTGCAATTTCATATGGCTGGTGGTGTGTCTCTCTTTTCTCCTCATGCTATATCTGCTTTGTATGTCTCCTAACTACCTTCTTCCCTGACTTCAGAGGTAATTCAAATCCATGTGAGTTCCTCAGTTTTGTTGCTCCTGGATTATCAGAACTTTATCCTCTTTGAGTTCTTGTTATAAGCAGAGGCTCTCTACTTCCTTACTCCTTTTGTAAATTGCTGTTTGTGTACTAGACAAGAAAAAGTAATTTCTTTTTGGTTCAACAGCTGAAATAAAAATGATGACAAAGAAGGGAGAAAGTACGTGTGATCAAAACTAATTTAAAGGATATTATTTTCCTGTCAAAACCAAAAAATACGTCATTTTGTGTAGAACCCAAATTTCCATTTTTTTACTTGTCTGTAACAACTATCAATGCTTGTAGAAACTTCCCCTCAGATTTCATTAAATTCAGAGAGGGGATTTGAACCCCAGTGTTCAGGGCCTCAGGTGGATGTAGAAGTTGGGACTTCTTCCATCCCTTGTGTAACTTAGATTTGCTTTCATGGAATATGCATGTGTTCACTCCTATGGCCTGTGGAATTCCTGGGAGACAGTATCTACTTCACTGAATCTCAGCAAAAGAACCCAGTAACTCAGGGAAAATAAAAGTAAGGGTGCCCCGTGAAGAGCCATGTCAGTCCATCTCTTCCTCATCTGTATTTCAGATGACACTTTTATAAGTATTTTTACTAGCCCCATGAGTACTAAGAGTTTCGTACTTTAAGTTGCCTAATAACATTATGGAACTAATTCTTTCCTTTTTTTTTTTCTTTTTTTTTTCGTTTGTGTATAATACATATAAATAAAGTGCTTAGTCTACATTATGGACTAATAGCCTCCGCAATCTAATTTTGAAACACACAGATGGTTATTTGATTTATAGGAGCAGTAAAAACAATCTGACTCCAGAAAGTAGATTTTCTTTCCTCTGAGACCGTTACATGCAGTTAAAAGAGCCAAGTAATTGAATTACCTTTCAGAGATTAGAAATTTTGGCTTTACATCTACTGTTGAACTTTTGTCCAAAGTTCCTTATGAGGCTAGTACTGAGCAGATGCTTTTAGGTGTGAGGAAAAAAGGTGAAATAAAGAAAACTGTGCCCAAAGTGTAAAAGCAAAATTAAAATAGCACAAGGCACGTGCTGTGGCAGGGGACGTTGGAACAGATGATTTTTAAGGTCCCTTCCAACCCAAACCACTCTATGATTCTATGATATTCAAACATAACTTGCAAATTAAATAACATGGCAAGGAATCACTGTGTTCACAAAGAGTATTTTGCAAGAGTTTTGTGTATCCAGGTGCATTACAGTTTTATCTTAGTATCTGAATCTCAGTGTAACTGAAAAGACTGCAATCCGCAGTTAAATGTGTTTTATTCCCGTGTCAGCCCAATGATTTCATTTATATTACCCTTGATTTACAATGTCAAATGATTGAATTTCCACTGGTTGAAAACCCGGTACCATTCTAAGACTCAAGGGAAACCATTCCACTCCGGACAGTGGGAAACAGGGAATAAATGGTTACAATTATCCAGCCTCCATGTCTATGTCATACTATAATTTATAAAAATCATTTCTAAAGGCCCTGACAAGTCTTTATGAGCAAAGATTGCATGAAAGAACTTCATGATATGGTTGAAATACTATAAGTAGAGCTGGGAATTTTTTCCACTCAAAATTTAATTCCATTAAAAGCATAGAATTGGGTTGACTGGGACAATTTACGAACTGAGGGGAAAGTTCATGACAGGATGCAGTTTTCAGAGAGAAAAAACACAGAATGTTTTATGACTACTTTGTTCATATACCTTTAGCTGTCCTAGCACAAGTGGTTTGGAGTAGATCATATTTTTAAAGCCTTTTTTTTTTTTTTTTTCCAATTAGGCATTGAAATATATGGTTCTATGGTGAATCCGGCAACTATTTACCTACCTGTATTTCTGAGGACCTTATTACAGTAGCGTATAAATGCCTGAGATGCTTTGCTCAAAAGCTGCTTTCTAGCAGCAGTAGACGGCTGGTGATTTCTGTGTAATTTTATGCCCCTCATTTCCATAGTATTTGATGTCCTCATGACTATTAACGGATTTTGCCTCTTAACACTACAGTGAAATCAGCAAGTATCATTCTCCCTCCTTACAAACGGAGAACTGATGAGAAGCATAGAATAAGTGACTTATGTGAAAACCACAGGAAGGCTGTGCTGCTGCCAGGAATTGAAATCAGGTGCCATGAATGCCAGTTCAGTCAAGTTCCCCATATATTAAACTTCATAAGAGGTTTTTCCTAAAAATAATTGGCGATTATTTTTTTTTCCTCCTTGTAGCTTGCAGAACTGTTTTACACATGAGTGCATCTCTAAATAGGAGGCGCATTGGTAATAATTGAGTAATAGATATTGTGAAATATTTTGGATGTAGAGAAGAGTTAGATTCATCTTTTAATGGCAGGTCTTTATATATTAGATATCTAGCCTAAGTTATTTTTCTCGGTTTCAACTACAGCACTTCCACAGAGTGATTCATCCTACCTGTGTTAGACATCACATGTAAGTCAGGATAACTTCCCTTCCTGGGATCTTGTTTCTTCTCATTCAGTATATTTAGAGCCTTTATGATTTGTTTAGGCTAGATGTTTAATTTTTTAAGAGCTACAATTGTGTGAGGTGGTTCAAAGTCTAAGCTATTCAGGTACCTAAACCTTGGTTTCAACAATAGCTTAGGCCAGGTGACTTAGGATCAGAATTATTGGAACTGAAGCAGCTATTGTGGAAGTCACCTAATTTCAGGTGTCAATATCTAGCAAATTCTCTGATCTCTCTTTATTGTTAATAGAACAGGGCACTCCAGGGCTCAGTTCTTCTTCTGCTGAAGTACAAGTCTAAATGAGAAAAGATGAATTGCATCCTGTCTCTCTTGTTAATTATAAAAGGAGTCCAAGCAACCTGTGCAAGTGTAGGCATCATCACTGCAGAATAAGTGTTTTGGTCCTTACAAGCCTTTTATAAATGCACCCTTAGTGTAAAGTGAGTTGTTTTGTTTCAGGCCACTGAATAAAGAATATAAATCCACATATGTTATATATGACTATGTTATGGCAGCAAACATGTATACGTTCTGCCACTACATTTTTCAGTTGGTTGCTGAGATTTAAGTGAGCTCCTGTACAGGTACAAGGAAAAAGAAATTAAAAAATGACATCTTAAAAAATGTATCTGGACTTTGAAGGTAGAAAACAGGTTGGTAACTAGATGTCAAGATGTGCAAATGCATTTAGTAGGATCTTTCCTGTATTCAAATTGATCATTTTTTTGGCGTTTATAGTGTGAATATCACTGAAGAGATTGCTGTGCTGATTTGGCATGAGTCCTGTGCTGAACCAGTATAAAATGTCAAATTTGGTGGACAGAATATGACGGCTTTGTCCACCTTGCCAGTAGGTAGACCGGACATTTCCTTTCTGTAACTTTTTTTAACATGACAGATCTATCTTCCTTTTTTGTGTATCAAAAAAAAAAAAAAAATGGAAAGGAGATGGAAGGAATCATGCCCTTTTATGCTAAGTTAATGACTGGAAAGCACATCCTTTTTTTTTTTTGGCTGAGAATTTATAATGGAAATGCTGACAGAATCTCAGCTACAGTGTCACTGGCGTTTGCCTCCATAATGAGAAGCTGCTAACAATGCCACATTCAGCACAATGTTCCCTCTTAATGGGGTAAGACAATCACTGTCCTCACCTTCAGGTCCAGCCTCTGCCCTGAAGAAAAATGAGGTCAGCAGAGAGTTTTGCAGCTGTGGTTACCCATATTTCTGTTGAAGGCCAGCAGAATGTCTCAGACCACTCAGCATGTGTTTAGTGCAAGGATTGCAAGCTTTGCTGAAAATTGATAGAGTCCAATGTAAAATTCCAATGTAACTGCTCTAGGTTCAAGCATAATAATAAAACAGAAAAACACCAGTTGACTTGTTGAGCCCCTGCATTCAAGGAGAATTTGCAGACGTCTTGTACATTTCTGAAAATACTGGTATCTTCCAGATCCAAGATCCTTAGTTCAGGACTTCTGGCTGTCTCTCACACACTCAGTGACATTTTGAAGGCTTTCTCTCCTTTTAGTCTTTGCTTTGCTTTGGAGAAGAAGTTTGTTTGGATTTTTTGTTAGCTGACAAAGGTGGATACTTCCAGTTTGGTATACTTCTTTTTTCTGTGATGCAACGTTTTTATGTCTATATAGTATAGTGTTTTAAGAAGTCACATACTATTTTTAAAAACCCAGTGTAACAAGTTGTGTTATGGCAACATTTGTAGAAGAATCTTCTTAAATGTACCCTCAAAATATGCAGTGGCACCCCTGTCTTTGTAATTTAAAGTTCTTCTTTGTATCCTTTGTGTATGACATTTTGGTACTATTACTTCAGTTTTCCTTGTGGTATTTCTTTGGATAGGGGTGCAGATTGGTGAAAGAATTTTTTATTTGTCCCCCCCCAAAAAAGGGAACAGGATTTTCATGAGTAGTTATGGGATAAAAGTTTATGAAGCACTAAATACTGTTGTGAGTGCTGTAACATAAAGCTCTGGTTTGTTCCTTCAGTACACCATAAAGTCATTCCACTCGCAGAGAAAATTCATACTACTCTCTCCCTCTTTGGCCGTTTGGATTTTCCTGTTTTCTTTGGGGCTGTTAGGACCAAATGCTTTCATTTATTTCACTCTACAGTAGACCAGATTTACAGGTGAATCTGAGGCCTGGTTTACAATGGTTATATAGCCACTAGTGTGGAACTGCACCAACACAGAACCCTAGAGTGGATGTGATTTACATGTACGCAGCATGATTTGTACTTGCTCAGCTTATCTCAGGCTGAAAGCAGGGTAAGTTAGACCAGGGAAAGTTATTGCAATGGCATCAGTCATTTTAGAGTAAGAGTTTTTGTCAGTGAGGATACAGTGAGCACGTTATTTAATGTTGCTCTGTGTCAGTGTCTCCATCATTAAAATGGAGGCATTCCCATAGCCTTTTAGGCTATTAGGATGGAACTAGATGAAGACAGCAAGAACTAAGAAAATTTCCTGGGAGACCCTGGATAAGAACTACACCTAACATTGAAATAAATGTATATCAGAGAATTATTTTGCCAGTCAGTCTCGTGAAATTTATCTTGAAAATAAAGTTGTCTGGTCAATTTTTACAACCCTTTAGGTCTAAAACAGTATACTGTACTTTTAGCTATAGATCCTTGGGGGAGGTTGTGGGTTTCTTTTCAATCTGTATACAGCGTTTATCAGTATCTGTTGTTGGACTATACTTATGATGTTTACAATAATTTTTTTATATCAGTGTAAGAGTTCTTGAGGTTACTTACGGAAACAGTCTGCTGTTTTCTTGCTTTTAATATCCCACACAATTTTCTGGTGGTGAAAATGATAGCTGCAAGTCAGAAAATGATGCATATGATGTGAGTTGGCGCAGAGTGACACCCCATTTAGCGACACTTCCAAGTTCTAGACGTTTGACAAATAGTCTGGACTTAGAATGTGAAGCGCTGGGACAGATGACTTGATTATGTGGGATAGATTCAAGCTCAAAGTTTGGGGGGAAAGTTGCATGCCATTGGAAGTTTAACACCAGTCTGTTGTGTTGTAGTACAACCGCTACCAGCGCTATGGGGCCGAGGAGTGCGTGCTGCAGATGGGAGGAGTGCTGTGTCCAACCCCCGGCTGTGGAGCTGGTTTGCTTCCTGAACCAGGAGTGAGGAAAATTGTATGTGAACCAGGCAATGGAATAGGCTGTGGGGTAAGAACACACATTTTTCCTACTAGTGGTGGGGGAAACAATTGATATTGTATGATGTTAGAATAAGGGGGAAATGTGTGGTTTTTTTTCCTTTCCCATCAGTGACTCTGAATTGCCCTTCATAGCAGAGTGGGATACTGTAGCTCAGTATACAATTTAAATATAGCACAATGGCTTAGGAATGATGACTTCATTGTGTAGACTATGTCCATTCCAGGATTCTTTGCTTTATTTGGTTTAAGAAGTTGCTGAGTAGTAACAGTAAGAAATTGAACTGTGCAAATGACAATCCAAATGCACTTTGACTTTCTTCTCCAAGCACTCAACAGAAACAAACAGGATCTTGAGCAAACCATTCATTATTATATTAACAGCAACTTTCTTTATAAATCATGGGAAAAGGAGAGAGAGAGAATGACTACTCTGATACTGCAGTGACATTGCTTATGCATGTTAAGATACATGATGTGAACAAATATAGAAATATTTTTGTTTTCTCATAAAAATTACTTTTAAGCAGGAGGAACACACAATTAATGGTGGATTTATGAAAAACTTTCATGGTTTAGGCTGGACCAGCCACTGAGGTGAAGGAGATGACACTTGAAAATGTTTTTGCTAAGAGGTCAGATCATATTGATCAATGATTTTTTTGGCAGTAGAAAAACCAGGAACTTTACAAGAATCAAAGTTTGGGGGGAAATAGAAATATGTAGAGAGAAATCTACGTATAAAAGAACCTATTAAATGTTAGGTCAGAGTGACTAACTGATGTTTGTACTAAGTGACTGTTTCCGTAGTTGGCATTATTACTGAATTCCATGCGGGTTATGAGAGAAGAGAAAATATCTATATTTATGAAATATTATCATGCTCTTGCTGTTGTCTTTCTGGTGGAAAATGCACTTTTTATTGCAGTTTTAATGTTGCCCAAACTGATACCATGGAAGAATAATAGTTTGTCGAACTAGGACATAGCAGTAACTTGTCTTCTATGAGTAGGTTAGCATCTGTCGACCTTGGTAAAACATCCTATCTGTCCATGCAGTGGTGCATGTAAAACAGAGTACTCCCCAGACTCACTGAGCAGACGTAGGGCTATAAAATAAAGCAGAAGGTGGGAAAGTATCAAAAAACAAGACTGAGTAAACAAAAAGTAATGCCTCTGGATTAACTATTAGGAATTGCTTAAAAAAGTTAAAATCACAAAAAATTTTTACTCTGCTCTCTGCCTTGACATGATGTAAATCAAACTGTGTTTTGCAGCTTCATTCATCATCATTCTGAATCTGCAAATGCCCTGTAAATAAAGTGTACGTAGCATAAAGCATTGATGTATTCCCTGTTTTAGCAAACTGCTCTGTTTCTTTTTCTGGACTCTGTGCTGTGCTTGCTAGTGACCAGATCTGCAGCCTTGAGTTTAACCTCACCCTCTGTTTTGGTTTACGTGACATCTTGAACATTAGGGGTAGAATTCACTGAGGCTGAAATAAGAAGCAAGAGGCTGGTCTATAAGCCAAATTGGGGTAACATTAAGGCCCTTCTACAGAATCTATAACAGAACAGGGTGCAAATACATGTCTTGGAGTCTTTCTTCACACCCTGCCAAACGATAACCTCAAGGAAGGCTTGTCACAGATTTTCTTTGGTGAAGGTCCTAGCACTAAAGTCAGCTGCCAGTGAGAAAGCTGGCTGAAGGTAAGGATCCGCCTGCAAGAACACCAAGACAGTTAGGAAAGCTATTTATTTCTACTCTGTTTTCTGTAGTCACTTTGAGTATTTTCTATTCAGAAAGTTAAACTATGTTGGGTTTTTTCCCCAGACAAAACCTGCCCTTTTTTAGTGTGAAGGCCTTCCACTCTTCTTTACAGAATACAGGCACATCCACTTCAGAGCTCTGGGTTCCCTCACAAGTGTACACAGTGATTTACAAGCTCAAAGAAAGGCCCAAGATGAAGAATGTCCCTTTTGTCCATCCAAATAAAGGTAGCAAAAGATGCCTTGCAATGCTTACCTGTACAGCTTAGGTTAGAGACATGTTCCTTGTTAAAGCTGGTAAGCAAAGAATTAAGGAAGGCAATGTGAATCTAGAGATTCTCTATGAATATGTTATCCTTTAAGCTATACTTTAGCTATATAGAATTTCTTTTGGGGTATTTGAACCTCTGTCTTTGGGTAAAGTTCAGAGTTGATAACATGTCGCTAACAGCAGAAGTTACATCTAACATAAACGATCTGTTATTCACCCAGAAGCCCTTGTGGAGAAGTGGTTGTCAACTGCACAGAACAAACTGATTGTTCAGGCCTGAATTGCAGTATAAAGATAGCTAACAACTGTCAAGTAGTTGAGGATTTTGATTAAGTGATGAGATGGATCAAGGGATGGAGGACGGGTACCTTTTCAAGAGAAAGTCGAGACAGTAAATTATAAGGATTTTCAGAAGCCATTTTAGAAAGGGAGAGGCAGAAGAAAGCAAACAGAGAATAAGCTAGCTCAGGGACTGAGGTGAAATAAATATTCAATTATTCAGAGAGGAAACTGTGTGAGGTAGTCCCAAACATGTAAGGGCTCCAACCAAATCTGAAAGAGCATTGAAAAATAAACAGGTAACTGAGCCAGGCTAGGATACAGACATTTTGCCTTCCTCAGTTTCTTTTTGTGTTATGTGGAATGAGAAACTGGAATCTCTTTTGCAAAGTCATTACTATTGGTGTCAAAGCTAAATGTGAGTCAAGAGAGTGCTCCTAATTTGCTAAAAGCGCCTTTGGGGAAGTTAAAGATGGTAGTTTTGCTTTGTCTCAGGAAGTTTGGAAACAGCAATATATGGGGCCCAGAAAGAGCCTGGTAAATATCTAGATAGAACTGTACCAAAAAGGTGAGGAGAGAGGCTTACATTTAAGTACTCTCTGCAGTCCGGCATTATTCAGGCTGTCAAGCAAAGAAATAGAATAAGAGACATTTATTTTGACTTGAAAAGTAGGATGCAGATATCTGTTTAATGATTATGAGAAGTCTTCACCCAAAGCCATGTTGTGGAACCACTGACTGACCTCACTCTTAGCTAATCTTTCTTTTTTTTTTTCATTAGCCATAAATATATTAATTGATTTACCAAGGTGTTACCATGGTACACTGTTGTTCTACCTTCATTACTATGCATCAGACCTACTTTTATTGCTCAGATATAAAATTTTGACATATTTAATACAAGAAAACAGCAACAAAACATAGAAGACAGTACATATTGTACCAGCTGGCTTAGGTACAGAAAAAGCTGTGGTAATCAAGGCATACAAAAGCTCTATGAATAAAACATTTTGGTCTTGGTTTATATTGTACTGGTATATTATTTCCTACATATTAAATAAAAGTTTGGAGTTAAAAGCCGGTTAGAATGGAGCTTCAAAAGGGACTACACTACTAATTTGTTCAAAAGTATGCTTTGGTTTCTACACATACAGCTCATCTTTCATGCAAAACGTCCACTGTCAGTATCTTTCAGTAGGATGATAACTGACTAATGTGTGATTGCATCCCAGCCTTTGCTCCACAACCATATAAACATTACGCAACATGCAATATCAGTTGACCTGTCCCTTGGAATGGGGTGAAATGGGAGATCGGGGGTAGTGGAGATAGAGCCCCTGTTGATCTTTTCACCTTGAGTTTGCTCATTCCTACCATAGTCTACATAAGCAAGAAGAATGTATTTCCAGAGATCCTCTGTGGTTTGATAATCCCTTGCTAGGAGACCTGACTCTAAGCTATAGCCAGGTTCATGGAGGTCCTGAGACCACTCCAAACTATCCTAAGGTCTGGGTGACAATTTAAATGGTCTTAGGAACAAGCTGTCATAACTGATGTTTTTGTGGTCCTTCATTTGGATCCCCTAATGTGAAAGTCCAGTCCGCAAGTGAGTACTTAACCTCAGTGTATCAAATGTGAAATGATATGGGAAGTTTTATAGCCTTGCAAAGGGAGCAAAAAATTTTGGGTTATTTCACCTCTGTTACACCATATTTACTTTTCCGTAAGCATAATGCCATTGAAGAACATCAAGATTTCACGAAAGATGTGTACCCTTCTAGGACAGGTGAAATTTTAAGACTGCAGACTGCAAGAGGTCCCTGAAAAATCAATAGATATAAATGCCATGTCTTCCTTATAAATAGAATTCCTAGGCCATTGTATTACGTAGAACAAAATCCCTAAGGCAATTTTACTCTTCCCAGCAATTTTTTCCCATTGATTTCTTCTTTCATTCTTCTTCCATGGCTAACGAAGCACACGTCAAAAGCAATTGCAGCATATTGGTAGAATTAATAATTGTCTGCCTTTTCAGAAAGCTTAATAGAATAGGGGACACTCTAAAATAGTTACATGAGAAGTGCAATACACATTCCTGTTGTTTGCAAAGCTCTTTTTTGTGGTTCGTTATCTCCTGTTCATGCATTTCCTAGCACGCATGTTTCATCTTCAGTGATGCCTTTGTTAAGCACAATAATATGCATGTAGGCGAACCCTGAATAATTGGGAAAAATGCTTGGTTTTGAGGAGACAAGTCTGAATTATAAAAATTCCAAGCAGCCAGATCCTATTCACTTAATTTTGATAATTCAAATGATGATTTTATTAGTTGGGTGTGTCCTTCTAACCTTCTGGAGTGGAGTTGTTTATTTTAAGGGTTTATATCTCGGTTGGAGTGCTATGTGAGTGCACTTACACTCCCTCTGGGACCTGAGTTAGATTGCAAATACTGGTTCAGAACTATGTCATATATATGAAAGTGCATAGTAGTTTGTAAGGGTACCCCATTCGAGAAGTGAAAAGCAGTTTCCACATCTGGTAGTTATAAGTCTTTTGTTGTAAAGTTCAGCTCTAATGCAATATGTTGTCATGATCAGCATGTACTTTGTGCAGTTTCTATCCCTCTTTTGTCTGGTTTTGGCACATTATTCCGTATTTATAGCCTGATCAAAATGTTTGAAAGTCTGACTAACGTAAAAGACTTTATTTTCAAACTGATATCTAGGTATAAATGTTTGGTTCAAGAGGTGCGTTGCTTCTTCAGTAGCAGTGCCAGCAAAATCTTGACTGTATGTAAAGAGAAAATAGCCACCTTTTAAAATACTTCAGGATATAAAGATGGTCAAGATGAGTAGTGGTAATTCAAGACAATCTTTGAAGATATTTGCACTGAAAAAGATCTTTTTAATTTTATAATCAGATGAATAAAAGGTCATGGGTGAAGAAGGGCTGTGTGCACAATGATCTGATTTTTTGTCTCGATTTTAAGATGGGAATGAAAGTTGAAGCAGGTGCAGAAATAAGAGGCTCTGAGGTTTTGAAAAACAGAGGAATAATTCAGAAAAGAAAAGACCTTGAGACCTTTATGTCATTTGCAAAACACTAAAATGGAAATAGGAGAGAGCTGCTATCTAGTAGCTGTGGTAAAATTGAAGGGTTACTCTTTGTTATTACATTTCAGGTATCTGTCCTTGTTCCATATGTCATTAAATTTTTGCTTTTAAGAAAATTCACCAGAAAGGTATTACCATGGATAAAGTAATAGCTGAAGATATTGCTGAGATTAAGAAACCAACTCACAGCAGGAGTGTTTCATAATGTTGCATAGGGAGTTTTTTCAAGGGGAATGAAAATGAGACAGACATTTTCTATTATTGCTAAATGCTGAGTTGCTAGCATTGCGCCACAAGCTCTAAGCAGTAATCATGTATTGCTTTCTTCTATTGAGTGGGCACTCTAGCCTTTAGAAAGTGGAATTCCATCTTGTTGACACATTATGCTTCAGTCGCTAAGCAAGTTGTTTCATTGCTAAAATATGACAGGCTTTCTCAGGCTGACCAAAATTCTTTTTGGATTTGTACTTTTTTTCTGGTAGTGTTTTCTGTGGTTTAAAATGAACTGTAAAAACATGGGGCTTTTTAAGAGGTGGTAGAATGTTGATGTTTTAATAAAACATTTACCCCAGAATAGCACTGTACAATTAAGCAGCTATGTATTGCTGTCAAGGTGCATTATTTCCATTGCCTATATCTTGCAGTGCTGCAATTCATTGATCTGGTGACTGATATGAAACTCAACTGTCAGCTGCGAGTGGATAAAGCAACCTAGAGAATGTTTCCATTATTAATAACATGGATCACATTAGTTCATAGGACTAGAAAAGCAAAACAAATGCTTTTTATAAGGAGAACAAATCAATTACTTGTGCTTGGTTCAATAGGTAGAAGAATAACCGCTTTTTTCTTTACCTCCCAAACCACAGAGAACTAGCTGGTCAAACAATGTTAGAAAACCACATGTAAGCCCCTTCAGCTCCAACTGAGCTAGAATTGAAACGTCATTAGTTTTGTCCGCAAGATGTCCTGAATATTATGGGACGTCCCATATTATGTGATCAGATTCTGTATCCCTTAATTTATGTAGAGTATAGCTTTTCCCTGATTTGTGAATCATGTGAGCATCTGGAAAATGGCTGTTGTTCATGAACATTGCAAATTTTATATTGAATGGCTTGATTTATTATTCTGTGGCTTACCTAGTAGTTCACCATTTAAAATCTGTTATATGTGGTCTAATAAAGAGAGAGCAAGGAGGTAGAGAGAGGAGGTAGTTACCTCATAAGGGGATGGAGGCTGCTGGTTTCTGTAATCTAGCATGAGAACACAGATAGCAGAATCATGCTGTATTTGAGTCAGGGAAATTGTATTAGAGAAAACTAGGATAAAATCAAGTACTTGTTTGTAAAGATAAGTCAAAACTGGACACACGGACCTAGGAACTAGAAAGGATAAAACTGGTCTGTATGAATGTAAACCAGCTCAGACTGGGTTTTGTTAACCAGTGTTTCACAGAAGATTAATGGTCCCAATTTTACCAATTTGTCTGTAATCGGAATGAGCTAAAATTGCAAGCATGTGAGACCCATTTTAAGTTGAGGACTGAGGTAAAATAGGAGTCAGTTTTAAAATCACATTAGTAGTTGCTTTTAGGATTTATCAGGTAAATCTTAGTCCTTATAAACTGCTGGATCAAACGGTCCCCTGGAAGGGTGCTAAGGATTCTCATTTTAGAGATACCAAACACTCGACTTCATCACTCATTCAAAATTCAGATTCCAGACCTGAAGTTACCTGGGCTTCAAATTTCTTCACCTGTGGAAAGAGAAGAACAACATTTTACAGTAGATGAAATATGCACAGTTTAAAATATCCACAGCTTACTGTAAACTGATTTTAGCATATAGACTTGGAAAAACAGCTCAACATAAAGTACCTTCACAGGTCAACCGTGATTCCTTTTCTTAGGTACCCATTGAGTAGATCATACTCTGATGCTTATGTCAGGATTAAACTGATCACCAAATTTGAAGTCAAAATTTTCTCAGGTCTCATTGGCAGGAACTTGATATTCTGTGCCAAACTTGGTCAATGACTGCATACCACCACCAGGAATTTTTGGGAGTATTTCACACCTGGAAATTCCTTGTTATTGCAAGAGCCTCAGGCTTTGATGACATCTTGGTCTATTTTGGTCTATGCCTGTGGCACACTACAGTTTAGTCTCTTGACGACTGAAGTGCTCTTGTCTAATTAAAATAATTGGGCTCCATGTAGCAGTATCTGGGTGATATTTAATGGCTTATGATGCTCAGGAGATTATATTAGATGAACTCATAATTCTGTCAAGCCTTAAATGTAATGGAAGTTTATAACTGGAGAGGACTTGGAACTACTTTTTTTCTTACTACTCCTCTCCTCTTCAACAAAGTGCCTAGAAATATGCCTGACAGGGGACAATGTTTTATCATGTGGCGTATCAGGAAAGGCATGGAGTACAACAATAGGAAAGAAGGAGAAATAAACTGTTTGTAGGAATCTCCAGTTAATTCTGTATGTGTGGGAAACTAATCTCTGTCTTCTGACTTCATATTCCACTGACATATAGGGCAAGACTATTCTCCCTTTTATGATAGAGAGAAACACTATGTTTGCACATGATGGAAAAGTGTAGCCATTTTAAACTAACGTGTATTTCCTTCAGCTAATGGATTAAAAAATCCTGGTTATAACAGTCCATCTCGCACCACAAGAGGTGCCTGACCTTTCCTGCTTATACAGCTTATATAATGTCTGCGGTTTTATAATCAATAAAATGAACGCAAATAAATATGTAAATTAGTGGAACTAAGGGTTAATGGAAGATTTGGTGTGAATAAACAGATCTATCACTGAGTCACTGGAGGGGGAACAATAATGCAATCAGCAGAGGATGTGCTGCTTGAGAATGGCAGCCACCAAGGGCAGGATTCTAATTGTGTAAGAAGCTTATTTGAGCAATCTTCTAAAAAAATTCTGTATTTGAACAGGAAAGAGAAACACGGGCTGAATGCAGAAAATCACTTATAAATGAAAAGGAAAATAAATATGAATCAAAGTAAGCTTATTTATCGCCTTTCATATGAAGGCCTCCTGAGGTACTTTGGATTGTATTAGTGCATTATTGTAAAATGCAAGAGCTGCTTAATCAATGAGAAACGATGGAGTAAAAAGATAGGACCAGAACAATAAGATCTTAGATTAAAATGAATCTATTGACCGGCATTTGTAGCTTAGCCAGGGAAAAAATTCAAAGTTCTGAATGCTAAAGAAAAAATGTCCTTCTTGTGATTCTGGTATAATTCTGGCCCGTAGCCCCACTCAAAAGTAACTCACAAGGCTCATAAAGTGAGCAGCATACATAGATACCAAAAAAAGCATTGCTTTCTACAGCTTTTGTGACGCTTGTAGTCTTCCTGTCATTGGATGTCAGAGTAAAAAAGTACAATAGAGATTTGGGGTCTCTCTCTATTCTGAGTACAAATATTTGTGTCAGTTTGGAACCTACAAGTAACAGAATCATAGAATCATGGAATAGTTCAGGTTGGAAGGGACCTTTAAAGGTCAACTAGTCCAACCTCCCCAATGACACTTTTTTTTTTTTCCTAAAAGGAGTACCCCAATTAAAAATGTTTGCAAGTTTTTTATATTTCTCCATTAGCTGATCAAAGTAATGCCTGAAGATTTTCTTTCTCAGCTTTACCTTGGCTCTCTGAAATACATAAAATCTCTGTTGGTCAGCCAATCTCTTGGTTCATTCTTTTAAGTCTGCAACAGCATTTTCCATGCGAAGGGCATAAAATGATTACTTACTGAGATTGTGAGACTCTTTGTGATGAAAAAAGAAATGGTACAGAATGCAGAGTACAAGCATACCATAGGGAGGGGCCATAGAAAAAAAGAGATATTGTGTATTAACACTTCCCTGAAGAAAATCTTTTCTGTGAAGAAAAACAAGAAGTTATCTACAGCTTCCCAGTTCTCCTCTTGGGCTTACAGCTATATAGGATATCTTATTGGACCTTTAAGCAAAAGCTCTTTCACACACCTTTTTGTAATTGCAACAGTATGTCTGTGGAATGAAGCAAAGCAACTGCTTGTCTTTTCACCAGTACAAGAGAAATTTTTTTTTTCATCGCACGTGTTGCATCATTTCCATATACTATATAGAACCCAGACTGACTGAGCACTCTGTAATGCACCTGGTTGGGCTACATTCCTTGAAGAGTGGGAGGAAAATGGCATCAAAAAGATTTAAAATAGCAATAAATGTAATTTTCTTACAGAAAATAAACAGCTTTTAAAAATAATATTAAGTAGAACAGAGTTATTCTGAGATCAACTTTCCTCATCACTACTGCTTTGGTAAGTTATTTTGTAATGATGTCACATGCAGAACTTTATTATTTCAAAACCATTTCAAAGAGATAGCAAAGCCACCATTCCACAATCAAAGCTGATTTTGAAGTGCTGAAACAAAGCTGATTTTCAATTATCAGAGTCCAAAAAAAGCATCTGAAAATTGTCTTGATTGCTGCACAACTGCTATCTTTTCATGTTGGATAACTCAAAACAAATAGATGATGCTTATGAAGCTTCAAACAAAAATCCACTTCTAACAAAGCATAAGCATAAAAAACCCTCAGCCTGAAAGGGAATGTCTGGGAAAAGTTATAAGCTTGCAAAAGTGAATTTAGAATAGAAGTTGCATCTTGACCTTAACAATGATATTAAGGTCACTAAGCTGTAATGGAGTAAAGAAAATGTTGCAAAGTCAAGCACGAACTATGAAAATAAAATAAAATGAAGATATAAGGACCAAATTAAATAAAAGAAGTGCCTTACACAGTAAACTAATAATATTCTTAATGAAAAGCAAGGACATAGATTTGGAGAACAATGACCAACTGTAATTCAGTGGGAAATAATAGAAAACCAGAATGCAGTATGTGCGCATAAAACCATCATGAGGGAGAAAAAAAGGGAAAATTCTGATAAGGATAATATAATATAGCTGTGAATGGAAGCCTTGACTAAGGGCAGAAAATCATGGGTGGATAAGCAAGTCTCAGTTAACTCCATTTTATCCCTATATTTCTGAAAAATTAAATCATTCATACCACTCAATTATAATTTTTTTTTTTCCAAAAGCTCTCACCTTAAATTGGGTGACAATCACTACCATGATAGAAAATCTATTCCACTGACACTTAAAGGACATAAGTGAAGAGATAAAGAGTAAGGTTTAAAGGTACTGCTAGCTCACTTGTTCAGACTAAGTGAGCAGTAAAATAGGCTGGTTAAGCTGGGTGTTGTTTCCATTAAGAAATATCAAATAGGAGCAGTATGTTTTTTACTTATCTCTGTCATTTTCTCTTTTATGCCAGTGAAAATGCTCACATATATAATACCAAGTAATGACAATGATAAGTCTCTTATGCACACCTGAAACGGTTATATATAAAAAGATTGACTTTTAGGCTACCAATCTGAAGTCAGTGCTTAATAGTAGGTGTGATCTGCAAATAGAAAATAGTCATGGGGGATGTTCTGCAACATTATCATCTGTAAAGAAAGCTTGACAAGACTTTGTTTTCCTCTTACTTTTCTCTTCAAACTAAAATGAATGTAAATTTTATTTCCTTATTTTGTTTGAGGAACTTCTTCTATGTCTTCTATGTCAAAAAGCAAAAATGCTTTTTGAAATTTCTTAATCTTTATGGTAAGGATGCTTATGTCAAAATCTTATTGAGCAGAGTTGTTCTGAAAAAAAATTAATTAGTTGAATATGCCTGTTGTTGGCATAGTCTTTTGGTGATATTTGACCTAAATCAGAAAACTAAAATCTTAAAAAATTCCAGAAGATCAAAACTGAAATCCACAAGATCCCCACTGGTGGTGGAGAAGTAAATGGGAAAATGAGGGCAATAAGAAAGCAGCCTTAAGGAGAGGTCTGAGGATAGCTGGTGGGATCTTACCAAGTACTGAAAACGCTCACAGTAGCACCGATATCTTCACTGTCTCTATTGACTTGACGAGTGAGAAACTGCTCCTGCAATTTGTGGGAACAGCCTGGAAGGAGCCAACAGGAACATTAACTTTCCACCTCTGCTGAGAGCCGTGACTTTGTGTGAGGCAGTACCACACCTTTGGTTGCTTGCTTGGTCCCTAGCGAGCAGGTGGAGATGGAGAATAACAGCTAGTGAAGTGGAGATTTCTCCAGAGATGCCTAGCAGAGTCTGAGAATACACATTCTATAGGAAAACATATAATTTATTGAATCCTTTGATGAGTGGGCCTGGCACAGAGTAAAAGTGTAGATTAGGGTGTGTATGCCTTGGCTGTGCATCTTCAGAATCATGGGAAACTGCCTGCCAAATCTGTGTATAAATGAAGACAGAATTGGGATGCTTATATCATGAACTACAGCTAGAAATTGGGGTGTGTGGATGTGAAAGGAGCACTGGGGGGACTACAAGTGTGTACAGAGTGAGTGGGTGAAAGCTTAAACTGTACAAGCGTTGGATGTACAAAGAACAGGCCAGCCACATGACCGTGATATTTTGCATGAGTTCCTGGTTATTACAGAATTTTTATGTGGATGTATAGTGATTAGAACCTACCAAATTTTGAGTATCTACAGTTATCATATTTTAAAATCCTTTACACCAATAGGAAGCTTTGTCTGGGCATGAAGTAATTACCCAAAGTTATTCAGGAAAGTGTTTCAGATTTGGAGATGGAAAAAAATGTGGCTGCCAAAAGGTAGCATTGCTCTGAGCTAGTAACTCACCTTATCCTCCTATCAGAGAAGTGAAACCAACCGGTATGTGGTGAGTTAAATAAATCAAAGAGGAAATAAACTTAGCAATAAATGTACAATACAATAATAGCTTTTATACGCTGCTGTGGTTCTCACCAGCGGTGTTTTCATAATATGCATCACAAGCTTTCACTGTTCAGGGAAACACATTAGTGTTTTTGAATTGTTTTTATTATAAGCCATGCAAATAGTGTTTGTCCCAGTGGGATGTGACATTAATTATTAGCAAAAGATCTCTTACATGATTTCAGTCAACAGAGAACAAACAGTTCAATCTTTATTTTCAGAATGCGACATATAACTATTCAAAACTGCATTAAAAAACATTTAACCCATGCAGAGTATTCCT
>NW_009648475.1:0-48168 GCF_000708025.1 Charadrius vociferus | reverse complement strand
GAAGAGATGACACATGGCAGAAATAAATTGCCCTAATAACATTTGCAAATGTTTCGTGAGTGCAAAAATGTTATCTGAGTAATCCAAACATGCTCTCCCTCATTACGTTTCAGAAAAAAAACAGTATTTAAATTATTTCATATGGATGGCCAGTGGTCAACTCCTGAAATAAAAAAGTGTGATTATTTCAGAGATGGAATTTTTTAGAATAAGTCCCCTAGACAAAAGCAAACAAAACATACTTCTGCGAGTGAAGCAAGAGGGAAACATTAACTTCTGGAAAGTAACAATAAGCAAATTTGGGTAACTGATAAGAAATCAGTCCTAACCAGAAAAAGGGAGCTGACAGTTCAGTAAAGGAATCATATTAAGGGCGCAATGGTAAATTATCTCAACATAAAGGAGGACTAGGAAGTGTAAAGAAAGACCAATTTGTTTGAACAACGACCATTTTTATGACCTGAACAGTGAGAAAGAAGTGCATTAGAAATTTAAGTAGGGTATATCACTAGGTACAGATAGAAAAACAGAAAACACGCAGTGACAAAGTCAGAAAGCGCAAGACAGGAAATAAAATACTTCTAATATGAAGTCTACGGAGACTATTCAGAAAGCTTTACGTAAAGTAATAGAAATAGTAACATGAAAGATCAAGGAAGCTGTTGGTTGGCTCCACGTGGGAGGGAAAAACGTATCATTAAACGGCTCCAAGAAGGCAAATGTGTTTACATGTTTTGTTTCACTCTTAATTTAAAAGGTCAAACTTGCTCATATACTTAGCAGAGCTAAAACCAGTGAAACAGAATTAAAAAGACCAGCTATAGTGGGGAAAGGTCAGGATAGAGATATGTTTTCAAATCAGCTGGGCCTGATTGAGTTTTTCCTGTGGGAATGACTGCAGAAAATCCACAACATTAATGGTAACTTCTAACAATAGGGGTAGGGAAGATTTTGAAAAAGGCGAAAACATTAAGTATGTCTAAAAAGAGGAACCTGGGAATTATAGACCGGTAAGTTTAACTTCAATTCCGGGGGGGAAACTGTAGCAAATAATCAAACTACTTGTAGTTACCTAAAGGACAAAAAAGGAAAGTCTCAGAAAGCATGGATTTAACAAGGGTTTATCACATCAATGTAACTTTTTCACGCCAAAGTAACAGGACTTGTGGGTATGAGAGAAGTAGATGATGTCATCTATATTGAATCCAGTAAAGCTCCTCACATTGTTTCATATGAAATTCCCATAGGCAAACCAGGAAATACAAGATTAGATGATCATTTCATTAGGTGGATACATAATTAGTTGGAAAGCTGTGTATTGACTATTTACCAGCATTTCACAATCAAAGCAGAGGGATGTTTCAAATCTGTCCAGAGGTTGACAGGTTTTAATATTTTCTCTGATGCCTTGATGAATGATTATAGGGTAAGATTATTAAATTTGCATAGGATGTGTAACTGGGGAGCAAGAAACAGTTTGGAACTTGGTAGCAATTCAGTAAGGATAGAGGTAAAGTTTCTATACTTAGACAAGTGCAAGCAGCCATATGTTATGAGAGAATAAATGCTTAGAGACAGCAAGATGCAAAAGAGAATCTGGAAACTGCAATGGATCACAATCTGATCTTGAGACAACAATGTGGTCATGTAAAAACAGCAAATGCTGGACTGAGGTATATAAATCACAGTAATTTCCTCTAATCCAAAATAACAGATTAAATGCACAATGAGGAAACCTGAACAATGGCCCTATTTTCCTTTCGGATGTTATGATTTAGTTAAAGAAGGAAGATGTCCATTTTAATAACGCTCCTTATCCAAGAAAACGGTCTTTTCTCTACTCTCTTCCCAGTCCACTTGGTTTTGAAGAAAATAAATTCGTGAGATGTGCCATCAACAACTTTCTCCACATCTGCTTGACTCATTCCAATCTATAGCAGATTTTGCTCCAGAAATAGACTCTCAAATAAAAGCCAGCTGAAACAGATAAAATCTAATAAGTGCAATATTGCAGAATGCTTGTATGCTGTCAGCAACTAACATACATAAACCTAAGGAGAGTTCATATCCCTGGTGGCTTTCTAAATACTGTTTTACAGAAAGCCAGTCCTAGCTCAGAGTGACATTAGTTCTTTCTCCTCTCTTGTGAGTTCCCACTGCCAGAATTTGATTAGATAATCTTTTTCCTTCGAATAGCCAGCTGCTTATGAAATGACACTGCTGATACTTCATGATAACACAGAATAAACTAGCCACCATGTCACAAAATCACTGTGGACATTTTATGAGGAAAGAAACATTCAACTTAGCCTCTAAAAAAGAAATCTGTCCAGTTCCTTCAGTCCATGATTTCAGACCTCCCAAATGTTTGAGGCATCTCCCAGCTCTTTGGAGAGTCAGATCCATCCTACAATTGATTTGGCTGAAAATTTTCGTTGGAACTGTGGAATTTGAGGCATAGCATTGTGTAAAAGAAAGGAAACTGTCCAGCTACCTCCATATACAGCACTAGTATTAGAACAAATAAAAGAGAATCAGGAAAGGTTTCAGTCACCAAATCCTTCACCTGTCTTTTTTCTCTTAGCAAAGATCATTCACATTTTATGCCCCATAAAGCTCACAATTATTTAATTGTATTTGCCCTTGAATGTATATTAAAGTGGGGAAGCAAGTCACCGTCACCAAGATCCGGAGACGTTTGTAGGCATACTAGATCTTCAGTGCTGTTTTCTCCTCTGTCCTTTGAACCAAACTACTCCTTGTAGGAATCTTTCTCAGAAAGAATTAATGATACATAACTGTGCTCTCTATCTGTGTGTAGGTGCATGTAGCTTTTCCATTCCTTTTTGAACTGCTTTAATTCTATCATTTGTCTTGTGGTTTCACCCTCTCACCTCATCCTTACCAAATTCTATAAAAAACAAATTTGAAGTAAAGCCTTCGGAGCTGGTATCAAGCAAGTGAAGAATTATTTCAGTCTTTCTTTCTCAGATATTTTCAACTAACTCTGCTTTAAAACAGAAAAAGACCATCAATTTTGGGGGTGAAGTTTCATATTTATCTTAAAACTTTTGAGTACTTTTTTTTTCCACTTAATTCCCTTCATATTTTGTAGTATATTGGTTTCTCAGCACTTAGCTATTCATGTAGCATTTCTATTTCTTGTGTGTATTTGTACTTTTACCTTTCTTTGTAGAGGGTTTATTTTCTTCCTTTGTACAAACCTCTCAAATGCAGCACTTACCTTGAGTATTATTATTACTGTTTTTACATAACCCTGCTCCAGCTGCGTGAATTCATTGAAGACATTTTTCCCAGTTTCTCCTTTTTATCTCTTTATTGAGACATTCCTGTGATTTTACACAGAGAACAATACATGCATATACACAATGCAGCAAAAGATGGATTTTGGAACATTTGCAGACAGCAGAGAAGTCATATTCATTTAAAGGTACTCCTGTAGTATAACTGTGTTTTCTATGGCACTTTACTTCACTGTATGAATCCCTTTCATAGACCTTCATTTTATTTTAGTGTTCATTATACAGTTTGCAATGAGACTTTGTCATTAATTTTTTCATGTATTCCTTCTTTTCAGACTTCTGTAGCTACACTTTCTATTTGAATATGCTGAGAAGATGAGTAATGAAAAGTATTAGGTTTCTAGGAGTGGAATATTCATATCTGATTTTCCTTGTCATGTGGGACTTGTTTAAAATAGTCATCCAAACCAGTCAAAACAAATTTGAAAATCAAGTTGAGTCACACTTTTTGTTTAATCTATTTTGATATTAAAATTATGGGAAGTTTTTGCCATTGCTAAAGGCAGATTATCATAAATGGAAATTGCAGAAATATTTGAGTGACAACAATCAGGAGACACAAATTATTTTTTCAAAGCTTTTTCAATAAGTTAAGAAGGTGGTTTTGCACATATGCTTATGTAGTACCTGTGAACAGTTGATGGAAGTTGCACAGAAATATTAAGAGCAGCAAGAACCTTTTATTTTACTGATACCAGTGCAACTAATCTCTCGCTCTAAGATAGAAATGTATTTAGGAACTTAGTGAAATTCTTAGTTTTTGTATGGACTGATGCATTCAACTATGTCTAAAAACATATATTAAAGCATGTCTTTTTCTCAAGCATATGAAAAAAATTATTTTTGGTTCCCAAAGAATGATTGTGTGCCTTGCAAGTAATAACCCTACAAATATAAACCTATCTTCTGAAGAGAAATATGATATTAATATTTAGCCAACATTATGTCACATTATGATTATTTCTGATGAAGTAGTTGTGACTTGTTTTAAACTTTGACCATCAGGCAGAAGGGAAAAGATAACTGGAATCTTAACTGGGAGTTTCCTTTTGCCTTAATGTCACTTTTGGCATTGGCTACTTTCATTCATATGGTAGTCTGCTTTGATTGTTTAATATTCTAAGCAATTCATGGTTGCTCCAAGATCTTAATAAGGATAGGACCACCTTACATGCTGTGCTGTTTTCACTCAGCTGGGAAAAATCTTTTATAGAGAATGTTTAGCTGTTCATATAATGTTTAGCTGTTTTTAGATCTGATCTCTTGTGACTAGTCTTGGAAAGCGTTTTTCCTTTGTACTCTTTTAAGCTTGAAAACATCATATACTGAAGAAAAATTAGAATGGACGGTTAAAACACCAGAGATTCATCTTTCTAGATTGCTTTTTTGATTAAAAACTAATCATTTTTTAAAAGTAACAAAGGCTACTGTTTCTGACCATGATAGGTACAGTCAGATCAAGCAGGTATGTTATCTAGTTCAGTTGTACCATCACATAGCACACTTTAACTGTAGCTGCCATGTCATTAGAACTTGTACTGCATTGTTTAGCACTTGATTGTGGGTCCAGAATTGAAAATAATGACCAATGAAGTGAGCTGTCAATAAGATTAAAGGGCAGGGATGGAATAACTTAATGTGTTAACATTCTGTTCTTGTGCATACAAGCGAGCTCTGTAAACATCTACAGAGATAAGAACCGCACAAGATAATTCCCATAAAATATTATCCCTGCAATTTACACTTCCTGATTTTCATTATTAGAAATATTCTGAAAAGGTTGCTTCAAATGTTTCTGGGTTTACATTTTCAATCTGGGTTTGTCAGCTAAGGAAACTGCAAGATTTCTTTCTGATGTCTTGACTTGCTCCACCACATAGCCAGAGTGAGTACAGCTTTGATTTGTTTTCTCAAAGAGCTGTTTCATTCTGTGTACTTTGAAGCAACGGGGAGAAACCCCGGCAGTATCAGCAGCACAGAGAACTGTGTGTTGTTTCCTGTCCTATACAGTGTCATTTGGAATGTGAAGATTAGTCAAGATTGAGGAAAGCAGTAGTTGCTGCTCATCCTAAAATGTTTTAACAAGCAACTGATTAGTTTTCTTACACAAAAAGACAATTTCAAGAAGAGCTGAGCAGAGCTCAGAGAACATAAAGCAAATGCTGAATGTCTAGACATTTCCCCACCAAGAAGGGTAGCTGTTAAATTTTACAGCATAATTTCACAGGTGGTTAGCTGTGTGACTGCTAGTATTTGGGTGGCTTTTTTTTTTTTATTACTCTCATAATCTTGGTAGCGCTTTGGGGTTTGGGGGGGACTTAGAACAATCACTGCTTCCACAGACCTGTATTCTTCACTCTACTCAAGATCAATTTAAAGTTATAAAGCACTGAATGACACCATCTGACTAACACATTTGTCACATAGGAGACCAGAAACAGCTTCCAGCAGCCAAGCTACCAGTAAAGTCAGGGAATCCCATTTTTGGCATCTTCTTTCTTCTCAAATGGTGCCAAAGCTCCCTTGCATCATTTGTTGGTTGTGCTATGGTCTTGCAATGTGTAAAGCCACTAGAGCATCTGGCCTTCTATTTCCTCTGTCATTTTGAGAAAGAAAATTGCGAGGACAATAGAGAATTGCAGCCAAAAGGGCCTCCTATCTGCTTACACCCCTGAAAAAAGTGTTTGTCCCTCCACTGCAGCTGCTAATTTTGACAGAGTAGTAGACAGCCATCATATGGTTGCTTCTGGAAGTTGCCAACAGTGAATCAACCACGTATCACAACATTTCTGTTCATATCATCTTTAGATGGTGTGCAGATGAACCAGTTAGAGGAGGAACATTTAAGCAGGTCCCCTGAAGACAGAGGACAAGACTTACCCTCAGCACTTCAGTGAAACCCCCACGCTCACGTAGAACATTTGAAATAGTATGTCTAGTGTTGGTCATGTCTGTCTTTGGGAAGCAAATCTCCCTGTTATGTTTTCTTGATACTGATTAGACATCTGGACACGTGTTGTCACTACACACTTGTACCAAGGGGTGCACACTGTCATGTGCAGGTGAGCATCTTCAGGTGCTGCAAGTGAGCAGGAATATAGGCCTGGACAGCTGATGGAAGCTTATTGAATAACAGTGGTGTACTTGAACCATGCGTGGATCTGGATCAAGTCAGGTGGAGTTTGCCTCTGCAAACCTGGGATAGGACACGTATGGGCCTCTGCAAACCTGGGTCAGGACATACTTTCTCTAAAGCATCCTTGATTAAGATATCCAGATAAAGGGTCATAGCTTTGTTTTATCTACCATTGTGCACAGCATAGAGGAAACACCTCTATATTTCAGTGAAGACACCTATTTGCTCACTTCCCTCTCTCACAGCCACCTCTAAGTGCCCTCCAAGAGCCCTCATTTTCCAACTTCCTTCTGAAGCTGCCTTCCATGGCAGTCTGTCTGCAACATCACTTAACCCTGAAACATCTTCCTCAGACTTGGAAGAGGTTTTCTTCCCAAAGAAGCAGTCAGATTATCAACAAGTCTTGTTATTCCCTTCATCAGATGATTCCACTATTCATCCTTCTCTTCCCTTAGCTCATACAATCAAAGAATCCTTGCCTCACCAAACTACTCAAGACTTGCAGGAATGCAGGTGCTGGTAAGTCAGGAAATCCCCAATCCTTTCTCTCCATGTAGTCATGGAGACTTTGCTCCACTACACTGCCCACTGTTTTTGGAGTATGTCATGTCCACTTTATTTTCCTGTTTAGACTTAGCTGGGGATTGCAACGAAGAGTGCACTTGTGCAAAAAGAAAAGCACGATTGCTGAAAACCACTACAGGTCTCAAAAGCATTCACTATCAGAAAGCAAATATTAAAAGTTTCCATGTCCTTCCTATTTCTTAGCACCATTAGGCTGTTATGCTAGGCAACTATCTGAACTGGCTAGATTTTTGTTCTGAAATTTGCTTCCACGTGAAAGCAAAATACCTGCCACCTAGTGTTATTCCTGTCTCCTCAAGGTTTTTTCTCTTTTCTTTCCCTGCAGACTTTGCTGCAGTTCTCTACAGAAATGAAAGGCCTCTGAATTGAAACTGATGCTCCCAGACAGTACAATGCTGTTGTCATCTCTGCATTTACATTTTCCATTCTCCTTGGCTTGGCTATTTACTAGAAATACCAGCTTCCTATAGCCTTAAGACAGAAAGAATGTCTTACACTGTGTACTTCTAGAAGCTGTTGCAATGCCCTGTAGGGCATCCTAACTGTTGTCCTAAATTGAGATGACAGTGTTGCTCATATTAAATTGCCTTCTTGCTTGGCTTGGCATGCTGGGATCCATATCTATTAATGCCGGAGTGTCCAAATGTCCTGCTAGGAAAGCAATTTGTTCCTCAGTAGGGTGTCAGGGAAGCAGCTGGTCTAAGAAACTATCAGAGGTGATGTTAGGGGCAAGTTGTGTTTTTCTTGATTTAATGGAAATTTTTACTGATCCATCTCCTTGCCTGTCCCCACCACTTGTCAACAGGGCAGCACATATCCATCTTCAGCCATCTCCTATCCCTCCCGACAAGCCTGTCATATCTCTCTTGCGGAGAGACAGGCTTTCACACAGCCTGAGCCTCATAATAGACACTTCAACAACAGCAAACATGTTATTAATGGATTTTTTTGAAAAATGCCCTACAGAGACACAATTTCAGAACATTTTTGCTAAGTATCAGTTTTTAAACCTCCACTTGGAGACAGAGACTCTTTCACAAACTGGGGTTTATTTTTGTCCCTCTTCTCTTTTTGCACACATACCATAAAGTACTTTTAACCCCTTAAGTAACTTTTATCATTTTGTCTTTTTTCCATTTGTGTTCTAAATTAGATTTTAAATCATCTAATGAAGGAGGAACATGAGGTTTCTGGAATCTCATTTAATGGCTTATTAATGCTAATGTATGTTAGCTGCTGTTTGAGAGAATTATTAGGGGGGTGCCTACATTTATGAAGCTAGGCTATGGTTATGGCAGAAATCATTTTCTGGTGATCTTAAGAAGAAGCAGTGTACAAGCAGGGTGTGACAGTCTGTATCTTTACAGTTGTACTTACATCATGATAGAGGTGATGTATGTACAACATAAGGTGTATGATACAACTTGCTAATAAGTAAGAAGCATGCATGCTAAAGCATACTTCTTAATTAGGTCTACTTGAAGAATTCATGAGGGCTCCACATATTTCATGATACTGTCTATATAGGTTAAACTGTAGCAAACTTCTTTACTTAGAGACCATGATGTTTATGACACAGAATAAATCACAAGTCTTGTCAACAAATTCTGGATTAAGGAGTATGTAAATATTTGGTTAGAGCTAAACTCATTTTCTTTCCAAGATACAACAAAATAGTTTGATCTCTCAGTGTAATGAAATTCAGTAAAGAAAACAACCCTAACCTTAGCTTGCTTAATTGTTCCTCAGTGCTTCCAGGTGTCTCTTAGAACTGCAAAAGCTGCATCATTTTTCAGAAGTTAGCTGCTGAGAAATAGTTTTTAAACGTAAAATGGATTGGTGGATTTTAATCTGAATTAAGACCACTAGGATATGACCAGGATATGCCAGCTATATTTTTCTTATTACTTGAAACAGCCACTTATGCTATCTGTGTTATAAAAGACACCAGTGAGGCTAATAAATACTTCCCTGCTACTTATTTTAATTTTCGATGTCTTTCTGGAATTATACGTTCTAACAGACTTTTGAAGTTGAAAGTTCAAGAAAGAAAAAGTTTTAACTTGCAGAGTTGACATCCTTCATTGAAAATTCAAATGCTCACATAGACCTGGCCCACTTTTTTCCTGGTATCAGTGACAGATGTTTACTTGATTTTACCTAGATTATAGTAGTATGGAAGCTCATATCGTAGTATGAAAATGTCATAAACTTTCAGACTGCAGTTTAGCAAAATGGATAGTGTGGTGCAAGATAAGAAGGACCTTCATTTTGGCAAGGAGGAATGAAAAGTTAATTTTACAATTTATTCTAATTAGATTGAGAAACTCTTTAAAAAGCACCACATAATCTCCCTACAGTCCTCTAGTGCTATATCATCATGTATTTAATCCGTAAAATGCATTTGTTGCATATGAAAGACTGTGATGGTTAATTTTTGAAACAATAAAGAAGCATTTCTTTTCTGCACAGCAAAGTGGTTTTTAATGTGATATTTTTTATTTCTGAATGTTTAATCAGATAATTATAAGATTTGTTATTTCATTTTTACAGGCAGTTTTTCATAGCAATATCTTTTTTCAAATTTGTCGCATATTTTCCATAGTAGGGTCGTTATAAAAATACCAAACATCACCAAATGTATAATTTAATCTGCAGGTTGCTATATTTTTAAAACACTTTCTTTCAGAGATTTATTGACATTATAAGAATGAGGTTTTGCCAACATTAATACATTTACCTGCTGTCTCTTGAGGGAATCCTGGCATATTCATGGTCTGGATCTAGCATAATATTTTGGCAGGGCTTGATTTTACAATTAGCTGAATTACAGCTATCTAAAAATTATTGTTTACAGGTATCTTGTTGGAGTTTCCTTCCAAATAGTGAGAGATGGGATTTTTTCCTTCTCTCTACCTATAGATATTGTGATGTAATACTGTTCAATATATAATTTATTCCACCGCTACCAATTTTCATCTGTATTCTCTGGCTAAGAGTTTTCTTTTTGTCATTTGTTTGTATAATGCATAGCACACTATGGTTCCTAACCCACAGAGTTGTTCTTAATGAATTAAGAATTATAGATATATGTGATTACATAATTGAATACATTAAGTATATAATTCACCCTTACATGTATGATTTTCCAGCAGATACTGTAATAAACCAGCAAACATTATAGATAAACCCCAATCAATAGATTATTTTGTAAATGTGACAAAGATATCAGGGAAATTTTGACCTTACCTACTAGGGCATAGATAAATTAAAACACATCAGAGATAGTTTACTGCAAATATTATGAGGGATTTTTTTCTTTTCATGAACTAAGGTGTATAGTTAATTGCAGATACACGTGCATACCATAGTCACAAATGAAGGAAGGAAACCAAGAACTAGATGTCCCCAGCAGGTTTCCGATTTCGTTTCCAGTTCTATTCCAAATGACATTTAATATATTACATAATTGATGTTCCTGCACTAACAGTGTATTGCAGGTTTGCATTTGGTTTTGTATTTTATTATAAATATTATTCAAGTACTAAATATGGGAGACTTTCTAACATCCAGTTCATTATTTAGACATTACATCTTATTGGAATATATGGAAACAATTCAATTCTATGCCACACGATCCATATGAACATGAGAAAGGTGTACCATCATTTCAAATATACTTTCTCCTGTGCCTTCTCCTTTGATAATTATGTTGTTTTACACATTTTTCATTAAAATTGGAAAATGTCTTGGCATTGAAACTCTTATGGAGGAACACAATGAGATTGATTTAAAGCTGTCAAGGTGACAGTAACCTAAAAGGGGAGTCCTTGGAGATAATAACTTGAGGGGATGGGATGCATGAGGCTGTAGATATTTCCTACACTCATGGGCTTATTTATTTACTGTTGTGTTTAGAAAAAACTTTAGATACAGCATATGCATAAATAATCATCACAGTAGAAAGAATCCAAACTCAGAAACTGCATATGAATACTTTGACTTTGAATACTTTCATAGCTTTTAATAGAAATTACTCCTGACTTGATTTTATGTTTGCATATACAAATTAATAGAATATAAGAGAATCTGAAATATTCTAGGCAATATTCTTCACTCCCCTGCTGATCTTTTTATACTAATCCATCCGTTCACAGCAGTAAAACCGGATTAATCAGATTAGCACTAGGGAAAGTCAATTTAAGATAAAGCAACCTCAGTGAAACTTTAGTATGTGTGAGATTGGCCTGAAAGTGACTGGGTCATGATTTGGTGGAACATGAAGTCACCTTTTCCCCTCGTCCTCAGCTGTATCAACCAAACTCAGAAGCTGGGTAAGAATACAAATTGTTCTCTTCTAAATTGGTTCTCCAATGGAGCTTGCTCTTGCTGTTGTCTTTGGAAATCCTTGAGATGAAGGCAATATAGAGCTGGGCATAGACTTGTTATTTACTGTACACAGAAAAAGCTTTAAGTCATCTTTAAGACATTTTGCTTGTGAATTGATGAAATAGAGAATAATGAAAGTAGAAAATCTTAGTTTATCTGAGGACAACTGAGTTTCCAAACTAAAATAATGTGAGAATATACATGAGGAGAAGTAATATACAGACATTTGTCATACAATTCTAATTTTAGAGTCTGAAAGTGAAAAAATTGTTAAATAATTTAGGAATTCACCTGTGTTGTGATAAATGGTCTGCACGTATGCTTGTATGCAATTATCATGTATATCATTCCACAGCAGGATATAAAAGGCTTCTTTTCTGGGTGAGTATCTCATTTTCATGATAATTCTGCTGATTCACACATTTCATATGAGAGAGGGATTTTTATTATTTTTTGTTCTTTGTTACAGTGTTTTAATTCAGCCATTTGGTTTTTCAGAGCTTAAATGCTGCCCTTTTTCAGTGCCCACTCATTATGAACACATTGTATGGTATTAATAATATCCTCAGTATTCTCAGATGAATCTCCTCTCCCCTCTTTCTTTCTTAGATCTTTCTTACTGTTCTTTCCTTTCCAATTTCCTTTATAACAATGAGTAGTAAGAGCTATGCTTAAACTGTGGACATAAATTGATACGCAGAACAAGATATTTCAGTGTCTGAGGTGTGTGACACTCCCTTATGTAAGCCATTATTGTTGAAAGTCAATAATTGTTACCACAATAAATGTAGTCGTGTATGTACATTTTGTCCTCATTCATTGTCATATGTAAATTCTTATTGAAATAACAGTAAAATGCTCTCCTGAAAATGTTGACTTTTGAACAGTAAATCTCATCACTGGCCACGCTTATTGCACTGCACATGTCCAGATCATTAAAGGGTACCTGCATATTAAACCTTATTTGAGAACCTGTGATTTAAAGCTTTGGTACCTGGAGACTGAATAAGTTCAGAGTATGTGAGCAATATCAATGTGAGATTTAATGTTAGGGAATTATTATAGTAATATTGATGATGGGGGGTGGGGAGGATTAAAAAAATTCTTCCCTGTGCTGCAGCTGGAAGCTCACAGTGAGATGAAGTCCATCTCATGATAAAAATGAATGCCACTGCAGGAGCTCTCTCCACAAAACTGAGATATTGTTTTCTCAGTCTGACATTTCTCCCGCCAGTTGGCAGACTTTTTTTCTGAAAGCAACCCATCTGCTGCTTGAACCACGTAGCATCTTTGCAAGTCACTGCTTGCACTAGTGTTTCTCATATTGACCTGTAGTCAAAAGGTATTTGTGATTCGGTGACATTGCAACTAAGCAAAAAAAATAGAGTGTTTGAAGCAAACACAATCTGGGAAATAATTGTGTATATTTATTTTCAGAGTAGGGCATGTGGCAACTGATGACACTAGTAAACATCAGAGGTTTTAGGGGCTCCTAGAAATTAGTGTTCCCCCGAAGACTGTGTCCTGTTAACACAGTTTATCCTCAGTTCCTTCTAACAGCAATTTTCACAGCACTTCTGTGAAATTTTTAAGGGACCAGTTATCAAAAAGGTTCATTACTTTTCCCTGAAAGATGGGTCACTGAAAGTGAAAAGACTGAGATTACTAAGATTGCTTTTGAGACTATTGAGATGTTTTCCCATTTGGGCGAGATTCTTTTCCTTTTCTGTGATAATATTTCTAATTGTGACATATATAGCAATGGATGATTTTCAGTGTCTCTCAGTCCTTGCTGGAAAATGTATTTCTGTTTGCATAAAGAACAAATTGACTGCTTCAATTTAAATACTACTGTACTTAAAATACAATAGAGACTCGACTCTATCCCTTATAGGCCTTTGCTTCCTTTGCTATTCAGAAAGACTGCTGTTTTCCCGTTTGAATCAAGGTGGTCAGTTTGCATGAGAGAAATCCGATCAATGGAGCTTGGTACTTGTATCACAGATTACAGTCAGGGAGGATTCATCTTCCTAAAGTGTATTCAGAGTCTGGATTAATTTCTTATTCCTTTCTCCACTGATGATTCCTCTGATCAGTAAAGGAACCACATCAGTGACCAATCTTTTGGTTCAGCCATCTAATGAAAAAGAAACTTTGAGTCATCAAAGGAAAACAACATAGTATCATATAAAAATGTTATATTTGGCCAAAACCAGTATGTTTCCCTTCTGTAACAAAAAAATGTTTCTGTTATAAACAAAGTTATAAACAAAGCAACAGAAATGCTGGGCTAGATTTAAGTCAAATTAACAAAGAAGGAAGAGGAACTGCAACTTCCCCTCTCTCCAGGAGGTAGAAAACACTTGTCCAACACTGTTCATCTCATGGTCTTTGAAGAACTTTTAAGGAGGTTTCTCCAAACATGCAGTAGTGTTCAGAGCACTTCCTCTGAGATGAGGATTCAAGATTCCTCAGGCAGAAGAGGGAACTGCTGTTTCCTTGTCATCTCCTCCTGTGCTTTCTTGGTTATGTGAATATAGCCTGAAAAAAGAGAATCCACCAAACCTATCTGCCCAACCCATGCCAAATCCATAAATAGGGTTGGTGGGGTTGAGTCAAATTTTCTAGTGAATAGAACTCATACCTGCTAAATTTTCCCAATTCAGCATGTGGAAAAGGATTTTGGCTTCTGTTATATCATAAAGTAAAATTGAATGGCAAAACTATTTTTTCTGTAGTTTTAGCAGACTCCACACCCCCTCAACCCTTCCCCCCACCAAAACCCCAACCTTTCCGACAGTTCAGTCTGTCCAGTAAATATCCCAAAGGTGTCTAAGAAATTTAAAAGAGGAGCAAATGAGAGAGACCATGCTGAATTTGTTAAAACAGACAGATGGCTTGAACAGAAAAATAGCTCATTCTCTCCCTCAACTATAATGTTCTCAGCAAGTGTCTCTGTTGAAAGGATAAGCATGAGAAGAGATAATGGGATCTTAAGGTAACTAGGAAAATATCAGCAAAGCAAGCCTGGCATAGAGTTATAAACAAAAATTATCTTGGTATTATTTGAAGGCCCTCCACACACTGGGAACTGCAGCCCCCGCTTTTTTGTTTGGAAGAGGTATTCATCATATTGTTGGATAGAATCTATCAGGAAATAAAACCTGTTTGGTTCACATTAGTCAACTGGCTGGGGACTATTCTAAATATTTTTGGAGAAATTTGGCACAAGTGTTAAACATCCACTTTTGTGAAGCATATGGCGTGGTGTAATGGGTTGTCTAACTGTTTTTTAACAGATTGTTGGGTCAAGGAGATGATAACATTAGCCTTTTTTTTCTCGTCTGAATTCACTGAAAACCCATTGGAGGGAAAACAGAGAATATTATGGGGGTGAAGAATAGATTAAAATAACATTTGAAATTGCATACCCTTAGGAAAGACAAATTAAGTCGCACTGAGACATTAAGGACAAAGAAATCTAGTCATTTTTTAATGTGGCTTTGGGACTGGGAAGGAAACCTTATGTAGAAACTTATTTAGTTTCCAGAATCCCAAAAAGCCATGCAGTAGCCTTCCATGTCACTCCTTTAATAAGCAGGAATTCTAAAAAGTTGCTATGATTTAACAGAGAAAACATAACTCAAACTATTAACAATCAGTTGTCGACTGTCAGTGTTACTGAACAGCTAGAATAGATTAGTTCACTGATGTTCAGTGAGTGGACTGTGGTACACAAGGATGTTGGCAGTTACTATAGCTGGTCTGCAGCGTCACAAGAAATGCCATTCTAGTACTTGCCCGTAAAAGTTGAGGATATACAGGACTTTATGAGGGCTGATGGTGGTCTGTGACCTCAAAGGTTTGAGACACAATGTTTTTCAGATGTTTTTACATACTAATAAGTTGCTTTGGGGCCCTCAAGACAGAGTTTTCAGGGGACTAAAGTGACATAAACAGGTTGGGCTGAGTGTTTTCAAAGGGGTAATTATATTCCCAAGAGTTAGACTATGGTACCATTAGTTACATTGATGACAGCCTGAGTCATCCTTTTACTTATGATTGTTAAATGTGTGGCAGGTTTTGTGTTTGTTCAGCATGTGCCTGCTTGTGAACAGCATTCCTTGACATTACTACAATAATTATTTTTTTACTGTTATCAGTAATGTACAACAACAGAAACTGTATTGACTCCAGTAGAGCTATTTCTGTTACAGAATGCTATTTAGTATGTGAAGGTGGCCAAAACTGTCTCTTTTCTGGAATTGCTAAGATTTTTCAAATTTGAAGTTATCTTTGATACTGTTTTACTGACATATCTGCCCAAGATTAGAAACCTCCCTCTCCGAAAAATTGTCAAAGCTTCAAAGGTAAAACAAACAAAAAAATCATTACTTAATTTTTAATCAGTTGTTCTTCCTATGTATTTAATTAGGAATTTGCTTTTGTTAAAAAACGGATGAGTACTTGAAGGTTTTGTTACTAAAACATTTTTCTACATTGGTATCTCCAAATAGTGAAGGTAACTGAATATCACCATATCTTATGTTTCATGTGCAAAGACAATTAACCTGACTGCAGTGTATAATCACTGTTCAGCAATGTAGAGACAGAAAGCAGCAACCAAGTCATTAGGTTGCTCTTTTCTAAATCTCATGCAGGGCAACAAATTAAGCCCTGTGCATTTGAACAAGAATGACCATTATTAAAGAAAAATATCCTGAGGTACTACTAGTGTTGAAATAAAGGTCTCTTAATCTGTTGGTGAGTTAATGTATCAGAATATTATATCTAGTAGTCAAAGAAATAAAACCTATCATGAGAGCTAAATAGATCAAAATATTTTTTTCTAAAGTCTGTCTTACACCACAAAGAGAAAAGTTGTAATACTAAAAATTGTTAAGTCTTCCAAATTGCAGAGCAGTGTCTGTCTAATGCACCTGGCAATTTTTACTTGTTATTTGGAGAATACTGTCTGGTTTTGCACACTTTGTGCCATACAATGTTAACTGTTCATGCTCCCTGTTCTTACTCTTTCAATTTTCTGTCTACGCCAGTCACTCCATTGCATTTGAAAAAGCATCTACATCAAAGCCAGAAACAGGGGCGAGATGGGGGCAGAGCTGCCAGAATTATACAGTAGCCATTACCTGGATCAACTTTTTCCAAGTTCATGTTTCTTCAAGGTCTTATAAGAAGCTTTTTAACTGTTTGAAGCTGTTGGTTGACATTTGTTCACAGCAACTTCTAATCAGCCTCACTTACAAGAAGTAGTAGAACACATGCTCATTCACATTGTGTGGTGATAATTCTTTTCCTAATTCAGATAAAACAGTGTGATAAAAGAAACATTAGGTTCTACTGGCCTAATTTGTTGTTCAATGAATGTACGTAATCTAAATAGAGATCTCATATCACAAGTAGCATCAGACTGTCTGCTTTCATTAAAAAAAGATTATAAAGCACTTATCAGTCAAAAAAAAAAAACCAAAAACCCAAACCAGTCTGATAAAAAGCACAAGGAATGGAGTGATAAATTATTGTTAAAGAGTTTATTATCTAATCTGGCCGACATTTACATAGGTACAAAGATACGCCTCACTGGTGGAACTTCAGTTTCATTGCACATAATTGGAACTGAACTGAGTTTACAGAGTGACAGAGTGGTTTAGAGGATGATCGAGCAGCATCAGGCCTCTGTCACTGTGCAGGTGTTGGAATAGCGGAATCTTAAGTCCAGCATGCAATTCTGTACTTCTCGTATTGGGATTGTCACCCTTTTACCTGCTGCCTCTGCATCAATAATACCATAGCAAAGTTATAATCTGTGCCTCAGAGCTGAAACTTCGGAAGTGGCATGATGAAAGGAAGCGATGACCAGAAGAGAAGGAGTGAGGAGAAGGAAGCAAGAGGGTTGCGGTAACATGTTAGTCTCTATTTTCTAGGTTAGTTTGGTTTCTGCTTAGTTATTTCCTTTTATTTTCTTTCAAGACTTACACTGTGCAGGATAGGCTTCTTAGGGGATTTACTCTGGCAAATGTTTTAACTGTCATACCAGATACAGAAATATTGTAGATCATTTTTTAATAGCTAAAAAACAGATCCTCAACTTTTCACTGCTTTGCAGTACTTGAGCAATGTAAAAAAACTGGGTAATACCCCGAGAAGGATCTTGGACATGCTTCTGCATTTTGGCTCATTCTTGCTTACATAATGGACCCTGGTAGATAATTGTGTGTCATTTTGAGTCAGGTCAACCCTGTTTAGCTCCTGAAGATACTCAGAAGATTAAGGAGAGGGGTTGGCAAATGTGTTTTCTTGTTCATTTTAATATAGGAAATTAAATTAAAAGACTAAAAAATAATTCACAGAAACTACTTAATGAATGATTGGAGTGGGGAAGCAGGGAAGAACTCAAAGAGGAGGAAAGTAGATATCTTCATCTATAAAGATAGATACTATCTGTCCACAAGATCATGAGTGATGCTATCTATAGAAGGCATTATCTATAACTGTCTTTCAACATTTAATTTAGTGATCATAATTGAATCTGTAGTATACGTTGTGAAATATACAGACTTGACAAGCTGACTGAGCTAACAATGCTATTGGGTCCTTAATTGGGAATTTCAGAGATTTTGCTGTTTTAACTGCAAACTTAACACTACATCACTGTATTCTCTGTATATATGCTTATTCACACGTGCCACAGACATGCTGCATATAGAACTTTGGAAGTTGGAAAGTCACAGCTATTAATTTATCAGATAAATAAATGAAAGTTTGCAGCAATAGCAAAAGCCTCTGAGTATAAAAGAATATACAAAAAGAATGAAGTAATAATAATAATTAAGGAATCCAGAAAAAATCTCCATACTGGTTCCCTCCTCTGGAGAGACAAAAATTTGGAGCAATAAATTTTAGCCTTTAATGTAACATCATTCAGAAACAAATCAGCCGTAAGGAATGGCTGTCACATTTAAACCATGATAAAAGAATAGTAAATTGCTAATGTTACTGTATTCCAGGGGAGTTGCCTGTGGTTTCTAAGGTAAGAAGATTAATGAAACTCCAACTGCTAATGGCTAAGAGTAGGTATTTGACCTTAGTGCAATCTGAGTCAATCAGAAGCTTGCAGAGACTATCCTTAGGCTATTTTTCCATTGTTAGATAGCCTGTCTTTGTGTACTAATAAAGCATTACTCTTTCAAGCTGGCAGCCTGGTACAGGTATACAGACAACAGCAGTAAGGCTGTCTTAAAAGAAGCCCTTTGTAAAGCTCATCGTGAGAAAGGAGTGGCTTGTTAAAGATACGGTCACAACCTGCAGTGCCACAGATATTCTGGACAGTATTATCGGTCACAGAATAACCCTCGGAACCCCCTATAATTTAAAGAGGCCCATACTTCCATCTTAGATACCCACTGAACTAACTGTATGGCTTTTATACCTCATCTTTTAGAACTGCATCTTTCCTTCCAGCTGGGACACACTGTATCATGACATAGCTAAATGTAAAATCAAGATAATGAAATCACTAGATCACTAAATGTGCTTGGATTTCCCAAAATATTTGGTTCTTGTGATTGTCACCCTCCATGGGATAGGGGAAAACACTCCAGTTGTTTGCATTGGCACACAGTAGTACAGCTCCCATAGAGTTGGAGGGCGGGGGTAGCTAACATCCATTCTGAGTCTTCTGAAAGTTTCCACATCCATTTCTATTTTTTCTGTAAAGGAAACACTCCCTGCTCCTAAAAGACTAAATGAAAGGAAGTTTCAATTATGAGAAATTGTACTTTTTAATGCTTTAATTTATTTATATGCGAGAAACCCTTTTACAAAGCTTTCTGGGATCTATTTTTTTTTTTTTAATGAACTTGTGGTCAGGAAAAGAAGAGGTTTATTCAATGCCCTTTATAGAAGTAAAATTGCTTTTTGGCTTGCAGGAGGTCATGGAAGTAATTAACTTCAATCAACAAGAAGTGTCAGGAGTCCAGGGAAAATTATGCAAGTATGTTTCTCAAGATTTAGTGATAATTGTCTACTCATCGTGCACCAGTTCTTTAACAGAGCTTGTAAACATAACTGAAAAAAGTTCTTGCCTGTTGAAAAAAGGCTTGGTTATTCTGGATATGACTTAGTACAGTCTTCAGCAGTTAATTTAATTTTAATTAGGAAGTTAGCATTATGCTGCTGTATAGCCTAAAAGAATATTGCCCAATTTGATGATGGCTTTTTATTAATGAGTGATCAGGTGCTCTTATTAACAGCCTGATTTTTGAACCATTAAGCTACACTCAAATCACATTTCCAAGCTTTTCAAAGAAATATTTTTATTTAAGTCGAAACTAATCAGGTGCTCCTGCTGCTAAAGCATTTAGATAAAATTTACTATTACTAGATTCCAAATTAGTCACACATTTGGCAGCCCTGAATAAGCTCACAGAAATTATTCAAAGAGTAAAGCAAAGCCCTTTGGAAATTCAAGTGTAATAGCCAAGTAGAACGCTTTATGCTTACAATCACACAATCCTTATTCAATTATCTATTAAAGACCTGTACTTACAAAGCATTCTGAGCTCTTTGGCAATTGGCTTTATTCAAGCCTGTTGGCCTGTTCTGTAGTCAATGACTCTTTAAGGCACTAAAGTTTAATCTGAATAATCTGCTTTTTGTCTGCACCAAGATTTTCAGGGTTGCGTATACGACGTATGCATAACCTCCTGCTCTTGAAAAGGGGAATTAACAGTAAAGTTCCTTACAGTGTAGACAGAGTCTGAAATATAATTTGCAAAAATGGCGCTGTGGCAGTCCTTGCTTGGTACTGCATTAAGCTTTCTGAAGCAAGGAGCTGCCTTTATATTTCACGTCTGTAAGGTGCCTAGGAGAATACAAGCCCAGCTGCTCACTGTTACTGCTCAGCCCATGCCCCTACAACTGACGCTCATGCATGAAGCAAACACCTTGAAATGATGAATCTATGTGTGTTGCTAACTCAGCCTGGTCTCAAAATGTCAACATGAACATGCTGCTCTTGAACCATTCCTTGTGATGAAGTTTCTATTGGAAAAAACAGGCAGACCCATCATGCAAACCATTCCCTCAAATGTAATTTATTGATGTAGTTGGTAGGAACTCAGTGAACAATTTTGTTTGTGATGCACCAGGAGAAATAGAACCAGGATCACCATAGCTATTATCCGTTATAGCTATTATTACCAATAGCTGTGCTGTCTCTTAAACTCTGACAGCAGTAAGCAACAGTTGGATTTTATTCCATTTAAGGCAGTTGATATGACTGAATATCCACAGGGAATATTTCAGTTGAATAACATGGCTCTGTCATAGAGAGTCATTTTAAATAGTACAAGCAGGGGATTAGAGTTAAAGGATTTGTACATCCAATATACAAACCCAAAACATATAGTGTAATAGACAAAATATGTAAAGTAGGAGAGTCTTATACAGAGAACATATTGCTGAAAGCTGGCATGAAATGCCATGGTGATACATCAAGAAGCTGACTGGACAAAATGTTACTTATTGGAGTTTTTAGTATATATATTAAAATATTAAAACGTTAGCCAGTTGGCTTAAATCTTAACACGGAATAAAAAGGAGCAACTCATCCTGTTCTCACTTATACCCGTGTCCAAAGTTGGCTTATTATTTTGGAGTCTCAACTGGACATCTTTTTGATGGTCCTCACATTTTAACGTGGAGAATCAAAAGTAAGTTGTCTAGGCAGTATTATTAATGGACTTTTAGATCCCATGCTCTCAAAGAGTAAGACTGGTTATACATTCCTTGAGTTAGTATAAAGGGTTGCTTTAAAAGTACGTCCATGTTAAATGAGTTTTGATTTACTGGTGTTCCTGCTAAAAAAAAGGGCTTTATCAGACCCCCTTGTTCTTTGTTACATTTAAGTTTCCCTGACATATTTATAGCCCAGAAAAGAAATCACTATTTGGTAGAATAATTACACTAATTGTGTGAGTTGCTCACAGTTTGTGTGTTTCTATGGGTGACCGTATACTTATCCATACTCTTTCCAGGAAAATGCACAGAGATGGGGGATAAGCAAAAGCATAAGCTAAAAATAAATTCTGCCAACCCCCAAGCAACTAGGGACAAAGACATGAAGAAGCATGCATATATATTAATTTGTCAAAAACTTTGCTCCCCCAAAATACTGTAGGAAAGATTATTCAGATATGCTTAGGCAGAATTTCAATGTTATGTGACTGCGTGTGGAGATCAATACTGCTATCACTGTTAGCATATGAAAGGGAAGTTAGGTGAACAGTAGAGAGATTTCATTAAATGCGTCTTTTTATACAAAAACGTAGAATCTGATCTTTGGTCTTTGATCCCTTAAAACAAGAACTGCTTCTTTTTTATGGCTTAAGAATAAGAAATAAAATTGCTTTTCTGTTAAAGGTAAACCGAAGAAAGTAAAAAATAAATGTTTCATGCATAATAATGCATTGAAGACAATCTTGGTAGAGCAATAAGAATGGCTTCCAAGTGGCTTTTAAACATGCAGAGAGCAACTAAACCAGATATGAAATGGAGAAAGTAAAACATACATACCAGACTGAAATTGTAATTATCATAAAGGAAGAAAAAAGATAGTTAAGTCATTAAACAAGTACCCTTTTAGTACGGTAGTTTTCTCATTAGAAGAAAGGGTGGAAGAAGATAAAAGTATCTAATATTTTTCACTAGCCTGTCACTAAAGAGAAATATTAAATTAAATATTGTTCTAGAGGCAAATTCAGGGCATACCCATTTGAATTAATAAATTCAAAGAAATTGTCTTTTGTCTCAATATACAATAAACTATTGAGACCTATGGTATTTCTATTAGTCTTCTACATACTGACAAGCAATATTCCATCTTCCTTATTATGAAATAATCTACTGATAGAGATCTTTTGATGGATTTTGTGCTTTCAGGGAAGAGAAAAAATGAAGGGAAGAATACAATTCATGAGGTAATCTGAGTTGCTGATTGCTAACAAATCATGATAAATTGTATAGGGGCAAGGTTTTAATTAGTAAAGAGTATGCTTTGCTTTTCATGGTTATTTAGATGTTGATATTGGTAAAGAACAGTGGATACTAGCATCTATGATTCCATCTGGTCAATTTTGTGCTCCCTAGAAGCAGTTTTGTAATAAATAACAGAGTCAATAAGAGTAGAATTTGAATCAAATATACTTTTTTGGTAGTGAGGGTTTTAATTGTTTTTCATAGTAGAGAAATGCTGAATCATCACTGGAACTTGTCTTTCTTTAAATATAATTTACAAGTGAGTCCTAATCCCCTTTTAAATATCTTGTTTAAAGGCAATGGGGTATTCTCTTTGAAAATGTGTTTCTCCCTAATAAGCTAGTTGCAACTGTTGTGAACACTGTCCAATGATGGCTATGGGAAGTATGAGTCATGCACAGAACAGTAGGCTGTCCCAAACAGGCTTGTGCTTTGACCTGAAAGCCATGTCTAGGATGAGAAAATTAGCAGAGTCACAAAGCTCTTTTTTCTTTTTTTCTGTCTCTGTGTTGGTCCATGCAATATGACCTCTTGTCCTCTGGAAACTAAACCAGGGTAGCAGGTCATTTCACACAACCTGCTGTGCAACAGTTAGGTGTTAATGGTCTGGCTAGAACTGAACCAGTGACCTAATGGTGATGGGATGGCTCCTTGAACCATCTAGGTCCAACACCTCTAAGCCACAGATTTCTGTAATTCAAAATATGTTTTATTACAAAGTACAGGCCAGAATAAGACTTCTTTTTTTTATCCCCTAGAAATTCCTGTTTGCAGCCTATAAGTGTCATTTTTGCATACTTATGCAGCATATAGAAAATATCTTCACTTTTTTTCTGGATTATTAATAGCCCCTTGTAAATGAATGTGTTTTTCTTATTCCATTATTACTTATAGTTATTAATGTTTGGAGGTTAATCCATCACTGATATTGGATTTAGCAGCTTGGCATTATGTTATAACTTGTTATCTCAGTGCATGAGAGAAGAGTTTTTTAAAACACAATTTCAGCTTCCTTGCTTGTGGGGATAGTAATGTGTATGAATGCAAGTAACAAGAGTTCACAGCCTAAGTGATTCTTTCAGAGTCTGGTTGTATATTGGGGGGAGACAGTGTGAAGTCTGAATGTATTTTAGCATCAGTAGCTGTCCAGAAGTTTTTAAATTTTCCTTTCAGATATGGAACTAATATGATTGTGCCTGATATTCCTACTTGAATATACTTGATATTCTTACTTGAAGTGCATGAGCTCTTTAAGGGGGTGTGTCTGTTCTGACATTTTGGTGTAGTAGGCATTCAAATGTACATGAAGCAGAGGACACTTCGAACTTTAGATCTTAACCTTTAAGTGGGTAGCTAGTTTGTTATTCAGCAGAATTCCTTAAAAACAATATTTGGTGTATTCTTAGGTGACTGTTGTGTTTTCACTTAGTTCAACTCACATCTGCTAGGAGCTTTGTAAAATGATCTAAAATGATTGTATTGAAATGCATTTTACTTATGAAACCCCTTCCCCACCGATGTCAGAGGCAAAAGTCTCATTAGGTTGAGTGGGATCAAGATTTTATTCTTCATTTCCTGTCAGACTAGAAAGTATTGGAAAGAGCAGATATAACTTCAAGACAAAACTGTGGATCCAGACTTCCAGTTCACATCTAAACTTCTTCAGGTGGCAGCATTATGACTCTCAATCTGAAGTAATTTTAATTTGCAGATTCTGTAATCAAATTTTTGTATGTACAAAAAATTTAAGTTTAATCTGCAAACTGCAACACATGCCAATTTGAGGTCTGTATCTCTTCAAAACTAGCAGAGGACTTTATAGTTGAGAGCCCTGCCAGTATTCTAAGGCTGTATCTGCATTAGCAAATGGAAGTGCAATCATGGATCCGCAAAGTGAAATAGTTGGTGCTAGAGACACAGTGACCACACTATTAACATTTTAGGAGTTTTGCCTCAGGTTAGCTCTAATCCATCCTATAGATGTAATGCCCACTAGCAGCATATGGCATTAAGTGAGCTCTTGGAGTACATCTTTCAGTTCAGTTTCATCAGAAAAGAGTCAAGTTCATGGTCCAGACCATGTCACAATGTGAATGAAAGCATGGTAGATGAAGGTGTCTAGGAGTTCTGCTTTGAAAGAGCATTTTTGATCTAAACTGTAGTGCTCATGTAGATGCATCCTGATAATTTTTTCTTCTCCATATCATAGAGTCATAGAATGGTTTAGGTTGCAAGGGACCTTAAAGATCATCTAGTTCCAATCCCGCTTGCCATTGACAGGGACACCTCCCACTAAACCAGGTTGCTCAAAGCCCTAACCAACCTGGCCTTTAACGCTTCCAGGGATGGTGCATCCACAACTTTCCTTGGCAACCTGTTCCAGCGCCTCACGACCCTCAGAGTGAAAACTTTCTCCCTGATATCTAATCTAAGTCTACCCTCTTCCAGTTTGAAGCCATTAGCCCTCATCCTATCCCTACATGCCCTTGTAAAATGTCCCTCTCCAGCTTCCTTGATTCCAGACTGAACAACCCTGACTCTCTCAGCCTGTCTTCATAGGAAAGGTGCTCCAGCACTCTAATCATATTAGTGGCCCTTCTCTGGACCCTTTCCAACAGATCCACGTCCTTCTTGTTCTGTGGACTCCAAAGCTGGATGCAGTACTCCAGGTACCAGAGCAGAGTAGAGAGCAGAATCACCTCCCTTGACCTGCCGGCCACACTTCTTTTCATGCAGCCCAGGATATGATTGGCCTTCTGGACTGTGAGCGCACATTGCCGGCTCGTGTTAAGCTTCTCATCAACGAGTACCCCCAAGTCTTTCTCCTCAGGGCTGTTCTCAATCCATTCTCTGTCCAGCCTCTATTTGTGCTTGGAATTGTTGTGACCCAGGTGCAGGACTTTGCAGTTATCCTTGTTGAGCTTCATGAGGTTTGCACAGGCATACCTCTCAAGCCTGTCCAGGTTCCTCTGGATGGCATCCAGGTTCCTCTGGATGGCATCCCTCCCCTCCAGCATGTCAACTGCTCTGCACAGCTTAGTGTCATCGGCAAACTTGCTGAGGGTGCACTCAGTCCTGCTGTCTCTGTCACCGACGAAGATGTTGAACAGCACCGATTCCAGTACTGACCCCTAAGGAATGCCACTCATCACTGGTTTCCACTTGGTCATCAAGCTATTGAGCGCAAGTCTTTGAGTACAACCATCCAGCCAGTTCCTTATCTGCTGAGTGGTCCATCTGTTGAATCCATGTCTCTCCAATTAAGGCACCAGGATACTGTGCGGGACAGTGTCAAACACTCTGCATAAGTCCAGGTAGATGATGTCTGTTGCTCTTCCCTTATCCACCAGCACTGTAACCCTGTCATAGAAGGTCACCAAATTTGTCAGGCATGACTTGCCCTTGCTGAAGGCATGTTGGCTGTCACTGATCACCTACTTACTTTCCATGTGCCTTAGCAGAGTTTCCAGAAGGATATACTCCATGATCTTGGCAGGCACAGAGGTGAGACTGACCAGCCTGTAGTTCCCCAGGTCTTCCTTTTTTCCCTTTTTGAAAATGGGCGTTAAGTTTCCCCTTTTCCAGTCAGCAGGAGCTTCACCAGACTGCCATGACTTTTCAAATATAATGGAAAGGGGCTTAGCAACTTTGTCTGCAAGTTCCCTCAGGACCTGCGGGTGTATCTCATCAGGTCCCATGGACCTTCAGGTTCCTTAGATGGTCTCGTACTTGATCTTCACCTACAGTGGGTGGTTCTTCATTCTCCCAGTCCCTGCCTTTGCCTTCTGCGATTTGTGTTTATGTTCCTTTGTACATTCAGATTTGTCTGTGGCATCATTTGTACAAGAACTTCAAGAGTTCAGGGTCAAGAATTCATTTCTATGTCTATTTATTCATTGTCAAACTAGCATATTACTAAAACTGAGCTTTCTTCTGTGCAAAGAACTCTTGCTCATGGAGTCACTGATCTATAAATACAGTGCAAAGGTGATGGGGACTGCTTTTGACTGATCTATAAATACTGATCTATAAATCTGATCTATAAATACAGTGCAAAGGTGATGGGGATGGCTTTTGACTGATTTAGTATTGTTTATGTAACTTATTTGAAATATGTACACCAAATTGTCATATGCAAAGAGAATCCTGCAACAAGGATTCTTCAAGTCTGGTAATTTGCACACTGTAAAACATAGACTGTGATTACAATGATGGGACTCAGCTTGAATGAGTGAAAGCTTCAGATCCATGAATGCAAAGTATTTGTCTTTTTCCATGAAAAGTTGGCTAGTCAAAGCAGTAGTTTTAAGTAGTCATGCACTCTTAAGAATTTCAGAAGGATGAAATGATCTTGAAAAATTTCTTGGGTCTGTAAAGTAAACATACTTCCTTCACAATTAGACATTCAAGGAATCCCATTCTGTGTACATTATTTAACAGTCACACATATTTATTCAAAGTTCATCTCTTTGGTTTTTGCGTTCAAATTCTCATAAGAACCTACTGCAGCTCCCCAGAGGATTAATGGCATTTTCTGCCTTGCCTGTACATCAGCCTGCCGGAAAATGTTTTTGACCAGTATTTACCACATAGCAGTGCAAGGATCACAGCAGGCATTAGTTTCTTCTACAGGGTCTTTGAAGAACCACAAAGATTCATTGGAAGACTCTAATTTTACTAGTTGAAACATAAAGAGAGAGTTCAGCAATTTCTTTGGATTTTCTTGGAAATTTTGGTTTTGGTCATGAATCAATTCAGTTTAATTTTATAATTTCTTTGTTAAACAAGGTAGAGTTTAAACTTTGTATTTTAAAATGAAGTATTGAAAACCATATTACTAAAACAAACAAACAAACAAACAAAAAGCCACTGTCCTTGCACATATTTATATCTTTCTACTTTGTCAATATTCCCTTTATTTATGGATTTTTGTTAATCATAGTGTCATGCACAAGGCAAGACATGAAAAACCTGCTACAGGTAGCAAGATCAACTGGAAAAGTGGTGACAAACATGACTATGGCCCAGCCTCCCCTTTCCAAAGAGCAGGAAAGCACAGCACTGGCCCTGGAGACAGATTGCTGGAAAGGAATGAAAAAGTCCAGAAAGGAGAAAAGTGGTCAGATACAACGTATAGGACTTTTAAGGACAGAGGTAGGATGGTAAGAAGGGACTTTTTAACAGCTGTTCTGCTCCATTAACTAAGAAGGCTGGAAATTATTTTTTCGTAAGAGGACATAGACTGTTTTTTGGCATATCTTTAACCCTCCAACAAAACAGTTTTTGGAAAAGTCCTCATTCCTTGCACTAGATCTCTAGGGGAGACCACCATACTGCCTGCTTCATTATATCTAGGAGAGCAGGAACTGCTTTTTTATGCAAGTGCAGGAGCAAGCAATAAGGTGCAATTTCTGTGTCACATTGTGTAACGACATGCTGGATTTGGCAGTGCGGCAAAAATTCCTTGTGTGCTGTTTCTTTTTTAAAAGCTAAATTAAAAAGACAAACAAGACTGCCTTATAGCAGTAGAAGGTAAAGGCAAAAGTAATATTACATTATTTTCTGTTCAATTTGCTCAAGTACTAGTATCCAGAGGTACTGCAGTACTCAAGGGAAGATATTACAAACAGCATTCAGCTGAAGTGTACAGTGGGTTATTGCAGTTTAACAAAGATGAACTCTGCTTGATTTCAAGGATTTCTCCATTTTCTTTATATCCAACTTAATGTAGACTTCTCAGCATTATTATCATAAAAGTAGTCTGTGGGGACTAGGTATGAAGCCTGACAGATAGATTTAAAATGAAAGGAGACCCTTGATAGGATTTTGCGACTACAAAGAAATTTAATAAATAGCGGAATGATGATTCACTGATGTAGTAAAAGTTACTGTATTATAAGATTCACTAGAAGAGTTCCCAAAGAAAGGCAGCAGCTTCTGCTGATAGAACGATTTCCTGCTGTTATTTCTGCTCCTACTTCATGCCTTCATTTGCGCCCAAACATGAGGCTTTTTTCCCTCTTTTTAAAATTTTGAGTTCAGGAGTATGAGATTTTTAAAACATCTGAGTTTCAAAATATCTTTCGTTCTGTCATCTTGAGCCTTGGTAGGAAGTCTGCAAAAGTTTGTGAATAAACAAGATATAAAGTTTCAACTTCTTCAAGCTCTGTGAAATAATTGATAGAGATGGTGATTTAGGCAGCCTTCACACATGCACTAGTAAGGAAGTGTTATTTGTCAAGTGTTTCGGTCACTGAAAAATAATGAAGTGCTTCATGATCGTGGCAATTTTATGTCATGGCTTTGTCCCACACAGTCTGAGAAAAAATTAAACTTAAGTCGGTCATTTTTGCAAGGTCTCTGATTCTTACTGGAAGTTTGTTAGCAACTTAAAGATGGGGGAAAAGAATTAATATAAATGCTAAACTAAACGGTGAGACAAATAACACACTAGCATGTGATATTCATTTTGTTATTTAATACAAAAGTCAATGAATGTGTTTCATGACAGTGAAGATTTTACAGCGCACCAAAGGTTTCAGTGCTGGCACACAGCAATTGTCAGTCAGCTTTGCTATAGCATTTAATTCAACATTGTTGTACATGCTGTACTTCCTTTATACTAGAAGGCTACTGTATTTACCCTGCAGTTTCTCCTGGCTCTGGGAGCAAAACCCATGGCAGAGAGTACTTAAGGCTTCTGCTCCCTTGATGTTGCCAGAAAGGTCATGCAGAGGCAGCAAGCTGTGTTTTACCACTCTGGAAGAAAGAGAAAGAGGACTCGGAAGAAGAGCTGATCCAAATACCCAGCTCCTTGGCAATAATTACTGAGCTAACGAGTCTCTCTCTTTTCAGTTATGTGACACTTTGCATCTTAGGTTACACTTTATTTACGGTGCCTAAGTAGAAATCTGTCTCAGGGATGCCTCAATGAGACAGGGAGTGGTACAGCTGCAATGCAAACAGGTCAAAAGCCAACACAATGGGCAGTCACCAGGGCTTTATACGGAAGGTAGCTTTTTGCTGAAGGTGGTGTAGGAGACAAACTGTGAAGCCAATTATATAACTTCAGCATCTCAAGGAACATAAGAATCTGCTTTGAGTTAGGAGCTAGTAAATACATTTCCACTGGTGCAGTCCAGGTATGAATCAGTATGATTATAAGTAACCATTAAGAGACAAATATGGGAAGATGCGTGTCCCCCAAAATTTTAAAAACAATTATATCTCATTGCTAGAACTGGAACGTAATAGTAAGGTCAAATGCCAGTTAATGCAGTGTTTTACACCCCGAAAGCAGTACTTGTATTCAACTGCATTCTGAATACATTGCATACTTGAATTACAGAATGACATTTGTTGTAGGCATTATGAGCAAAAGCATTGGTAAGAAATCTCTTTTCTTTTCTTGGCCCAGGCAGTAAGACACCTGTCCCATGGCAGGAGGCAGCAGGCACTCTCATTATTGTCTATTTGTTACAGTGCGAGAACGTATTACCCCTATTTTTTACAGATGGAGAGCCTGGAATTGCAAGATTAAGAAACTTGTTCAAAGCCTCAGGGGTTCCATACTCCTATTTCCGAATCTGAGCATTTAAATTACAAACTCTCCCTCGGAAAAAAGAAAGTTCTTTTGTCATGTAGAGATGAAGGGCATGATATTCCTCTCATGTACTCCACTGTGAATCACGAATTATTCCATTGCAGTGAGTGGACTTGTCTGGGTAACTCTGACAGAATAAAACCAAAACCGTGGGAGATTTTTAAAAGTGTCAAAGAGATTTAGGAGCACAAATCCTTCTGAGTCTGAATGTGTCTTGTGTTCCTAAGTGATTTTGGTGCTACAGAAGCTGCTGTCCCATACTGAATTATCCCTTTCTAGGTGGTTGGTTTGTCTTTATGGTGATTATTATTTGGTTCAGAGCAATACAGACAGAGCAGGTTCTTTCCTTGCCTATTAAGGTTCCTTTCTGTAGAACATAATAGAAATTTACAGTATCGAGGTGATAAGCTAAAGATGTTTGAAGTATCCTCATGCTGGGAAATGACTCTACTGGGGCTGTTTCAAAGATGGCGATTTTTTTCATATATACATAAAAAGTGTGTGTGTTTGTGTGTGTAAACAGATTAAGCTATTTTTCCGTTTATTACTTCTAAAAAATCTTCCTTTGCTGCTGCTCATTTTAGCAGGAATAAGCAGCTACCATACTACTTACCGTTCCTCCAGAGGGACAGTTCTCTGGCCTTGTTTCCCCTGACACAGATATAAATTTCTGTTAATGTAAAGAGCAAACCAAAAATTCCTACTGGAACAAGGCCATGTACCCAGTTCCCTGTGGGGATACACCGGGAAAACAATTACCTACAAAACATTAGCTGCACTGTTGCTTGAATGTCTGAAAGTTACTAAAAGACTGTGGTGTTGAGCAGTGAATAAAAACCGAGCAAAATGGAAGAGAATTGCTTGAAACGGTATTGTTATGCATTAAAAATATATATATATGCAATTGCAGTAACACTTAAATTCTGCCAATAACCAGAAAATAAAGTCCTAGTGAATTTTAAGTGGATAATGGAATACCTGATGATTAGTCTTTTAACTGCCTTTGTGTCTCTGGATCTAAACAATGTTGTTTAAGTCAACAAGTATGACTTAATCTCCCCCCCGCAAACAAAACCAGAACTGCTTTTTTCTCTACTTGGTTAAAAATTGTATTTGATATTTTTGAAAAGAGAAAGAATACTTTTTTCTGAAAAGTAACTGCATTGGAATATTAAATGCTTTTGGCTTTTCCTCAGGAAAAAGCTATTTGGCATCATCTAAGTTAATTAAGAAACCTCCTTGTTTCCTTGAGTGTCTCACTGTTTAATTAGGGTAATGTATGCTGGTTCGTGTTAAACTGAAGTTCACCTTAGCTCACCCAGTAGTTTTTCAGTTAATAACGTGTAAGCTGACATCTGGGTTTTGTCTTTTTTGTCTGTTTTGTGTGTGATGGATCGTGATACACAGCCATGAAGGAGGAGTTCATTTCGTTATTATTGGGGCATGTCCCAGTAAGAGTCAGGACGAAGTGTGGTGAAGTTGCAATAATTCTGGTTTGTCTCCAGCACTCTCACAATGGATCACTGTGCGATGTCAGTGGTATAGTTCAGTAAGTCCTGCAAGGGACTGCAACAGTTTCACACACAGAAATGCTTTCATTTCTTTTTGCAGCCATTTTAAACACGTCCTTCAATAGTGAAAAGTGGGAGGGATTTGTCTTTAGCAATTTCACTTTTATTAATACTCCAGTGGATTTAAAGTCGTAGATCTGTTCTTTCATTCTCCAGTAAGTTTCCTAGGAAAAAGACAGGAACTGTTGTCTGAAGAGATTGGTTTTGTACCATATTCATCAATACAGAGTTGTCCTCTTCCTGAGTAAGTCCCTCAGATATTCATGTTAGTGATCTTTAATTGGCAACTTCTATTCCATATATCCAAGAAGCACTAACTCAAAGGCTCCATGCTCTCTACAATTTAGTTGGCCAAGTTTGTAAATCACCCAAGGTTGGATGCATCTGTGACTTTGATGGGGAGGCAAAGGGGAAGGACTTCTAGCAGTGCAGTTCTTTTCTATATTGTAACATTAGGCACTCCTTTGGACAATGATAGAATAATGTTGAACCTATTCCTATAACACACACGCATGCATGTATAAGGTTTCTTCCTGCAAACCTGCACCTACATACAGCCATGAGAGAGACAACCTAGGTGACAAAGTGATGGTAACCACACTAGTGTGCTTTGTTGTGTCCTCACTGGAAGCTAGGGTTTGGTATTTGATTGCCTTCCAGTAAGTGACTTAATAAGCTAATTATTTTGTAGAGCAAAAAATTCCCAGCACTGTGCCTGTATAAGCAATTTGGCTAGCATTTCTTCCCATCAGCACTGTGTGCAGTCAAACATTTTCTGAATTGTTGGCAATTTTGCAACTCTTCTGGACAGCTTATCTACAAATGAAAAATAATGAGATAGTTGTCCAGTTTTTACCAGTAAGTATGGATATAAACACAGGTAGACAGCATGTTAGGTGTGGCTTCCTAAATGGTGTGCTGATATCACACTCCAATGTTTTGAAAAAACTGTTTAATTTAATTGGGCTTGTCACAATGAGGTCAGACATACCGAAAGAGGCTTTGTGATTTCATTGAGGAGACCCTGGACACCTTTCAGTTTTGAAGATACCTACTTATTTTTCTAATATCTAAATAAAGGGGGTTTTAATTTCCTAATTAGATGAGGACCTGCCTTGCCTAACTCCATTTGAATGGTCATTTATTGCTATAAGGATTTGGCTGGGGGAGGAGGATTTCTGTGAGCACCAACAGGTGCAATCACATGTTGGACGGCACGTAAAGCCAATTTTTCAGCATTGTCAGAGAGGATAGGATTTTTTACAAAGGATCCAGCATTTACAATATTATGTATGCTGCCTGTCTAAACCCACGGTCACTTGGCACTGAACCCCTAGTGATTCTGGCCAAGTAATTTAGATGGCACATGTGTTCAGATGGCACAGCTCCACCCAGGCTCAGAGTCAGCCAAGAGATCATCCATCTAGGAGCATCAAGTGGTGCTGTAGATAGTAGGGTTTCGAGCCAAAAAGAAAGTTTCCAAACAGCTGCCTGTCCCTGTGTCATGTACCTATAGCTGAAATGGTATGTGATTGATAATCTAGTTTTTGCTTAGATTATTTTTCACAGTATAAACCCTCTGTAGATGGAGATACTTTGACCCCGCAGTGCAGAGCTGGTGCTTTGGTGGGTTGGGAGAAAGAATTAAGAGTCTCTGAGGCCTTTTCATTTTCAGATAGCTGAGGAAACATAATCATCCCTGTCCTTCTTTTCTAAAACAAATGACATAGAGGATTTCTGCTGAAAACTTCCCAATTTTTATCTGTCAAAAGCAATTAGTAAGAATATAAAATGTGTGAAGTAGTTTAGGGGTTTGAGTAGCAAAGCTTTCTGCGGGCCTTAGAAGTCCAAAGGTGTTTCAGGCATCTCTGGTATACAGTGAGGGAGAAGAACATTTCAGTAGTAAAATTCATACTCATCACATCCACACTCATCCTTGGAAAAGAAAAGCTTTTAAATACACCCTGGCAAGTTGCCTTTGCTGTGCGACCCAGAGCTCTAGCTCTTTGTCCTGAATTTAAGGAGTTGTCATGTGCCTGATTCTGAGAAGGTGAAAGTTAGCAGAGCTGCGTGGACTTCAGTGAAACTGCCTGTATAGACCAGGCAGCATTCTGATGCTTTAACAAGCAGTGGGAGAGGAAAAAAATTAAACTAACTGTAAAAAAACAGGACTGGTGAACAGATATACAGGACAAGATATTCACAATTTGAGAAAGTAAGGTCCTTGCCCACATAATGCAGCAAGGTCTTTCAAACAGGACATCTGCCTCTGTGCGAAAAGATTTCACTTTTTCCTTGAAGAAAAATGCTAGCATCAGGAAAGTTAGATCTATGGTTGCTTTGAAAAAATTTCTAAGATTAAACAATGGGATCAGAAGCCAAACACAACATATACCAGGCAGAACATAGATAGGTCATAGCCATGGAAAAGGGGATTATGGGAAGTCTCTTCTCTCTTATGAAGCAACTGATGTTGGTCATTGCTGGACACCTCCTTGCAGGGCTCCTGGGCAAGCTATTTCACACAATGTCTGCACAACAATATGGGTTCCTTTGCTGTTTTCTCATTTTAGCAGAACAGTGGAAATACCGTTGTCTCACATAACTGTGAAAGAGAAAATAGACAATAAATTGAAAGCAATTGATGGGGATTAAATGAAGATTAGGGCCCTAATCTCTAAATCCAGACTAAAACAATGGACCTGGAATTTACTAACTGAAAGCTCTAAGCACAGAAATTGAGTAGAGTTTAAGCAGCTGAGTTATGACACTAAATGGAGTTTGAGCTCCATAGAATATCATTGATCATGATGTAGTAAGTAATGGGAAAGTTATGTATCTGCATGGGTTCAAATTCTAAATTTCAGCTGGTTTCTCTTTTACCAGCTAGTGTTTCATAGCTCTCCAGGTGTTCTGGGCAGCACTGGGTGGCCCAATGCCAGGCTGAACCATACCATCATAATGTAGGTCCCCTGGCTGATGTAGATGATAAACTATTTGAACACCCAGATTTAATCCATAATCAGAAGATAAGAAATAGCCTGTTTTCCTTTCAGATTTCAGGGCGCTTCATGCAAACAGTTTCATAATTTTCTCTGCCCCCATCTATTTTTTTCACATCAGAATGAATTGAAAAGGTAGTGTTTAGAATATCACACTGATAGAAAAATGTACCATTTCTTTCCTTTGTTTAGTTATATATTTGGCCAATTCAAGACTCTCCACAAAGTGACAGGATGAATAATGGCAGGAAGGAACAGGGGGGAGAAAACTCTTATTTCCATTAAAAAATTACAAACTTCAGAGTGGAAATAATATTGTTAAAAATTCATAATACCTCAGAATGTGTGTTGGCCTTAGAGTTTTCCTCTCAGAAGAGCACATTTGAAGCAAATTTCTTGATTGTTCCCACTCACTGCACTTTGATTCACATTGTAGCATGATCTCAGGGCACATCAATTGCCCTTTTTTCCTGAAGAAATTAAACTGAACAATGAGGTCCAGGAGCTCATATCAGGCATTTCTGCTGCTAATGAGCACTCAGTCCACAAGACAGACTGAAGCTGAAACCTTAACAGTGTGGACATTGTGTCTCCCGTACCAACTGCTGGACTTTTCAAATCTGTTAGGTTGCACTGCCAAAGCAAGCTGCTCTCAATCCAGAGACATAAGTAAAAGACATTAGGATTTTGAACTTATACTATTGAATTAAAATGGTATTTATTTTCTTTTAGTAATTGTGGTTTACCTGTACAGAAAATAGAATTATCCCCTTTTTTACTGCAAACTTCCCTACATCAGTCCTTAGGGTACAGTTGGGATTTCAGGATCTGTCTCCTGCTTGCAATAAGGTGAAAAGAAGATTCCTCACTTCCCTCTCCAATTTTTACAGAATTATTCAAAAGCTACTTATTACATAAAAACTTTGGGATAGGGGTTGGATAGCCTGCTAATATGAAACCCAAGTATCATTTTGGCTTAGAGGGTTTTCTTTCCAGCCAGAGACACTGTAATGACTGGTCAGATGTACTAACCATCCGCTCCTTGCCTTAGGCCTTCAAACTAATTTAGAAAGTTATTAACCATTCAGTAATAGGAAAGCATATGCCACATTATCTAGTGCATGCAAAATCAGATAAGAACTTCTACTGTACCATTGGAACTGCAAAATAAATAAAAAGCTAAAATAGCTCATAATCCTAAAAGAAGTCTGTGTCCTGTGAATGTGAAGGTGCAGCACCTGTGATAAAGCAAAAATGCTTATATCTCCATTTGGTTCATATATATATAATTAATTGTGACATGTTCAGTCTTGCTGATGATTTGATACATTCAGCAAGAATGCACTTTTCACAGTACCTTACAAATTGCCAGCTGACAGCAGCTGTCCCTTTTTTTACTTCCGGTGCTACGAATTAAAAAATGTATACATTTGCATTTTGCTCATGAGTTCAAAACCAGTCTTCCTATTCCGCTGGTGCCTGTGAACCTGTTCAGTTTAGTGCTCTGTCCTTTATCATTGTTTGCTATGCCACTTAGATTTTCATGGAGGCTGAATGAGAAAGTGTCAGCATGTGGTCTTTCTGTTTATTTGCGTAAAGCTGCACTCATTCTGACCTCAGCATATCTCGTGGAAGATGTCAACAACCATGTAATCATAGAAGGGTACACATGAGCAAAAAGAAGAAAAATTATATTAAAAATTATCCACCACTTAGGGCTTTAATTTAACCTCCTAGATCTTGTTTAGCAGAGCATTTTAAAACAATTTTTCAAAGAACCTTAGCAAAAATAAAGACATTTATTCAAGAAGAAATATTTTTGTTTGAAACTAGTTGCCTATTCAGTATAGAACTGAAATATTCTTCTCCACTTGCCAGATGAAAAATTAGTAAATGTTTCCATTATTAATTATCTATAGTAACTATTTGCTGAATGAATATTATTTTTATTAATTATGTATTCAAGATTCAAGAATGCATTACCATCTGTAGTTTCAATTCCCAGTTGATGTAAATTGGCTTTGCATCACTGAAAACAAAACATCTATATCAGTTTACACCAGCTGAAGATCTGGCTTCAGAAATGCAGGGCAGCATTGAGATTTCAGACCTGCTGAGCAACATGCAGATCTCCATAATAAAATACTTAAAATTAAAAAAAAAAAAAAAACAAACAGAAAGAGGCTTGGTTTCAGCAGTAAAAAGCTCAAAGCCATGTACTTCTGAGAACTCATTTAATATGACCTGAAGGCTGAACCCTCCAGGTGTCTCAAAGTGATGGGGGCATGTGTTACAGTAAAGATAGTACCTCCTGCTGCAGAGTCCCAAACACTCCCTTGCTCCTACCAGCTTCCTTTCACTCACTCAAAAGTGTTGTACCACCACTTTAAGAAAAAATATGATACATCAATTTACTTAACTTAAAACCAATAACAGTTTGTGAATCCAAGAATAACATGTGGATAACATTTACCAGCTCCAGCATGGATACTACCCTCCTGCTCTTTTATCCTATTATCATAATTGAAAGGTCTACTCAAATAAGTAGTCTAAGATCCTGATTTTGTAATTTCACCTGTGATTTATCATTTAAAATGTAATTTGGATCTCTTCCTGGAGAGAGGTTGACATTCTTTCTTATTCTACCTGTCCTGTAGCTTCTGCCTTAAAGGTAAAAGGGAAAGCTGGACTGTAGTAATTTTTCCAAAGGTTATGTAGTGGAAAAAAAGGTGGTATAAGCTCACACAGAACTTTCTCTGCCATTAAAACTAATTGCAGAACCAAAACAGACCAAAACAGGTCTGATTGTTTTGCTTTGTTTTGTTTTTTCCCTTTCCTTTTCTGGTACTTGTTCAGTTTTCATGACTTGAAAATGAGTTGTAGAGAGTGCCTCAAAAAACTTCAAAACATGTGGGCGAGTACTGAAATGACACTGTGGCTTTGTCATAGTGCTTTGTAAAGACAATTTTGTTGTACTACTAAGAAACTGCAACTTGAATTAAAAAGGGGCCAAGTCCACAGTTAAATTGTGGAGCCATAACAGTCCTGTTCCTTTATGTATGATTTAAGTCGAATGCAGGAGAAGAAAACAAATCATTTATTCTGATTTAGCCATTGTGAAGTGCTAGTGCAACTTACTCATTTTTAAGAAGATGCTGTGAGTAGTAGGTAGGCAGGCTACTGGTTTGTGGTAAATAAGAGTCATACCGCCCTGGTAACATCCCAGGATCTTAGTAAGTACAGCTAGATAATGTCTCATGGACTAGTGTTTTAGTTGGTTGTAAAGGTTGCTTTACGTTTCTTTTTACTTACTAATTAAAATTTCAGTCTTCCTTTCTCAGAAAGATGTTGAAAATGAAAAGATTTTTCTAAATTCTGAAGACATTATCGGAAGTTTCCAACAGTCAGCTAGGCTCCCAGGACTTTCTGTGAATGGCTGATACTGTTTATCACCTGGGTATCTGAGTGCCTGGCACACCGTAGAGCTAAGTGCTGTTCTTTCTGGTAGAATGATACCGCACATGCACAGGTGTTTTTTTGAAAGCTTAGTAATAAGAAAAAAATGTTTCTCATTTTTCTATAAAGCATTCCAAGCATTCAAGGTAATACTGAAGGTAGTAATTTTCCATATGATAGTTCTCCCTGTGTCAGATAATAATTTTGCAGTCTTTGAAATCCTGACTCAAAATTGCTCTATATGTTTTTATTATTATCATTTTTTCCAAAAAGCTTTACAAAGGAAAGACAACATGAGCACACCGCTTTTATTGTGTGGGCATGTGGTTGTCTCTGTATAATAGACTCCCTAATGTTCTTGGTTATAATGTGTAGCATTGCACATGTAGAGCTCTGGATTTCCAAACTCCATTTTCGGGCTCAATAATAGCCTTTCATTCAGCCAAAGGATTTACACCTAATTATAGAGCTGTGTGCTTTTTGTTCTGTTGTCTGGTCAGAAAGTATCCTGGGCATCTCAGTGCTGTCATTCAGGGCAAAGAACCAGTGCGTGTCAACATGCCTTTGAAAGCTTTTGATTTTTCTAAGTATACAGCTATAGATTTTCAACAATGTCTCCTATAGGCTTACTAAGGATAGTGATAGGCAATTTCCAAAGCAGTAGTATTGGAACAATTCCTTTTTGGGAAATTGCTGATGTTTACTTTGTGTCTTCAATAGGATTTTACGTGAATGGATGGGGAAGGGAACAGAGAATTGTTTGGGTTATTTTTTACCCCATCACCTGTCTGAGTATCTCTCTCTTGAAAACTGAACTTTAATTTGTTGAATGCAGTTTATATCTTGATGTAAACATTTTTTTCTCTGCCTTTTATAATAAATCTGTCTTTCTGCAGCGGTTGCAGTTTTAAGCTGGTTTGAAGGGAGTTTTGAACCTTAAACAACAATAATAAAAACATAAGTGTAACACTGAGTTTGAACCTCTGTTAACTTCATTAATCTATTTCTATTCCGCCTCTGACCTTAAGTATGGTATTGCTACCAACTTGTACCTATATTCAGCCACGTGCAGTTATTTTGTGCAATGCAATTCTAAATGGACTAGCCAAGGAACAAATCCCACTCTGAGAGGTATCAAAAAAGATGGTGACAAAAATACAAGGATAAGACACAAGACAACAGATGGAGATAGAGAAGTGACGGTACACGAGAAATAATACGATGGGACAACAAGCAGGAGTCTCAGCAAATGAGCATCCTAATTGTTCTCATCTATTTTTGTAAGTAGACGTTAAAGCAAGGAGAGGCTTCACTGTCAAGGATGTGAAACTGGAGAAAGAAATTCTGTGTGGCTATTTATAGGGACCTTTTCTGAGCAGGAAGGGCACTAAGGTAGAAAGCAATAATACAATTGGATGATTGAGGCTGACATTATCACAGTGGGGTGATAAGAATAAGAATCAATATTTTGTGTTGGTGAATGACAAATAGTATGTAAAGAAACAATAGTCTGTGAAAGGTCTTGAAAGAGATGACAAGTTGCTTTTGCTATATATGGTAAAGAATAAAGAGGTGAAGGGGGATGCAGAGGGAGATTGACATAACCAAATGTACTGGCTAGGTAGATGGTTTCTGCAGCAGCAATCTGAATGGAAGCAAGAAAAAAGGATATTTTATTAATCAGAACACAAGCAAACACAGTTCTCATCAAACATTTCCAGATATGTGTATGAATAGGAAAAAAACACTTCAAAGCATCACAAAGAAAAGAAAGAGGTAAAAATGAAAGGTAAGTACCAAGTTGGGCATCTCGGCATAGTTCTCTTGCCCATGGTAATCAAAAGATACAATAGGGAGCAAAATAAAAGGTTTTAATTTAAACATATTTAACTTTATGGTATGGCTAGGAATCCATGAGAAGACATTGGAGATATTTGAGAAATTTGGTGTGGATGGCAGAGGCAAGTATGGAGTAGAGGAGCAGGTCTAAGAAATGTCAAGTTAAATGTATGTCTAAAGATTAAATCTCCTCAAAATATATTATACAAAGAGGAAAAAAAAAAAAAAAAAACTGAATAACTGAATTAAGGACAAAGTCCTTAGAACTGTTACACAAAAAAAAATACTGAAAAAGGGTGAAGTGGTTGCTCAAGCTGAAGGAGTAACTTGAGTTTTTCTAGAGACCATGGAGAGGACAGAGTTGTTGAAGGAAAGGAAGGACAGTAGTCTTGAGAAGAGTCAGCAAAAACTAAAGCCCCAACAGGCCAAAGGGAATGAAAATGGAATTTTGATTTTCAGCACAGGCTAGAAAAAGCCAGAGAGGAGAAAGAGGGAGAAGAATAAGTATGGCAGCAATCAGGAGGAGGATGAGGGTGAGATTTTAATGAAGGCTCAGAATAAGAAAACAGCTGAGAAATACCTTGGATTGACAGGGGAAGAGAATGGAGTTGTATGATGGTGAAAGTGACGGGAAAGTACATTACATTTTTTACAATGAGAGAAGGTTGAACAAACAGTCTTTCTATGGGAGAAAATCTTAAGTAAGCATTACAGTATTACTACTGATAGCAATCCAACAAATGTGTAAGAAATAGAATAGAAGCATTAACAATTGACAGTATATTCTTGCCCCACATAGAAAGCAGGATTAAAAAGCGATTTTCTGTGTGATGACATAAAGAGATAAAACACATTAATCTTCCTTACTACTTATGGTAAAATAACTGTGTCATGCTTTGCATACTGCCATGCTAATACAGATGCCAAGCACTTAATACAGATGTAAATATATTTAGATTTTTTCACATATGTCTATAACATAGTTACTTTCTTTTGTATTATTGATAGCTATCTAAAAGACTCAAACCCCCTGACCCTGCTTAGTGTGGTAATCACCAAAACAAGGCAGTTCAACAGGCAAAAGCAGTAGTATTAAGTAACTATAAATCAAGTACCAGTAGAAATACGTAACACAGAAGAAAGGTGAAAGGGAATGTTTAATTACAATATGAAACAGTAAATGATCATTGATCATGACTGAGATCTCACAAAAACATTTGGGAGACATTTGTTTTGGAATTTACACTGCCAAAAAACAAGAATAGAAAAACCAAAAGAAATTAATGTCTTGTGGCAAGGGTGATGACTTGGATAATCTGTTTACAGACAGCTTCTGAGTTTTGGCTTTCTTTTCACGTGAACCTGAGAGTATTCTTACTTCTTTGTTATCTTTTTTCCCTGTTTTAATTGTGTGGGATGAAAGCCCCAGGAAGCACCGGCACAGCATTGACAAGAATGAGTTTTTGGTTTCAGGTGTTCTGTCCCTGAAAAGGATTGATTCAGGGCAATAGGTTGTTTCTGTGCAAGACAGTTAGCTTAGCAGGGGTGACGTTCCCTATAAGTGATGTGTATTAACCTGTCAAAGTGGATCAGGAGTCTATGCCACAGAAAAGTGAAAGGTTATAAAAGCACAAAGACAGTTCAACATCTCTGACCATGTTCCCCAGTGGAAATAGAGATGATTTGCTTCGGGACCCTATTGAGGCAGGTGAAGTCCTGACTATTTCATCAAGGGTGAATCATTCAGCTTTAAAGTAAGGGGATGCAAGAGTACCATTGCACTGAAAGTATTACGTCTTAGCAAATATCTGTAGGCTTTTTTACATTTCATGTATTTAATAAAAAGTAAAAGTTAGAACCTTCCACAAAGTCCCTCTTCATTTGTTACAGACATGAACTGTAAACCAAGGACCTCAGTCCTTCAGGGACATGCTGAGGAATTCAGACTGTAGAGGTGAACGTATAAGTCTAAACACAGGAACAGTAACCTGGCGCAGCAAGCAAGGCCATGTGGATGCCTATACAGCAGCTCGGCAGTTCTCAGTGAAGGAAGTTGAATCAAGCCTTTGATTAAGTACACAAAAATAAACTCACCATTAAGTTTAGTCATGCTACACTGATATGAACAGTAAAGAAATACATTTCGGAATTTCTGGGGTTTTCCTTCTGAATTACACAGTTGCTTTCTTATGCTTTTGCTAATGTGTTCCATGTAATTCACCTCTGAGTAGGAGGTCTAGCATGAAGATTTAGGCAGAACTTAAATGGTACTTAGGCCTTGTGCTGGCCCCTCCATAAACAGCAGATGTCGGGTTTTTGTGATTTTTGGGGTGGGGTTTTTTTGTATTTCATAGTACACACTTTTTTGTTTTGCTGGGCAAATTGTTTTGCTGCTGGAATTACACTGCCACCTGTGAGGATAAAGCTGAATCATCCAAACTAGGGAATTAGATTTGGCCTTAGCATGCATGAGCAAAGGAGAACGCCATTAAGATCTATCTAGATGGAAAAAGTTCAGCACTCCAGTGCTGAGGCTAACCACCACCCTCTTTCAGGTTCCAATAGCACACACATTCTCTCTGTTTGATATGATAGACCTTAGTATTTCTTGAGTACACACTGCTGCGTGACTTTGCTGTTCCAAGAACATTTTTCGTTGGGGCCTCTGGGAATCTGTTTTCTTTTTTACTGCTGACCTCTAATGATAGATGTGTCTGAGCTTACGTGACAAATATTTTCAAGCCTCACATAGGTTTGTAAACTGTATTTGCTGGGGTTTTCATTATGTCCTTCTGAGATCACAAAAAGGATTTTAATATAAATAGATAGGCTTTTATGGTAGCATTTGTTTGATACTTATTACCATACATGATTTCTTTTTCATACTGCAGTTTGAGCTGCCTGGGGATAGAATGAATATAGCTATACATTTTTCTCCATTTTGACAGCTACACCAGAGGAAGAATAAAATTGCATACCCATCATCTTCCTTCAGAATGCACGAATACTAAGCTACATTATCTAAGCCATTGTTAGTTTTATATTATTGCTGTAATTAACTGAATAATTCATTGTTTTAAAATCAGGAGTTTATATTAGTCCTTCTCTTCCATGCTTCTATAAACTTTAAAATCTTGAATTCATTGATCAAAAGAAGAACATTATTAAATAGTAAATGTGGTCTAGTTTTCAAGACAAAGGCCCTGGTGTAAAGGTTTTGGGTTGTGTTCTTACTACAGTCAATATATAAACCTGACAAGTAGTTAAGGGACACATTTTCACTTGAGTGTCTAAAATAGTCACTAAAATCCAAATGGCACAAAAAATAGTAGACTGTTATTCACTATTATAATAAGTAGGTATTTGTCAATAGCTTCTTGGTGGTATTTGTCACCTTGGTATATAGCTACATTTTTCATGTTAGATGGCTTGTCCCCAACCTGTATGGTAAAGCAGTACGACTGGGAACAGTGGCACAGCAAAAAAATTACCTGAGAAAAATAGAAACAGAAACCAGATATTTAGTGTCCCAGACAGTGACTTAATTGTGGGAACATCTTCTTTTGGGAAATATTAATTCACATAGCCCTGAAATATAAGTGTGGAAACAGGTGTTCAGTTTCAGGTGCCCACATTTAAAAATTTAGCCTTAGATAATCTATGCCTTATTTCATATTTCATAAAGCAGAGATTGAAATGTTTGTAAGGACTACTGAGTCTGCGAAAAGAAAAGCTTTTTTCTTGTGATCTTTATATATTACACCCTTCTAAATACATGTATCAGATATCAGCAAAATTATTTTCAAATGCTTTAATGTTACCTATTTTAAATGCTACCTATGTATGCCATGGATCATTAAAAGGCTATCTGATCTTAAAACCTTGGTGGCTCTGTGAAAAAGGAATTTTAAGAAATTAAAGATATAAGTCTTAGATAACTTCTGAATGTTTAGAAAGCATTCAACATTCACCCATCACTAGTGTGGTGTGTCACTAGTGGAAAAAATACAATCTGATCATAAAATGTGCTGCCCAAGTTAAGTGTCGGAATGATGAGTTTAGGGCACAGTGGGGCCTGGAAGGAAAAAAAGTTATCAGCAGTCTTCCTATTCCCTTAAATATATGACAAAGGTATGCTACAAACACATCTGATATTATTAACAGATCAAAATTGGGTTTTAAATTCCAATTGTGCTACAGAATTGTAGAATAGTTTGTGTTGGAAGGGACCTTTAAAGGTCATTTACTCCAACCTCCCCTGCAATGAGCAGGGACATCTTCAACTAAATCAAGTTGCTCAGACCCCCATCCAACCTGGCCTTGAATATTTCCAGGGACAGGGCAACCCGTTCCAGTGAGTAGAGAAAGCTGTCTTAGTGCATTAAATGCAGGATGACCAAAAGTGAAGAAACGTTGTGTGGTGAGAAATCAGATTGCAAAGCCATGCAGCTTTTACTGTCAACTAGCACTAAATGTTTGAGATGAGCAGCAAGCAATAAGAAGTAGTCAACAATTTGTTAGCAATAAAACTATGTGTGTTTTAATGCTCTGCCATGTTAGCAGAATATTCTATTGAATAGGCTGAATTCTGTTGAATAGGCTGAAGTATCAATAATTGTTTATTACTTGTCCAATATAGTGAGTTTAACAGGTTTTCTACTTAAACTGTCACCTCCACTTTCTTCTATTAGATGATCAATCTAGAAGATAAAAGCTGTTGCTCCTGTTATTAATCCAGATAGGAATGCCATAGGTTGTCATCACTGTCCATGAATGTGCAGTCTTCAGCTGAGAGCTCGAGATCATGCAGCTTCTCAGCAGTGGCCAGAGTTGCCACAGGGTAAGAAGGGTGGTAACAAGGGGATCCCCACACTCTCAAGTGTTTGCCTTCCACTCTTGAAGCACATTCTCCCAGGTTTCATATTCAGAGCTATTTACATGTGATTTATTTTCTTCTGATTGTCTTGTTTGTGTTTACCTGAAACCTAAACTCCTAAGGTATCTCAGACACTTGGGAATTTTCCTGCAGTGGTGAATCTATCCTCAGACCTGAATATATAAATCTGTCTCACTTAATCTATCTCACAAGCTCATCCAAGTGAAACAAAATAGGGAAGTATACACACTCGTGCCTATTTACTGAATCCACTAAGTTATACTTCGAAATACACATTTTGACATGTATTTTTCAGTTTTATCCTTAAATCAGTCCAGAGCATTGCAGTCAGCAAAAATCCATCATGTATTACAATTCCATAGGCACTGTCCATGTCCTGTCCCCTAAAAACAAGCAATAAGGAAAAAAAAAAAGAAACACCTGTGATTCATCTGCAATGCAAGTAATATAGGGGGAGTTTAGCCTTGAGCTCTGTCTGCTTCCCTGTCCTCACCATTTCTGATCTCCTAGAACTTTCTTCCTCTACTCAGCTGTTATGGTTTGAGAAACCCACAACAATTTATTGTTGTTCAGACAATTATTCTACCACCCCATGACCCTTCCCCCCTGGGAAGGGGAATTGAGAAAAACAAGGAAACCCAGGGGTTGAAACATAAATGGATTTAATAGAATAAGAGTAGATAATTAACATTAATAACACTAAAGAACCAATATTGATCCTGATACCAATATAAAATATACAAGGATTATACTCAGACAATTCTAGCAACGGGAAGCTGTGCACTCCCAGCAGTGGACAGCAAATGTCAGACACTGCGAGTGCTATGGCTTTGGGAGGAAGGGAAGGTCTCAGGGGTCCCGCACCAGGGCAAGAAGTTCTCAGGATGGCAGCCATCAAGGGAGAGACAGCACTTCACAGCATACTTTCTAAATTATATTGAATGTGACTTACATGGTATGAAATAATCCTGTTGCCCAGCTTGGGTCAAGTGCCCAGGTCTTGCTTTTCCTCATCCCTGCACCTGGCGAGCTCAAAAACACTGAGACCTTGAAGCCCACATACCATATATAAAGTAAATATTTTCACAAATTCAGACACTAGAGTTTTCTAAAAGCACAGTTTTCCCTAACATTAGAAGATAAATTAGTCCAGTGTCACTCAAACCAGGACAAGTCCTCTCTGCTTCTCCTTTTTTATATCTTCTCTGAAAATGCAGCTTTTCCAAGGCTGCCTTTCCAAGTCATAGTACTTTTAAATAAGCATGTATTGTTTGAGTTGCAGGTTAGATGTGTGATTGGACAGTGTAGGCATCTTAAAAATTACTGCAGCACCTTCATAAAAATGGTGTTTGAGCTGAACGCAGTATAGGTTTCCAAAGAAAAGTAGAGACCAGCCATATACTGGAAACCAAACTTAGTTAAAAAAGAAATGAAAAAAGAGAAAAAGAGTCTCAAGGAAGGAGATGATTGCACAGTAAAAAAACAAAGGACTGTTAGAGATGACATAGACCTAAAAAATACAAAACTACAGTCTGCACCGTCCATTAATTATAGCACACAAAATAAATGTTGCTTTGTTGCTTGTTATCCACAAAACACTCTCACAGTGAAATAATGTTTCTTTTCCTTTTCTATAACTTTATCAGGATTGCACCATTTTATCTCTGTAATAGGCTGTTGTACAATACTAAGTGTTTCATTTCTGTGTATTACCTAGACAAGCTAGATCACATCTGTTTAGATTCCAGCAGCAGAAAAAGTTTAATTTCTCAGCTGTAATGCGATGGGCACAATAGGTTATTCTAGATAGAATAACATTGTTCCTATCAAAGTGGTGGGATTGTATCAGGAGAAGGCATTAGCTGGAAATAAAAATTGAGTCCATGCTACCCCCACAAAGTACTTCTTTTGCCAAACTATATAAAGATATCATAATTTTTTCAAGATGTTATTGTGATAAAGAGACAAAGAAAACTGTTTTCTACTTAGGCGTTCCAAACAACTCAGAAAACACTGAGGGTGTTTTATGTTGAGCTTGCAGTGCCACAGAGAGGTTGGATTAAAAAACAGAATAAAAATAAAATAGATATGTGACTCAAACGTGATGCTTTAAAATAAGTTATGTGGAATTAAATATATATATAAAGTAAGTATATTTAATTGGGTCAGGTTAAGCTTAAAATGCCTTTTTAAGCCTCTTAAGATATAGTAGAACTTCATTAATTGTCAATTAATCTGTCAACAATACCAGTCACTGATCTTCCAAGCTCATTCCCAAGTCTGTAGGGGTTTCTTGTGGGCTTTTCCACTAAAGAAACCCTAAAAAGGGAGCTGCAGAGCCTGAAATGTTTTGTAGTTTAGGAAATTCTTACTACTCTCTACAGGTTTCAGCTCAGCATATTTATGAATTTATAGAATTTATAGTTTTGAAACTATATAAACTCAAAATTCTTAAACCAGGAAGGTGGTCTCTAGGGCAAACTGCAACTCCTGCTATTAGCAGTTGCAGTGTTTCATACCTATTCAATTTTTTAGTAAGAAAAACGAGACGGTGACTTTATGAGTAGGTCTTTTAACATACAAGTGTTGTAGTGAAAACATTTCCATCAGCTTTTCTAGGGGAGAAGGTTCTTTCATGGATGAAATACATCTTATTCTTTTGAGAAAGACTAGAATGGTAATATCCTGGAGTCACCAGCCATACCTCAGAGAAATAATACAGTCAGGAAGGTTGACTCTGATGGGGAGAAATGAGGAGCTCAGTTAATTACCCTGTTGATGATTTATTTTAACAATGACTTCAAAGTTATGCTGCATACCGTTGGCAAAGATCAAGGAAGAAAATATTTTTAGCACTAATGGACTAGTCTGGGATTTTTGAGGCTCTCAGCAGCATGAAAAAGAGCCTGATAAACCACACAAAGCAAAATCACAGTTGTATTTTTTTCTTTTACTAGTAGTAATGATGTTGCTTTGTTTTAGTCCATCAGAGAATGAACCTGAATAGCTGAATAATTATCTCTGGGATAAGGTATCAGGCATGAAAAAGAAATGTGTATGTTAAAAAGAATATTGGAAGCAATGTAGTGAAGATTAAGGAGAATGTTTTTGAACTGTGTGCCTGGGAAGAAAGTTTCTGTCACCCTTAGAGAACTGATGAGAGTAAATGAGTCCACTGATAAAGAATCATGCTGAAAAAAAATCAGGTTTTCCATCTTGTGGAAGAATCCAACTCTATATTGTTGTTTTCACAAAGATTGGGATGAAACAGTTTTTTTATTTTTATATTCACAGAATTCACAGAATTCA
>NW_009648474.1:6227-8101 GCF_000708025.1 Charadrius vociferus | reverse complement strand
TTTGGGACTCAGTCATTTATCACAATCAATATGAAGGAAAAGGTCTTTTCAGTCCTTTGGATGAAAGTATACTCCAAGCATATGGAGGACCTCCAAGTACATGGGACCAACCCCCAGAGGCAGCCTGCTCACCTCATCCTTCTCACCTCGGGCTTCCTATCTGGCAGCTAACCATTGGGTTGGGTTGAGTTCTTTTGCTTTTTTAGGTGTTTTTCATATCAGTCCCACTGAATGTGATAATGAGAGGAAAAATTCTACTCAGGTGCTGCATTAATATCCTCATTGAATAAAAAAAATATGCTTGGGAAATTTTAAAATTTTTAAATGTGGTTCACTTGGCATCCCTTTGATCTAGTGACAGTTACCCCTTCTAGACATATATGCATCACCAGAGAAAACTCCCCAAAAAGAAAGAAAAGTGGAAAAGCTTGCAGAATACCCTCGCTCAAACCAGAGAGCAAGATAACGGTGGGGAGAAGATGATGGTTCATGGCACAAGCAGCAAGGCCATTGTAATCTTGAGCTGTTGAATTCAGCAAAGAGCAGAGGAACTATGCTGCATTGCCCTCATTTACACAGAGCACCCACCTAAATCCAGTACAGCTAACTGGCTTGGGGACAATATCTCAGATATTTTGCCATTAAAAGAAGACTTTCCACATGGTTGTGAGCTAATGACCACAGGGAGCCAAGCTCTTTGCCTGCACAGTCAGGATGGATGGCCAAGCACCACACTGATGGACCCACAAATGCTGTGAGAGGGTACTGACATCCCAAACTATCTCACATACAGCCAGAATTGGGATTTTTTGGGTAGCCTCCATCCGACACAAGCATCAGTTACCTCAAGCTATAGTCAAACATCTCAAACAGTGATAGAGGTGGTTGCCCTTGTGTGCCTTAGGGCTCCCCAAATGGAACAGGTGGAAATACAGAAAGGTGAAAGACGTCCTTGGAAAGATAAAGACAGGAAAGACGTGCTTAGAGCAAGGAAAGCAATGCATGGGTGGTGAGCAGGGACACAATCAGCCTCGGAGAAGCATAGGGCAAATTACAAACGATGACCAGAAACATCTCTGCACTGCACTCTACTGTCTTCCTTCCCTGGGCTTTCCTTTGCCCAGGCTGACCCTGCCTCCTCTCACCAGAGGCCATGGAGAGCTGACTACATTGATATTTTGAGTTAGGTTTTAAGCCAATGAAGCTCCCACGCTTCCCTCAGCCCATTCCATCCTCTAATTTCACTTTGAAGAAAATCAGAGTAATCTGAAATCCCACACCAACAGTTTTCTGCAGGGTGATATTTTTATACAGATGCTCTCTGGATTGTGGATTGCAAAGGTATTAACCTAACCTAGTGAGAGTTTGAAGACATACATTGCCTCCGTCACTGTTGATCCGATCATCTTTGGTGTGTGTGTCTTGCTCGGTTTTCCCTTCAAGCCCTTCTCCTGAAGAAATACCTAGGCAACATGTAAGACACATCTCTGTGTTATAAATAAAGCAGCAGCATTAATACTTAAAGTAAGTACTTAATAGCCACTGCGGACAGACCCAGACGCAGACCAATATGATCAATGCTAAAGCCACTTTATTAAAATACTTAAGCCATTATATACTTTTTGCTACAACGTGGGCTAGCTCTGCGGCTTCTGCTCGTTGGTTTCTAGACTTATACACACAAATTGTTACTGGTTAAATGCAGCTGTAACTTATTATCTACACTTTGTTACTATTTCTGCCAAGTCAGTCTTTTAATTAATACACATTCCGCATCTGTTGGGGAGTAGCACTAGTTTCAGTGTCAGCGCATGATTTCCTCCTTCATGTTGACCTTCAGTACGTGTCCGTTGTTTTCCAAGAAGTTTCCCACA
>NW_009648474.1:0-3594 GCF_000708025.1 Charadrius vociferus | reverse complement strand
CCGGAGTTGCCGATGGTTCAGGCAGAGGATCGGGTATTTGCATAGGCGGCTCTTTTCCTTGTACAGGAGGAGCCTGAGGCGGTGGTGACTGCGCGGGCACAGGCATGGGGGGAGGAGGGGGGTCGTCAAACATGCAGACTTTACGGCGCAGTACCTTTTGTACATCCCTTGCCCTGTCCTGGTCTTGCCCAGTATCCGAAAAAGCTGCACATGCTTCTAATGACACAATTTTCTCTGCTTGCATACTTGCTACTGTATCTTTAAGCAATTTCCATAACATTGCAAGAGGAAACAGATCCTTTCTCCCAAACGTGATATCTTTCCATAATTCTTGGCCAAGACTATCCCATATTGCCATCTGGAAAATATCCTGGGCGTCCTTCACTATGCCCGTTTCTTTTGCCCATAAAAGCAATTTCTTTAAAATATCAGGGTCATACTTAAGTCCTCTTGTAGAAAGGAAATGTTGCAAAAGCTTCAAGATAGCTTGCTCTTCATAACTTAAATTATTACCCATGATAGTGCATGACCCAAAACGCGTTCGGCTGCTCACCTTTTGTTTCTTCTTCTCTTTCTTTTTCTCTTCTTTTTTTTTTCTTTTTCTGTTCTTTTTCTGTGTCCACAATTCGTCTCTCAGCCGATTTCTACTTCTTCTTCTTCTTCTTTAAATCGCAAGCCGACAATCTCAATAAGAAATTGCACCGTGCCCCACGTTGGGCGCCATTTGCAGACGGACCCAGACGCAGACCAATATGATCAATGCTGAAGCCACTTTATTAAGATACTTAAACCATTATATACTTTTTACTACAACGTGGGCTAGCTCTGCGGCTTGTGCTCATTGGTTTCTAGACTTATACACACAAACTGTTACTGGTTAAATGCAGCTGTAACTTATTATCTACACTTTGTTACTATTTCTGCCAAGTCAGTCTTTTAATTACACATTCCGCATCTGTTGGGGAGTAGCACTAGTTTCAGTGTCAGCGCATGATTTCCTCCTTCATGTTGACCTTCAGTACCTGTCCGTTGTCACACTTAGATGAGCCACATTCAGTCTTCTTGTGCAAAGAGTATGATTGGGCTTAAAAAGAGACCATCAAGGCTAACAACCCACCCAGTCCCATCTAAGTCTATGTGATTTATGGTTGAATTACTATGAGACTTTAACAAATATCTGTCCTTCGTGACAAGCCCCTTTAAATAGCCATAATAATGGTATAAAATTATGCAGTAGGAAAAAATAATTTTAAAAATCAAAATAATATTGGCTAGGATAAGAGGACAGGGCCATTTTAATGTCTTCTGAAGCTCTGTAAATACATATATTTGATTTCTCAATTAATGCATCTTGTTTGCTTTTCCTGCTGGTTATTAGTATAAAATTAACAATCAAAAGGTGAATAGATGAAAAAGTTGTTAAGGTGTAGGTTAATTAATCCCCAGAAATTAAATCTTTGGCTCATGTGGCTACAAAGTTTGCTAATCATAGAAAAATATATTTTTCAAGCAAAAGCACAGCAATACTTACTAAAAACTTGCACTAGGGGTGGTCAAAAATATTCAGCACAGAATATGGAAACGAGCTGTGCGTCAAAGACCCGCAGCTGATGAGAGCTCAGTGCATTCAAGACCCTGCAGAGGACAGTCAGCATGTGGTGAGCTGGTTGAAAACTCACCCAAAAAGTTTAATAATAAGAGCTTATAAAATGCAAATGCTTGCTACTTTTCCAAGAGAATCACCGAGTTCCATTTGTGTCTTAACAGCCTCTTCTCTGTGACAAACCGTTTAGCATCAGCCTGGCAAAGTGTCTGCAGATTCACTGGGATAAAAAAAGGTTAAGATAACAGAGCAGTTATCGGTCAAGTACTTAATATTTTGGGGTCAATAGTGCCTGTTGACATGATTTCTTATTAAAAGGGTTGTGTAAGCCCTCTGCCTGTGTCTATCAGTCCCTCCCTTCTGCCTTCCAACTTCTATGCTAAATTTTGGTCAAGGCTGAGAGCAAAGTGCTCCCAGAGACTTCCTAGATAATTTATTGAATATTTTAGGGGAATAAAGAGCTATTGTGGATAGCGCACCTATAGTTGTGCTTTCATTATACTGGAAAACTTGCAAAGAGGAGAAAACCCAACCAAAGAGGGGGGTTTCTGGTGTATAATATGGCAGAAAACCTGATTTAATCTCTTCTGTACATGTAAGCATTCATAACGTCTCTTCTGCTGGGTCAGTCCTCCAAGGTCTAATGTGGGCTAAAGCCACTGCTGCACTTGTTTAAAAAAAATAATCTGCCCACCATGATAATTTTCCTCAGCTCCACTGCTCACGAAACTGTTTTGGATGTGTTTTAGATGTTTTTAGCTTGTGGACACGCATAGGTCCTTCTGTGCTGATGTGTAAACATTCAATTCTGCTAACAGGCTAAGTAAAGTGATGCCAGCAGGTTTATTTTACAGAATGAGAGGCCTGTGCAGACACAGAGTCAAGATCTGCTCTCTGTAGAATTTTGTATACATTGATTTTTACTAATTATTCTTTATTCAGATGAGTCAGGTAACACACTGATCAGATATAATCATATAAAGAGAACCAGATAGTCTGTCTCTAACAGTGGATAAAGAAATACTGAGAGGCAAAAGATGTTTTTCTGCCAGTGTTAACAGCTCTGTTATTTGAGATGAAACAACTCCAAACCTTAAACAATTAAAGCAGCTACTAGATATGAGCGAGTAATTATGGTTGTCCTTTTTTATCCCTAAGAGTTTATAATAAATAAGAATGTCAAATTAGCATATAGCTTTAGGAGAAGCGAGTGGTTTGGGGAAATACAGAGTGTTTGTGCCTGGGTGAGCTGGAGGGTGGGTTGTACCCCTGCAGCCTATGTGTCCCCAGCATGCAAGGGGACAACCCTCAACCCTTATATTCACCAACAAATGTAGTACTGGCTTATTTACTGCTGCAGTAGCTGATCCTGAAGCAGCAGGAGGACAGTGGGGCTTCTCTGCTTCCATGAGGAAAATCCATCTAATCCCAACATCTACATTGCTACATGCAGGTCATTGTACGTGGTTGCAAGGCAAGAGAGACTAAAGAGCCATAAAACTGCGAGTGTTAAGGAGAAAAAGAAATGCATTAGAAAAATGCATCTTCATTAGAAAAGAAGGTGGCTCAAGCAAGACCAGGAACCTCCTGGGGTAGGTTGCAAAGGTGCTAGGTGAGACTGGCTTTTAAGTTTTCTCAGTGGCAGGCAGCAAAGCAGAAGGTCAGATCACGTCTGGCACTGGGGCTGGTCCAAGACTGGCGCAGAGTGATGTGCAGAGGCTCTGCAGCATCTTCCTGCCTCCCTTTTCCTCAACCACTTCCATATTACCTTGCCATAGTGAAACCAAACAAGATTCCCAGAAAGGCAGGAGGAACAGTGAGACTCATCCTGCCTCAGCAAGGGAAAGGAGGTGGCACAGAAAGCAGCTTGCACCACACTATGTGGTGCTGTCCTTCGAGGGGAGCAGGAGTGCACCTGCACCCTAAATCTCCATGGGAGAGAGGGCATGCACACATTGATCTGGGGAGCATTGAGGCACGGACTCTGGCGG
>NW_009648473.1:1476253-1526644 GCF_000708025.1 Charadrius vociferus | reverse complement strand
CCTTGTTTATCCATGCAGGCCTCCTGATATTTTTGCCTGGCTTCCTCTTTGTCAGGATGCATTGCTCCTGAGCTTGGAGGAAGTGGTCCTTGAATACAGCTTTCTTGAGCCCCTGTTCCTTCCAGGGCTTTATCTCACTGTACTCCAGCAAGCAGATCCCTGAAGAGGCCAAAGTCTGCTCTCCTGAAGTCCAGGGTAGTAAGTTTCTTGTGTGCCCTCCTTGCCACCCTAAGGACCTTGAACTCCACCATCTCATGGCCACTGCAGACAAGGCTGCCCTTCAGCTTCACATTCCCCATCAGCCCCTCCCTGTTGGTGAGAACAAGGTCCAGCATGGCACCTTTCCTCGTTGGCTCCTCCATGACTTGGAGAAGGAAGTTATCATCAACGCATTCCAGGAACAGCCTGGATTACTTATGCCCTGCTGTGTTGTCCTTTCAAGAGATATCGGGGTTGCTGAAGTCCACCATGGGGAGTCAGGCTTGTGAACTGGAGGCTACTCCTATCTGTCTGTAGAGGTTCTCGTCCACTTGGTCTTCCTGGTCAGGTGTCCTGTAGCAGACCCCCACTGTAATGTCACCTGTCCCTGCCCTCTCTTTAATCTTTACCCATAAGTTCTCTGTTGGCTCCTCATCCATCTCCAGGCAAATCTCCATGCACTCCAGCTGGTCCTTGATATAGGGGGTAACACCCCCTCCTCATCTCCCCTCTCTGTTGTAATATGTTGCAGAGTTTTACTGCAGTTTGATTGAAAGGCTGAGGGACTTGGGTCTCTTTAGTCTAGAGTAAAGAAGACTGAGGGGGGATCTTATTAGTTCTTGCAAATACTTAAAGAGAGGGTGCCAGGGGGATGGAAGCAGTCTTTTTTCAGTGGTGCCCAGTGATAGGACGAGGGGTAATGGGCATAAACTTGAACATAGGAAGTTCCATCTTAACACGAGGAGGAACTTCTTTACTTTGAGGGTAGTGGAGCACTGGAACAGGCTGCCCAGAGAGGTTGTGGAGTCTCCCACTCTGGAGACATTCAAAACCCACCTGGACACCATCCTGTGCAACCTGTTGTAGGTGACCCTGCTCTGGCAGGGGGGTTGGACTAGATGATCTCCAGAGGTCCCTTCCAACCCTGACTATTCTGTGATTCTGTGATTCTGTAAAAGAGATACCAGACTTCTGTCAGATACTCTCATAGTTGTCTGCACCAAAACATGCAGTCACAGAAATGATGAAGGGTATGTTTTGTGTAATTACATGAACTTCATGCACTATGCATTTTTCAAGTGTACAATATATAGATTTTTTGCTTTATGCATTTGACTTACACAGAACAATTACGATGATACTTCACTATCAAAAAGTAGTTTAAATCCTGAAAATAAAGTTGTACTGAAAATGCTCAAACAAATTTAAGTATAGAGGGCTGAACATTCAACTATGATGTTAATTAGTAAAAAGTCGGGGGGATTTTTAGTAGTGGTGCCATCTATCTATTTACTCTGTTATTTACAGTGGCTGAACACATAGTTTAAAACACAATATACTGAGGATGTAATTTCTGCATTTTGCATTAAATTTACTAGTAGACTTCATTAGTGGATATGACACAGACATTACAAAGCAGAAGGAGCTTGTTTGACTTTTAGTAGAATTTATGTGCTCATGAACACTGACCAAGTATTTTACATATTATAAATAAGGTGTATGTGTGCATGAATAGTCAACTAGGCTTGGTTTTGGACAAGAAAATATCTCAGTGTAATCAGACTGTAAAATTGAGTCAGCATCTTTAAGAATAAATAGAGTCAATAAAAGTGCATAAAACAGTCAAACTAGAAAAATACTTATCTTCATAACTGCTGGATGACTTTGCTGTTTCTTAGACTTGCATCAAATTCAGTGAAGGAAGCAGTGAATGTTTCATCTTCAAAGCTTAAAGAGCTGCCTGACAGAATAAACTCTTCGATATTTAAATTAGGAAGCATATCCAATGGCCTGCAAAGATTTTATGAAATGTTCTGCTGACAAAATAGCTGTACCTAAAATAACAAGTATGTACAATACCTGTGCGCTGTCGTACACTATGGAAGTAAATTTAGGACAAGCTAAAGGAATGTAGCTGTTAGAGGAGACATTAAGAGACCTAGATCCTTTCCATGCAATTTATGTCACTGTTATTTGGTGAAATATTTTTCTCTCCAAGTGCCCTGACATCCACTGTACAGACCAGAGAACCATTTGTCCTGTTTCACCAAGCTATTATCTTTGTAGTGAAGGTTGCTCCTCACTGTCTCCTCAACCTCAAGTTCTGCTGTACAAGAAATTTAGGAATGTCTGTGGACTGAGATAAGGAGCAGCTCTTGTGAACTTGAAAAACAGAACAGTACTATTTCAACTCTGTCCTCACTGAAACAGGATAAGTATTTGGCTCATTTTGCATAAAAGAACTTCTGGGAAAAAATCACAGTCTCTTGGTTTTTGTTTTGTTCATGTTTTCTGGTTTGTTTGTTTCTTACCTGAAATCTAAAGATATAGCATTTTTTGTTGAAAAAAAAAAAATAAAGTATTACAGGTTGCACAGGGGTCATGTAGCTTAGTCTAGCTGATGCTGCTTCCACCCATTATGGTTTTGTAATAGATAAGGAACTGAAAAATTTAAGCTGGAAGTAATACTTTTTTGGCCTTTATCTCTACGACACACATTAACTGTCTTAAACTGACTCCCTTCAGGTGAAAACAGAAGACTTCATAGTAAAATGTTTATTTAGATTGCCTTTTCCTAGTTATTGCTTTACAGTTGTCCAATGGTAAACTTTACCGTATCCTCAAGGCTCACTTGTGTAAGAGATGACATTTTCTAACTTGACCAAATGTTATCTTCTGAACAAAGAAGACTTAAATTCACTTTTAGGTGGAGGAAGGAGCAAGAGTAAGCAGTGTAAGAGAAGGTAATAAAATGTTTCGTTCTTTAGCTTCTTATTAGGCATGGCTACCAATGAGATTTCCGTTCAGGCACATATGATGTTAGATTTACATCACTTTGACAGGACAAAAGCCTTTTTCATCCTTGTTAAACTCAACCCATTGCTTATTTTCAATGTTACAAAAAATTTAGCAAGCTTCAATGCAGAATGCCTCTGCAGAGACAGTCTACATAATTTTAATTCTTGGAGGATCTACTGTACCAAACTCATAGACAGGTTCCCACCCCTTACGCCTTCACCTCCCACTAAATTCAGTTCTAAGGACTTATTTAAAATCCAGTTTCTTCTAACATTTTTCACCTGCGAAACCTAAGAAACATGATTTTCAACTGTTTTGTAATAAGTATTTTCTTCAAAGTGCTAGCAGAAATCCATTCTCTTCATTGCATGCTTAGGGGAGCATTACTTTCACACTGCTGAATTTCCACTGTTTGAAATAATCCATACATATGTGTTAGTTTCAGGAAAGGCACTTTAGTGCTGGAAAAATGCTGATTCACTGGCACCAAAATGACATTTACAAAAATATCACATTCTCAAAGGCATTAACTAATGTTCTTTCTTTGCCTCTTGTTACTTTACACAGTCTACACAAAGGATACTGTGCAAGCAAGCAGCAGCATAAATGCAACTACAAGGTTATCAAGCAGGATTGGAAAAAAAAAGAAAAAGTGGTTAATTTAAAAAAAAAAGAAAACAATAAAACAATCAAAGCAAAGTAACAGCAAAAAGCCAATTCATGAATCTGACTTGAATCATTCTTCTGTTAATGCACTATTTGCCCAGCCACCAATTAAGAGTGTGTATTTTTTTATGTATGCTGCATAATTTAACAATGTTTTCAACTTTTCCAGTCAAAACCATTTGGCAGAAGGTGGATTTACAGAGCAGTATAATAATTTTCAGCTACCAAGAACTGTGATGCATGTATTTTATCATGTTTAAAGTAATTTATGAAATACTACGTGAAAAAGCATTTTAAAATTCCATAATTTAGAAAAGAAGGGTGACTTATTTCCATGTATTTACACTGTGAGCCAATACAAATGAAAAACATGCAATATTTCTCAGCTAGGAAAAAAAAAATGTTGAGGCATTAGCAAAAACTCGGTTGGACAAAAAGATCAGCCTGAGAAAATATATCTAATTTTGCAAATGTTTTCTATATTTTCTGTAAAAAAATAATGATATTTGCATATAATTCTCATTTCCCTTTTTTCAAGAAAAGCTGATGCTGCTCCTGAAATAAATGAAGAAACATCCTGCTTTTCACCTTGCCACCAAAGTCTTTGTCTTAGGGCTTCTGCATTGTAGCAGAAGCTGATCTTGCATGTAAATAAATTTAATTCCATCTAGTCCTGGTTCAGAAATTATAGTCGTGGTTCTTTTAATCTTTTTTTCTAGTAATAAATTTTCCCTTTTCGTTGTCACTGTTCTTCCATTTGGCCACTGTCAGACTGCATGTGGTGCCTTATTCTCTAATCATTGCAATTTCACATCCTGTGAAATCTATTGAACTTAGTCAAACTATCCCCATGGCTAATTATGGCCTATTAAAGGCTAGACTTGGATCTTTGTTCACCCCAATTTACAGTTCACAGAATTTTAAACTTATGATTGACATAGATACCGAAATTTTCAAAGTATAAGCCACCGCTTGGAATAGAAATAAGCAAATTTTCTTTTTCCTGATTAGGGCTTTAGGTTAAGTAGCTTACCCAGTGCTCATCATATTTTGTAAACATGATGAAAATGGCAGGTTATGTAATGGTTCCCTGTAACGTTAAACTACTGCATTACTTAGAAGTTCAGGTATTCCTTCTTTTCTGTCTACCAAACATGCACAATAAACTATGTCATTTGTTCCCACAATATAAAACAATTCTTCTTTAATGACAGGGAGAGAAAGTAAAGGTATTAGTCAGGCATTTTACTTCTTTAGCAACAGGGTAAGAAAAACATCTGGTACCATCCAAGGTTTGTTCTATAATATAGTCCACAATTTACAGTAATAAGGCATTTCTAATACACACACTGTGCACTGTAGCACATTAGAAATTCATTGTCTGTAACACCATGGTAAGCTTCCATGGTATACTTACGTATTTTACTAATCAATGTCATTCAAGAACCATTTCAACCAAATCTTATATTTCTAAATTTTATCAGAGTCTTATATTTATTCAAATAAGCATGACAGAACAGGCAGCTAGAATTCATTATTTGTGGTACAAAGAGTGAAATCACTCTTCTGTTCTTGGTTTTGATATTTTTACTGAGAGTGGCAGAAAACCTTGGAGGGGAAAAAGTATTTCCACATTTATTAATTTCTTCACGTTTTTTGGAGTCTATTGTCGAACCTTTTATTTAATTTTCAGTCAAATCATTTATGGCAGCTGTACCCATTTGTAGTTGTGCCAAAACTGACCATCATCTTACACAGATCTTATATAGATTTTTTCCCTTGCTGCTGTCTGCACCCTATTTGACCTTTATTTTGTCAGGCAGTGCTAAACTCAGTCCAAACGCTGGAAAAAGTCTAACTGGATGAACGAGGAATACTCAGTCTCTGTTAGAGTGAGAGTGTTCCTATAAAAGGTGTCAACCAACAAGAACCCCCTCATCATTAATCGTATCTCTGAAATTAAGATTATCAATTTCAGTTAGCTTGTTTACTGAGTTCAGTTTAGGTATTTAGGTAAAGAGTCAACATATCAGTCGGTAATAGTTTTTAAAGGGAAAACTATAAGCCATAAACTCCTACCAGTAGGTCACTGGAAATGAGTTTCTGGAGCAGCACTATAATGTGCAGGCAGCTTCCCTTGTCTCTCTTAAATTAAGAATTTAACTGGTCTTAATATGGAGAATGATCTTGGACAGAGATCACAAGGTTGTAATAAGAATATCCAAAAGAAAAAGCTATAAATTTATCACTAACCAGATGCAAAATTACAAGTTAAGATGTATTTTAATTACTACAACTCTTAGTTCAAAGCAAAATGAATACAAAAGAAAATAATTTGGAGAAAAGGAAAAGCAATGAAAAGCCAATTAGTTTATGTAAAATCATTTCTGTTGAAAATTTGGTTTCTTTTCCAAAGAGTTTTAATAGTTTTGTCTTCATCTGTATCTCCAGCTTTCATGAGAATATTATATTTTTCACTATATATATGTGTATCCATTTGGCTTCTAGTTGAATGGAAAGAAAGCATAGTCTTGAGTAGTGTCTTTGAGTTCCACAGATGATTATACAAATAGATAATTTGTAATCTCTGATCATATTTAATATATAATAAAATGACTAATTATAAGTTCTACAACTGTTTAATTTTATTTGCTTCTTGAAGCCTTCGCTTACCCCATACCCACTCACCTAAGGGAAGAAAAATATGAATCCAAACATCCGACTCATTTGTGCATATAGAGCAAACAACAGCAGGATCTACATGTCTTAATAATTTGATACTTATAAGGTTTATGAAAAAGATAAATGTGTCCAAAAAAGTCACAGAAAAGCCTTCCACTAACCTCAATAAGTTTTGAACTACTCAAGCTAAACTACACAAAATGGAAGCTATGGCTCTTTGCCTGAGAAAATGAAAATGCTCACCTCCCCCTATCTAAAGGGAACAAATAGTATTTTTGAAAGATAGACCATACTTCAAATGTTTTCCCCTTCTTTCACTGCTGATTGTTATGCATTTTATGCTGCTTCTCCTCTTTTTCTCAAAAGCCATTAAACATTAGTTTTCACATGAATATCGTGGGTAACAGAAAAATCGTTCCCTTAGCAACAGAAGCAATGTGAAAACTCTCCATAGTCAAGATTCAGCTATTATTTGAGATTTGGATGTTTTGGACAATGCATATTAATAAATATCTGGTCTGGCAGATGTTACTCTGCAGTAACGTGTCACTTTAACAAATACCTATGGCCAGACTCACACTAGCATTAGAATTTTTGAAGCTTTACAGAAAGCATTGCACACAGGACACTTCCACTCTTTCACAAGGGCAGAACATAAACATTTAAAAAAGGTTTCTTCAGGCCACTCAGAGATAACAACCTCTAATAAGAAAGTTTTCACCTTTACTTTGTTTCATTTTACTTCATAGAAGGGGAAATTTTCTACCTGTATTTCTCCAAGGCTTTCAGTGCGGTTCCCCACAGCCTCCTCTGAGAGAAACTGATGTGTTACAGTCTAGACAAGTGGTCTGTGTGGTGGGTTCGGAACTGGCTGACAGGCTGTGCCCAGAGGGTGGTGGTAAATAGCTCCTTTTCAAACTGGAAACCTGTCACAAGTGGGGTCCCCTAAGGATCAAACAGCCCAGTGCTGTTTAATATTTTCATAAGTGATCTGATGTTGGATCAAGTGCATCCAGATGAAGTTTGCTGATTACAGCAAACTGAGTGGGGAAGTGGACACTTCAGAAGGGAGAGCCATCCTGCACGAAGACCTGGATAGGCTGGAAGAGTGGGCTGACAAGAAACTTATGAAGTTCAACAAGGACAAGTCTTGCACCTGGGAAAACATAATCCAGCAGTGCAGCATAGACTGTGATCTACCCAACTGGGAAGCAGCACTGTGGAAAGGGCCCTGGTGGTCTTGGTGGACAACAAGCTCAATATGAGTGAAGAGTGGGCTGCTGTGGCAAAAAGACCAATGGGATGCTGCCTGCAGGCTGATCTGTTACCACCAGCTGGCTGAGGTTTCCTTGCAGCCAGAAGACCTGTGCAGCACAACGCGTCCTGAAGGCCATGCTGGGCATGCAAGACAGTACAGCACAGACCTGCCCCTGCACAACTTAGCTGTTGTGTGGGTCACCAGATCCACCACAGTGGTCTTCTGCTCAGGATCTCCATGGCATCTTCCTGCTTTTTCTGTTGGTTGTAGTCTTGTATCTCATAAAAAATGCAGGCTTGTTTTGGTCATAAAGGATCAAAGATGGATATTTTTCTTAGCAAATTACAATTTATTGAAAATAGAAGTTCTTATGGAATTTTTTATGTCCAGGATGGAATTGTGGATCAAAATAGCAATGGAAACAGAAGCATCATTAGTCCTAAGAGAAATGGATGACATTAAATCAGGTGGGAAGAGTTAAAATTCTGACCAGATTGTTACAAAAATTTACAAAAATATTTCCTTATCAATTCCTCTGGCTAGACTTATTTTCTGCATTCACACTGATAACTCTGCTGCATAATATAACCCACAAAAAAATAGAAATATAACATACAGTATACTTCAGTATTTTTGCTAGTTTGGGCCAAAATTACAGATTCAAAGTGAAAATCTTTTCATATTTTTTCATCTTTTATTACAATGAAGTCCATAGTCAAACTATAGGCAAACTTCTGAGTTAATTTTCTTTTTTCCAAGTAGACTAACAAAACTGTACTCCATACTAATCTTACTATATCACACATAGCTGTCTAACCCATTATTCAGTGTCATGGAGAACAAGACAAGAGAAATTTTTCTTAAGTTATCAACTGAAACAGATGAATCCAATGAGACTGCAAAGTCTCCAAAATTAGGCGATATCAAATGTAATTGCCTTGAAGTATTAACGTCTTCCACTTCTCTTTGTATTAGACAATTCTAATGTACAATGCAGAGACTGTTATGCCATCTCTTCAAACAGAGACATATTACACAATTTGTAGTTTAATGTTCTAACTATCTGGAAGAAGAGATAGGATGCTGCAGTCAGGAGAAAGGGTGTTGTATTAACTTATGATATTATATAAGTTATGGATGGTTTTCCTCTTCATAAAGTGCCCAAGCCACATACATCTGACACATTGTTAGTGAATGTTTCATTCCCTGTGGTAATACTACCCAATGGTTTGTCCTTATGGGCTCCCTCTTGTTTACTGACGGCACCGAGAAGACAAATTTTTGATAATCATCAGGATGCAAAGGGATAATAAAAAAGCAATCCTTTAAATCAATGATCAAAACGTCCCGTTCTTTGGGAGTCATGTTTGGAGACGGTAGCCCTGGCTGTAGAGCTCCCATATCCTCCATTACCTCATTAATTTTTCTAAGATCATATAATAGTCACAATTTCCTGCTTTTCTTCGGAATGGTAAATGTAGGTGTGTTCCAGGGACTTGTGGTTGGCATAATGTGACCTTTGTCCAATTGCTCCTGCATGAGATTCTCAAGGTGGGTGATCTTTTCGGTAGTTAGCGGCCATTGATCAACCCAAACGGGGGTGTTCATTTTCCAAGTTAATTTCAGGATTGGTACCCTGTTACTAATGACCACTGTTAAAAACCCGCATTCTTTGTGATCAGTCAGGCTTGTAACTGACTTAACGCATCGCGGCCTAATAAAGATGCAGGAGTATTCATCACATACAGTCGAACTGTACACACGGGTTTTTTGTTTGGTTGGTTTTGTTTTGTTTTGTTTTCTCTTTTTTCTTTTTTTCCTTTTTTCTTGTTTGTTTTTTCTGTTTTCTTTTCTTCTTTTTTTTTCCATTTTTTTCTTTTCTTTTTTTTTTTTTTGGTGTTAATATCGTTGCCATCAACTGTTTACAATCAAAAGGAGTCATCAGATTTGTCATAAAAAGATTTTGAATAAAGGACTGCAACCCATTTTGCTGCACAGACTTGCAAGCCTCTTTAATGAGCTCCCATGGAAATCCCGCCCAATAATTTGGCTGTTTCTTGCCCCCTGATATTCCTCCCATAATCACCGGATAAGCAGTTGGAATAATCTCTCCCTCTATTAACACATTTTGAATAACTCCTTGCCATCTTAATTTTGGGTCATAATCCCCACGCTCCCCCTGGCACCCTCTCCACCCAAATAGTGTTTCCCTTCGTCACACCCCCACCCGCAACCATTTTGTAATCGTGCTATAGCCATATCTTCCTCCCACTTAAGCCTGTCCCATTCTAACTTCTCTTTCTCTGCTTTCTCTAACTTCTCCAACTATTCTCTTGCCCAGGCGGAGTCATTAGGTGCCCCGGTTGGTTTTGTGGGAGACGCAGGTGAGGCAGGTGTGGATGGTGGTAAAGGTGGGTAGAGTCATCTTCTGTCCAACCATGGCCCATCTTTACCTCACTTAGATTGCAAATCTCCCCCATCACCTTGGAGTGGTGGCGCCGATGGTTCGGGGCCCTGGGGGAGGGATGGCAGTGGTGGGATTAAAGGCGGGAGGAGATTGGGCGGAGGATCACTCGTATCCATTGCTTCCTCTTCCTCTATCACAGGCAATTCTTCTGCTACAGGTGGTGGGGGAAAGGACGGGGTAGGCAGTCAATCGAAGGGTCTGATACCGGCCCCAAGTCTCGCTGGAAAGGCTTGTGGTGGTTTTAGAACCGCAAATGCCCTTGCTGCTGCTGACCGCTCAGCTTTCATGGCTTGCAGGGTCATTAAAATTAACCTCCAGGTGGTAGCTAACCCTTTCATGTCTTTCTCCCCTTTGCTTACTGCCTCCCATAAGCACTTTCCAATCCCCTCCCAGGTTACAGGTTTAAAAGCAATCTCAGGCTGGGGTGAGAACCCATGTTCCCAACACCAGATTACTAGTCTCTGGAGCGTAGGCTCATTGTGTTTAATTCCTCTCTTAGAGAGTATAGGAAGGAGAAGCTTTGCTATCGTATCTTCTTTTGTTATGCTCTGACCTATCTCCTTCCCCAGCTGCTCACCTCACATGGTGTCCCGTCATGACATACTTTTTCTTCTTTCTGTTTCCCTGGATCGTCCTCCGATTCGTCCCGGTCTCAGTCCCGCTGAGCTGTCCTCCAGCTGATGCCTCTCCTTCTGGGCTGTTCCCTGCTTCTTTCTTCTTGGCGCTGCACAGGGCAGTGTCACATTGAGGTAACCATATGAGGAGAGAAACTGGACTCCACACGATCCAATGTGAATCACACAGAAGCCACTTTATTGATTTACTACTATCCCTTATATACAATCTATCTTTTCCTACATGTGTTCACGCATTAGTTGATTGGTTAATAGCCCTCTGCATGAGGAAAGTACGCAAAGCTGTCTTATCCTTGATTGGTCATTCAGTGTCCTGTTTGTCTGACTCCTTGTCCGGCTCTTCTTATCTCAATTCCTCAATTTCCCGTGAAGCATCCGTCATTGTTTCTGTTTTTCTCTCGTCAAGGTCACTTCAAGGACGAGATCTACAGTCACGCCACCTGCTCGTATGGCTGGTTCAAAATATGTCCATTTTCTGCTAAATACATTCCCACAATAAAGAGGAACCCAATTTCACAGCTTATTACAATCAACCTCAAGAAAGTATGGAAACACAAGTAAACTGCAGTTTAACAGTAATTATATGTAATACTCATATAAGACCTTACAAAATGTTATCCTTCATGTTACTGAATGGGAATATTAGGGTGAGAAGTTAATGCGAGTGGTCTGAAAATGCAGAGTAAGATAATTAGCACTCAGGAGTTGCAAGATCTCTAAACTATTTCTCTTGCATAGAGACAGGATTGTTAGAAATAAAAATCCTGAATTAAAGAAATGTGATACCCTACTCTGTGCAGATGTTTAGAGTTCTAAGGGCTTCTTTACACTGTGAGTTACTCTAGATAATCTCAGGTACAATGAAAAGGAAAGATATTTTTTCATTTGTTTCTAGTTGCCACTCAGTTAACCTGTGCAATTACATAAATGCAAGACCACTAGATATTTCAAAGATAAAAAATTATCACCAGATGACTTGGTAGAAGGGTTTACTTCTGTAGAATTAATGAATCTCAGAATAGATTATTAAAAGAAAAAAAGAGAGAGAATTCATTGATTTATGGGTTGAGTTCATCTCCATTGTGACTGATGAAAAACTAGCAGAGAGTGACTAAGTCTGTTTTTTACTAAGATGATTCATAACTCCTTTTATCATTTGCATAGAAATAAGTGGTGATTAGAATCTTGTTCAAGATCCATGTTAGGCAATTAACAGATTTGCCAATTATCCTGTTACAAATTTCTTAGTTTTCTATAAGCACTTTTGTGAAATGGCAACAGATTGCTTTCAATACAAGAGTCTTTACCAATGGCATGTCAATCTGGAGGTGATAGAATGTCTCCACCTATTTAATAGTTTATCAATGTTTTCTTCTTAAAGAACTTCTTAAAGAATCATATTGTAGCAGTCAAGGAAGAGTCATGTTACTTAGCTGGTGAGGAAATTTTCTTACATGCTATCTTGTTAAAATCACTGTCTAAATATTCCCTTCTGATCGATGTGTATAACAAAATAGTTTAATTCCCTGTCTATGGAAAGTCCCTTCTATTGAAAGATGGCTAGCTAGGTTATGCATAATGATCAAGGCAAAGTGAATTGTCAAATAAAAACCGACTACAAAATAAAAATATGAGATCTACTGAGTGCCACACAGAAAATGCCTTAGTGTGTCAAAAACATCAAATATTGGTTGAATTCAGTGCACAGAATTGTTAGCAACAGCAGACCCTATTAGCTATTCCTGACAGATTTCATCACACTCAGTTTGGGGAATATTTGACATATTCAGTATAAAAATTAAAAAAAAAAAAAAAAAAGTCCCAGGACCTTTGCCTGGTAATGAAAGGAAATGAGTAGCATGTATGATAAGACAACAGAATATAATAGATAATTGTATCATTCCTGAAAGAAACCAAGCCTTATGAATTACTGTACACAGTCACTAAACAAATATTTGTAGTGGGTTGACCTTGGCTGGCTGCCAGCTCCCATCCAGCTGCTTTCTCATTCTTCCTTCGTCAACAGGATAGTCAGACAAAATAAGATGGAAAAGCTTATGGGTCAAGATAAAGACAGGGACACCACTTACCAGTTACTTTCACAGTTAAAATAGACTCAACTTGGGCAACATTAATTTAATTTATTGCCATTTTAAAAGGAATTGGATGGTGAGAAAAAACACAACTGCTTTAACACGGCTCCTTTCCACAAGCTACAGTCCTTCAGAAGCAGACTGCTCCAGTGTGAGCCCCCCCAGATGACACAGTTTCTGCTCGAAACCTGCTCCTGCGTGGGCTCCTGTCCACAAGCCACAGCTCCTGCCAGGAGCCTGCTTCTGTGTGGGCTTTGCATAGACTGCAGTTTCCCTCAGGGCATGTCCACCTGCTGGAGCATAGTGTCCTCCATGGGCTGAAGTGTGGTTACCTACTCTGGCAGGGTCCTCTTCACAGGCTGCAGGGATTATCTGTTTCACTGTGGTCCTTTCCATGGGCTGCAGAGGGACACTTGCTTCACCTTAATCTTCTCCACAGATTGCAGGGGGTTCTCTGTTCTAGTGCCTGGAGTATCTCCTACCCCTCCTCCTCTGATGCTGATGTCTGCAGCATTATGTCACAATTTTTATCACTCCTGTCTCACAATTCCTTCAAAATTCCTTTCTTAAGTTTGTGTTCCCAAAAGCACCGTCAGTTTTGCAGCTGGGCTTAGCTGTGTCTTTTGGTGGGTCCTCTCCTGAGACAGATGGAATTGGTTCTGTCCAGCATGAGACAACCCCGGGTCTCTTCTCACAGATGCTACCCATGCAGCTCTCCCTACCTCCCACTACCAAAACTTTGCCAATATAATTTTATTAATAGAAGACTTTTTTTAAAATTTTACTTTAATTTTTTTTAATGAAGACTACTTGCTTTTAAGCTTACCAAAAAGGTCTGTGGCCTAAATGACAGATTCATTAACTTTAGCAGCAAACTGTTACTTGTTTTCTTTTCTATGATGAACATATCTCATTCATTTTCAGACCTTACTTTAAGACAGGTCTTTCTCATAGATCTCATTAACTACTAGGGTAAGTTTCATACTACATCTTTTAACATTGCATAGTGTCACGCCAATCACTCAGAAAGGGACAATCACACAGAAGATGCCCGATACATACAATTTAAATCCATCTCAGCTTTTGAATCTCCTCTCTCTTTGCCTCTTTATTCAAATTTCTATAAACGTCATTGCATTTCTTAGATATTTTAGTGGAGAAACCCAAAATTTTTGCACAACTAATTTTCTTACTAGTGTGCATACATAAGAAAAAAGAAGTAACCAGGGTTGGAAGTTATGTATAACAAAACCAGAACCAATGGGATATCCTCCCATTGCAACAGAACAAACACTTCTTTTCAAGCCAGAATCACAGAAGGGTTGAGGTTGAAAGGGACTTCTGGAGGTCATCTGTTCCAACGTGCCTGCTCGAACTGGCTCACCTACAGAACATTGCCCAGAACCATGTCCAGACAGCTTTTGAAGATCTCCAAAGATGGAGATTCCTCAGTCTCTCTGGACAACTTGTTCCAGTGCTCAGTCACTCTCACCGTAAAAAAATTTTTCCTGATGTCCAGGAGGAACTTCCCATGTTTCAATTTGTGCACACTGCCTTAGGTCCTGTCACTAGCAGCACTGAACACAGTTTGGCTCCATCGTCTTTACAATCTCCTTTCAGGCATTTGTACACATGGATGGCAAGCCTCCTCAGACCTCTGGTCTAGGTTAGACCAACCCAGCTCTCTCAACAAGATGCGCAAGTCCCTCCGTGGCCCTTGACTGAATTCCCTTTAGTGGCTCCTTCTCTCTCTTGTACTGGGAAGACCAGAACTGGACTCAATTCTACAGGGGGCTTTTCCTTGACTGGTTAACAACACACCTCCTAATGTAGCCCAGGATATTGTTACCCCTCTTTGCTGCAAGGGACACCAAGCTGGCCTACTTGGTGTTCACCAGGGCCTCCTGGTAATTTTCTGCAAAGCTGCTTTCCAGCTAGGCAGGCCCTATGTATACTGGTGTATGGCGTTATTCTTTCCCAGGTGCAATACTTTGCACGTCCTTGTGTTGAACACTGTGAGTCCCTGACAACTCATTTTTCCAGCTTCTCAAGTTTCCTCTGGATGGTAACACAACACTCTGGTTTTGTATCACCAGAAAATTTGCTGGGGGTAAACTCTGCCCTACCATCCAGACCATTAATGAAGCTGCTGAACAGGATTGGAAGACGTATTGACTCCTGGGGTACATCACTGGTTACTGGCGTCCAGCTAGACTTCATGTCACTGATCACCACACTCTGGGCCCAGCCATTCAGCCAGTTTTCAGTCCACCTCACTGTCTACTTATCCAGAGAACTTCAACAAGTTCTCTATGAGGACTGGAGACCTATTTTGGTTTCAAAATGAGGATACTGTGCTGTTTTGTTTTTAGCCTATTGGTGGCTTTGAACATTAAGAGAGATAGAGACAATTAACTGGCACTGACTTGTCCCTGTGTTCTTGCTGATGAAGTGTATGCAATGTATAGCATCCCCTATGCTATAAATGTTTTAGCAGTCTGTATTTTCTGTAATCAACCTTGTATTTTTTTTGACTGCTACAGTACATCAAATAGTCAGAAGCCAGAGAGTGAATCTTGACACACAGCGATGCCAGCTGTGAGTAATCTATTGCTGTACCTGCTTTTTGATAAATCAGATGTATATGTTCACACTTTTAACTTCTAGAAGTGAAAACAGACACTTTGAATTAACATTACTAGTTTAAACAAAGACAAGAAAATAGTCCAGTATTGTTTGCACCGTTTTTACAATAAATGGAAAGAATAAATCCTGATATTAGTTCTGTCACTGAATTAAATCCTCAAATAAAGCTCTAATGTTTCATTAAAGAATGATACAGGAACGAAAGGAAAAGTTCTTTTCTCTTTCTCTGTCTTTTCCTTACCTTTCCCCTTTTAAGGTGAATCAGCTTGCCTAATCAACTAAAATCATTCAATAACCTCACCTTTTTCTTCACCAAAAGTACTCTTCTCTAGGTCTACAAACAGATTTTGAAAAATATACCAATTATCTTAATACCTGCTTCTGCTCTTCTCAACTCCTCAGGGACTGTATTTGCTGTCTTGTACATAATGAAAGAGAAAAGAACTGCTGCCATGAAAGACATATGCTGGGGAACAGACCTGCATCTTCCATTTCTGTAGGCTCGAAGATGCTACTGTCTCTGCAAGTGACAAATGACAAATTCAATTGCAGAAGGTAAGTGTGCCAGCACTTGTAATAAAATAAAATAAAATAAAATAAAAAAAGTAGAAGTAACTGGAGAAAGTGTATCTTTAAAACAAGCAGTGTACAGTAGGTAACCTAAGCTCTCCTTCTGGCTTTTATAGGTACCTTAACTCCTTTAGGATCCCTTTGCACTTTGCTTAGATTCTTTGCTGAGGGTGTTATTTTTGGTAGTAGTACCTTTGCTGTTGTTCAGCCTCAGAAACACAGCATCAGACCTGCAAATTTTTAAAGATTTGTCAAAAAAATAAATGTCTTGTCTATTTTCCTGGACTCTTGCACCAGCTCAGCTGAAGAGATTTCTCTTTTTTCTCTGTATCACTTCTATGCTCCTACTCACATTTGCATAGAAGTTTTGCAATTACTTTAACAACATTCTGATTTTGGAGGAAAAGGACAAAGAAAAGGAGGGTTAATACTACCTGTAAATTTTAGGTTTGGTATCCTGTGAAAGAAGAGAAAAGGGTGTTTGTATTCCTCCCCACCTACTCACTACAGTGATTAAAGTTCTTAAAACTGAAATGATCTAAAACTTTAACTCCCTATCTTTATGCATACACTGAAGAATCCCATAAAATTATATCCAACAATATTTTAAGCAAGGTATATTTCTAACAGAAGCTTCCTTTAATCAAGCAACTTGTCATCAACTAGAGTTTTAAAAGGAGGGGTAGGGGAAAGAGGGTCAGCTCCTTTAAGGCTTTCTGTCCAAGGACCTTTTAAAGAAAAACGGACAATAATTAGAGGAGAAAGCCATAAACAAGAACACACAGAGACAGAAACCTGACCAACAAGTGGTAAGGGAGGCAGTAATGGCCCTGGTCACTTGTACTTAATAAGGGTACTGGAAAATAGGAATATTCATTTCAGTAAGACTACCCGATAAAGGACCTTGTCAAAGGGGATGGCAAGGAAAGGAGAGAAGTCATGAACAAAATATATAGATACATAGAACTGACAGGCAAACATAATGGAGACACAGATAAGAAACAAACCTGGTCAGTAACTCTAATGGGCTACTGAGGAACTGCAGGAAAGAGGGACTTAGCAGCTGACAGAGATGCAATCGTGAGGGTCCAGGATGTTGGGTGGCCAGTGGTACTGCACAAACTGATGGACTGGGGAGGAGGAGGTAACTGGGAAGGAACAAATGGGAGGTAGGCAGAAATGACTATAAAAGGGGCTGGTTGAAGGTAAAATGAATCAGTCAGCATGTTCATCTGATCGAGACCTGCACTTGATTGCTGCAGTCCATCCTATCTTCCTCTTAAGTCCTTTTTCAGTTATGTCTCTGTGTAATCTCACTCTATCCTGTATCTGTGAGTGCTGCAAGGATAAGTGACAGCTGCTAAGGATACTGCTGTGAGTGAGGTGAGTGAGATGCTCCGTGTCAGCGGTTGGAGCAATATCAAAGGTCATAGCCCATGTGGTTCTTGCTGGCCACTGGAAGGGGCCGAGTGTCTGTACTGTTCCAAAACTGTGTGCATGTGGGTCATTTGCATGTGTCCTTTGCTCTCAAATCATAAGCTGGAAAGCCCTTAACACTATGTTTATAGTCAAGTATTCTATTTGTTCTCCCCCAGGAGGTCAGAACCTCAGTATTTTGTTGCTATGAGGATTGTTCATCCTAATAAAATCTTCTTCCAGATAAGCATGAATTATTGAGTGCTCCATTGCTTGGCATCATATTTATAATTCTCTGAGCATGCCTCTTTTTGTATGAAGAGCACCATTTGATTGTACTTGAGATGAGGGAAGTTACTTTACAAATTTGCTTTACTGATATCTTAATATAAAATGGCAAGAAATGTCAGGCAGTTTGACTGAGGACAGACACCACCTGTTTTATTATGCTTCACCTTTATGAACTAAAAGTCCAGGCAAATATAATTATCACCATGGATGACTGTTGTGAGTTTTCCTTCTATTAGAGCCTTTTTTTACATGCTGGTGCAAACCAAAATGATCTGTTTGCCAACCATGGTTCACACTTGGCCTCTTTGTTTCTGATAACTACACAAACACCTGATTTTTGGTCTGTAAGAGAATAAGCACTTCTGCCTCAGCCCAAAAGGGATGGTTCAAAAATAAGATGGTAATCCTAAATTTAAATAGTATGGGAAATTAATTTCTAGGAGTATCATTAATATGACAGATACAGCACAGAACCAAACTTTAAATATGAGTCATTAGACTGAAATCAAGGAAATATCTCCATTTTTTAATCTAACTAGCTGCTGTACTTCAAATTCCATGTGTAGTCTAAGAATAGATAAATCATGAATAAAACCGTTCTTTGGGTTTATATGAAAAAACTGTCTGAATGGATTTCCATGGCAACATTGGGGTCTGCAAAGCAGGTAAGTAAATGGGAAAGATGAGTTTACCCTCATGTCAGAGGTGTATCTAAGAGTATATTGTTCTCTCCTTGAGTGTCTGTTAATCTACATTTCTTTCTGAATATACACTACAGAGATTATTTACTTTGGCTTTGCAGGAAGTGAGAAAGACTGCACTGTGCTAGCCCTAAGCCTAGCTTCCCTTAACCCATCAATGGGGAAGTCTCAGGTACTTAGCTCAGACATCTCTAAACTTAAAAGGTAGATGGTGATGTGAGATCAACTATATTAGTATTTATGCTGTTGTTCTTTAGAGGAGCAACACTTTTAATTTTCAAATAAAGTTTTGTTTGTTGGAGTCTTGGCTGGAGCCATTAAATGAGTTCCTTCTTTGTTTATTGGTTTGTTTGTTTGACAGATTGAAACTAATGTCTTTAGCTTCAGTTAGCTTCATCAATACAGTTAATTTTCAGTATGGGAATTTACTATGTAATATAGAAAATATTACTCTATCTATAAGGAGTACATTTTTTCTGCAGTAGTAAGTTTTATAGAAGCAGATTGAACCAGGAATTGAATTGGGTTGTGAAACCAATTTATTTTGACTGTGTATAATATGTGTGTGTCCATATATATATCCCTATATACAGATGTAAAAATGTATACATTTAAAATTAGAAGTATGTCTGATATAAATATAATACAAGTACATGCATTTCAATATATTTCTATGTAACCACTGTGAGTATTCCTGAGTTAAAAATACTGAGAAAAAATGCCACACTGAGTTTCAAGGTAAACCCATTGTTAATTTAGTGGAGATTTCATTCTAAGACTCACAGAGAGAATTTGTTTCTGGCCATTCCATGTTGTTGTCAAAACTGCCTGCAAATGGGAATCAATGGTACTAACTTCTCCTCTATATTGCTGACAGCAATACAACACATACATGCTTACTTACACAGATAAACACCATACTATATCAATATATGAAACTCATATTCACTCATAAACACATTTCAAAGTAGGTGAAGATAAAGTCTCATCAAATGACACAACCTATCCAGAAAAAAACACAATGTTTAGTATTATTTAACATTTTTAAGAGGTTGCATAGAAAAGGATATGTTTTTCTGTTCCTTCAGACTGTTAAACAATATGTACTGACTGGAGCCAGAATGCAAATGTTTTGTTTATCCTTTTGTATATAAGCCTTTTTTAGTAAGGAGTTTTGTATTTTATGACCCTTTTTTGGTTTACAGCTTTATGCTGAGTCATGGAGTCTTTGTTGTTATTTATGTTCAGCTGGAGATTAAATTTCCTGTTCGTAATGATTAAAAAGTAAACTCTTAAAAAGCATTAGAAATCTGTACAGGCAGTTCCAGCTGCTATTCTGTACACTTTTCCCAAGAGTTTCTTCATAGAATGCATTCATTTCCACCCAAGTCTGAGTATGGATTTTTAAAATAATAGTTACTAAAATTTTTTTTGAACATAACTTAAGTACATCTTTATAGATTTATAATGAGCAAATCCACACATGTCTTAGAGAGCATGTAAAAATATGTATCTTCTTAAATTACAAAGCAACATGGAAGGGTGTGTTTCATACCTCGCTTACTTGACATTTACATGGTAAAAATATAGAGTTATTTATGCTTACTGTAATTAATAACAATAATTTATAGTAGCTGAAACTATTTTAACTATATCACCAGAGCCAATTCAGTTAATTTCAGGCTAAAAAATTGCTAACACTTTTATTTCTGTAGTATCCTTGCCTCTGCACTTTTACAACAATCATAAGAGAGAGGAAACAAACGCTACTTCCAGGTTTGAAGATGTCCTGACACCATACTAGGATGCTACTCTGACAAAGAACCTCTGCTTTTTTATAGTCATTTCATCCCAAAAGAAGCAAAATGTACTAAAAAGTTAAACATGCACTCAACCATAATCTAGTCTTTCTTTGAAAAATGAAAATACGGGTTTATACTGCAGCTAACAAAATTCCTTTGTAAATGACAGAGAAAAAAAGTCAGATTTAGGAGAAATTGGTAGACTCAAAATGCTCAAGTGCTCCTGAGGAAATGAGGCTCAGTTTACTTCCAACTCAGTTGATAAACCTGAATTGCTATCCTACACAAATGAAAGCAGAGCATACCTTCTTTGAATACTTTTATCCTGAGCTTACTTCCATGTCAGATAATGGGAAACAACTTTATATATATCTACACTGCTGTTAGACATGGAACATCAACTCTGTGACTTCTGAACCAGCCCTGCCACTCCATAACCTTAGAGGGAAGAAGTCAAGCATCTGCTGAAACCACCAGATTGTCAATACCCAAGCAAGATCGCTCTAACCCACCCCGGGTGCATCCCGTGTGAGTTTCTATCACATCTTTCAGTTGCACTATAAAAATAACCTCAGCCTCTTAGTGCCCCAGTTACAGACACAGTAACTTTTCTGGATAGGTGTGGTGTAAAGAGTAACTGACTACAATATAATCTTTGACTGCAAAAGCAAAGTTCATCATTCATTCCTGGAAGAACTTTTAACCTGTGTTAGAACATGGTTCAGTCATTGATTTTTCCAAATTTCAGACTTAATTTTAATTTGGAAGAACGTGATACCAGGGAATATAGTAAAGCTAACACTGAAAAGATGCAAAAAAAAGTAAATATTATTAAGATCACATTTGAGTTAATTGTGTAAGTTACCAATATTCAGTTCAAAACCCATGAGATCACAGCTATGGAGGGGATACAATATATAAAAAAAAAAAAAAAAAAAAAAAAAAAAAAAAAAAAAAAGTAATATTAACTAGAAACTGCACAGAAAAGAATTTCCGAACATTGCCTGAATACTTCTACCATGAAGTGCCTGTAGAAATACTAACATGGCTTAATAATTGCATTGTGTGTCTGAAGTGGAGATGAGTTCATTAACAGAGTTCATGTAATGAGCTATGCAGAACACAGAAGAAAAAAAAAGTCTCAACATTGAGAGGACAGCTGATAGAGAAGAATTGATAAAACTTTATCAGAAAACTGTAAAGTAAAAACTTTTAAAGTTTAAAAACTTTATAACAGATTTAGCAGAGATGCATCACAAATTCAGAATAGTTTTGTCAAGATAATTTTCTTGTTATGTAAATTTATCATTCTTTTTAACTTAACATTTTCTTATTTTCAGTTTAAAAAAAACTTTTTATTTTCTGGTATTACATTTTTCATTTTAATTAAAAGAAAATTCTTCCATTTGAACAATGGGCGAAAATATTCATTATTTCATTACTGGAAAAAAACCACAACCTCCAAACAGAAGACTAAGATATACATTTTGGAAAAAAAAAAAAAAAAAAAACAGGGCTATAACAAGGAAAGTGACATATTAGCACTAGAAATTACTTAAACATCAACTCCAGAGGGCAAACTGAATATTCTTACAAAGACCAGGAGGAAGTTGTGACCAAAGAGAATCAGAAAGTCTAGTAAAAGCAAACAAAAGAAAAGCAAATAACTTGTTGTATAAATAATAGGGTCATGTGAAAAATGTATTGTCACTGACAAAATCAAGGTGAGACATATTTTGTCCCAGTTTGAAGATGTCATACAAGTTTGCAAATTCATGGTAACCACAAATTCACTTACTTTATATGCAAGAGATTCAAGAAGCAGCAGAAGTGTTGTGGATCAGCGTTCCCAGATGTATGATAACAATGGGAAAACCTTTAGCAATAATTTTGCAGAGAATATGTACAGCATACAGCAATTCCTGTCTAACGCATGCTTTATATGTACTGATATAAAGGTGCATGGTCATGTTTCAGCAATAATTCACAAGTATAGTTTACTCTGTAGTAATCCTTATCTACAACTAGACTTCAAATTTGAAAGTGTTTTGTTGCCTTTTAACAGAACTATTGATATCCATTTTTATTTTTTCAAAGGTAAAATGAAAAGAGAACTTAGCTTTTCTTACAAATGAAAACTAATGTTTCAGTTGCTGGATGGATCAAAGAACTAGTCTTCTAAGACTGCTTACATTTCAATAAACAGATTTTAAAAGCCCAAGGTTTGTGAAATAATGTAACATGTATTTCACAAATGAAACTTTGAAAGTAACATCCAAAACTATCTTGGAATTTTACAGTGACTAATTTGATACTTTCTCTAAGGAGAAAAAAAAAAAACAAACAAAAAAAACCAAACCAAACATATTTCACCCTGCAATTTGGGCTTGTGATTTAGGCACCTAATCCCTTCTTTTCTTGGAAGCAGATTGGTGCTTTCATCCCATAATTTTTGTATGGTACTTCTGTAATTTTTCTATTCCTAGAAAAAGAATGCAAAAAGGAAAACTAATATATGACATATCGCAGGGGAAGTATTTCCCTCTAACTGCAGTCAGTAGTCATCAAGTTGATTAACAATCACAACTCCCAGATGTTTGCAGACATCACTGAAGGAATCACAGATGCTGAAAGACAAACAAGGTACATCTATGTGCACCATTAATTACAAATAATTACAAATGGCATGAATGCCATCTTGTTTCTATAGCTCAGATCTTAAAAGAGTCATTTAGGACAAAGGCAGTTTGGAGTGTAAGGCTAGTCATAAACACAGAATATAGGCTGCATGGAGGGAAATTTAGGATGCTAGACTGAATTTTAGGAAAGCTGATCTTTTCACCTACCTAGTCACTGTCTTTTTGAGTTCCTCCAGCTTTAAGACCACTTTCACCACCTCAGCACTATAGTGAACCCTTAGGTGGAGCATGGCAAGATGTTCACATCTGCGTTAAAGGATACATGCTAAAGGAAAAAGAAACAAAAGAAAACCCAGACAAAACTTTCAAGAAGAAGCAGAAGGATGATGACTAATGGAAGACAGTGAGGAAAAAATTTCAAAGAGCTGCGTTTTAAGAATGGCTTTAAACTAGGAAGCAGAACAACTGTTGCTAGTACAAGTGCTCAGTATGAGTTTGGTAAAGGCAAATGATGGAAGAATTGTCTCAGTGGGTGGTGATTCTTACTTCAACAACAACCCACTCAAAGATTCCTGGACTAGAAAGCAATACATCACATATCCTGTGCAAAAACAAAATCCAGAGATGTAGCCTGTTCTTCTAATCAAGAAGATGCTCTACCAGCCAGTGCTTATGGGTGAAGAGAGGGACATTACATTATCCCAAGACATAATTTGCCACAACTTCTGGATAGTTTGGTTTAGTAATTAAGTGAATCATATTGAGTTTTGGTTTTGAGACCGAACACACATACATCGAACAATATTTTAGGGGTGGTATTTTATTTTATTTTATTTCCAGTACAAACCTCCACATCTTCTTCAAGTACATCAGTAGCAAAAGGAAGACTTGAGAAAATGTGGGCCTGTTGTTGAATGAGGTGGGTACCCTGGTGATGGAGGATGAAGAGAAGGAGGAGTTACTGAATGCCTTCTTTGGTTTAGTTTTTATTGCTAAAGCCAGCCCCCAGGAATCCCAGATGCTGGAGGCAAGAGATAGGGACTGGAGAAAGGAAGACTCTCCCTTGATTGAGGAGGATTGGATTAGAGATCATTTAGGCAAATTCACTACCCACAAATCCATAGGAACTGATGAGATGCGCCCATGAGTGCTGAGGGAGCTGGCGGATGTTGTTGCAAAGCCATGGTCCATCATCTTTGAAAGGTCATGGAGAAGAGGAGAGGTGCTTGAGGACTGGGCTACACAGATGATTAGGGGATTGAAACATCTCTCTTATGAGGAAAGGCTGAGGGACTTCAGTCTTTTTAGTCTAGAGAAAAGAATAGCGAGGGGGAACCTCATTAATGCTAATAAATACTTAAAGGGAGGGTGCCAGGGGGATGGGACCAGTCTTTTTTCAGTGGTGCCCAGTGGTAGGACAAGAGGTAATGGACACAAACTTGAACATAGGAAGTTCCATCTGAACATGAGGAGGAACTTCTTTACTTTGAGGGTAGTGGAGCACTGGAACAGGCTGCCCAGAGAGGTTGTGGAGTCTCCCACTCTGGAGACATTCAAAACCCACCTGGATGCTGTCCTGTGCAACTTGTTGTGGGTGACCCTGCTCTGGCGGGGGGGGGTGGACTAGATGATCTCCAAAAGTCCCTTCCAACCCTGACCATTCTGTGATTTTGTGATTCTGTGTGACTGGAGGAAAGCCAGTGTCACCCCAATCTTCAAAAAGGGCAAGAAGGATGATTTGGGAAACTACAGGCCAGTCAGCCTCGCCTCCATCCCTGGGAAGGTGATGGAACAGCTCATCCTGGATGTCACCTCTAAGCATGTAGAGGAAAAGAAGGTTATCAGGAGTGAGCAACATGCATTCACCAAAGGGAAATCATACATGACCAATCTGATAGCCTTCTATGACAGAATGACTGTCTGGGTGGATGACAGGAGAGCAGCGGCTGTTGTCTACCTCAACGTCAGTAAGTTTTTTGACACAGTCTCCCGTAACATCCTCACGGGTAAGCTTAGGAAGTGTGGATTAGACAAGTGAACAGTGAGGTGGATTGAGAACTGGCTGGATGGCAGAGCTCAGAGGGCTGTGATCAGCGACAGAGTTGTTGGCCTGCAAATAGCGGTGTTCCCCAGGGGTCAGTACCTGGGTCCAGTGTCATTCAACATATTCATTGATGACCTGGCTGAAGGGACAGAGTGTACACTCAGCAAGTTTTGTGATGATACAAAACTGGGAGGAGTGGCAGACCAGAAGGCTGTGCTGCCATTCAGTGAGACCTGGACAGGTTAGAGCGCTGGGCAGACAGGAACCAAATGAAATTCAAAAAGGGCAAGTGTATGGTTGTGCACCTGGGAAGGAAAAACCCCATGCACCAGTATGGGTTAGGGGTTGACCTGCTGGAAAGCTGCTTGCAGAGAGGGACCTGGGAGTCCCGGTGGACAACAAGTTGACCACAAGGCAGTACTGGGCACTTGTGGCCAAGAAGGTCTTCTGAGGTGCATTAAAAAAATCACAGACAGCAGGTCGAAGGAGGTCATCCTTCCCTTCTACTCTGCCCTATTGTGAGGCCACATCTGGAGTACTGTGTCCAGTTCTGGGCTCCCCAGTTCAAGAGCTACTACTGTGAACTACTGGACAGAGTCCAGTGGAGGGCTACAAAGATGATCAAGGGTCTAAAACACCTCTCTGGCAAGGAAAGACTGAGAGATCTGGGTCTGTTTAGCCTGGAGAAGAGAAGACCGAGAGGCGGATCATTAATGCTTATCAATATCTGAAGGGAGGGTGTCAAAAGGATGGGGACAGACATTTCAGTGGTGACCAGCAGTAGGACAAGAGGTAATGGATACAAACTTGAACACAGGAAATTCTGTCTGAACACGAGGAGGAACTTCGTTACTTTGAGGGTGGCAGAGCACTGGAACAGGCTGCCCAGAGAGGTTGTGGAGTCTCCCACTCTGGAGGTACTCAAAACCTGCCAGGATGTGATCCTGTGCAACCTGCTCTAAGTGAACCTGCTTTGGCAGGGGTGTTGGACTCGATGATGTCCAAAGGTCTCTTCCAACTCCTACCATTCTCTGATTCTGTTATTCTGTGATCTCTCCTGTCTGCTAGGAATGGAAAGGAGTCTGACAGAAATTCATTCTACCCAGGCGGGCACTGGACTGATACACGAGGGTAACTCATTACTATTATTATAGCTAAGATTCACAGGTTGTTCATTGGATTAATTGTTAATATCCTCTATAATATTGCTTATGTCAACATTTCTGAGTAAAGTGAAATTCAGATTTAAAATAAATTTATGAGAGGATTTTTTTTATTATTATTTTTTGTTAATTGTCACATGGTACCTTTAGTACATCTTTTCCCAACATCTTCACAAAGCAGATGTTTTGTGTCACTTAGGTCACTCAATTGCCACTCCTTTATTTTCTTAACTGAGGTTATTAGTGTGTAATTTCTGTTCACATATATATTCCCTGCACCTATAAAGTTTGTTACATTATAGGAAATGTTCATCTGCGCTGCATCTCAGTAATTAATTTACCCCAGCAACATTGTTTGCTGAAAGAGAAGTACTAGTCCTTGTTTTCAAAAATCATGTTACACCATTACTTTAAAAGTAAGGATCCTCTTCCTTGTATCGATGTTTATGACACTTAGTTTTCCTTTAAGAAGTTGTTTTACCCAGGCATTTCTTTAGTCTTTAAAAACACCTACTGACCACCCTTGCAACATGTTTCAGTTTCAGTTGCCATTTTCCATATGTTTTTAATAGATTGTCTGACTCTAATTAATCTCCGGGAGTTTTTCTGCACTGACCTGCTACACCAACTCCCTGCACTGTTGTTCTTGGTGCTCTCATTTCCATTTATCTTTGCCAGCCTCATCACTGTTGATGCTTGTTTTGCATATTAGTCAGACCAGACGGTGTACCATCTTGAAGGATCCACCCTGTATGTCATCTAGCTAATTAGGGAGGCTCGATTTCGAAGGCAACAGCTTGCAGTGTCTGAGGGATCTTCTGTTACAGACACCACCATAAATCATTATTCAGACTGACATTAATTAATTGGTCTCTTCCCAGGATTTACTCTGTTTTGGCAAAGACATCACAGCATTTTATTTGTACTAGCTCCCCTTCCTCTCCAGTCTGCAATCAGCTCTGTTGAGGGATCCTAAACTTTTATTATTCATATTGAAAAATAAATAAATAAATAAATTTGTTGCCTGTTTTTGAATTGTCAGCCAAGGCTTTGTCACGGGCTTGTGGCCCTCTAGTTGACCCATTGACTGGCTCCTTCCCCAAATCGACTCATCACTGTTCATGACATACCTGGAAGGCTTTGGGATTTCCCCAGTGGTGCATTCACTCATTTTATGCTTAAACAGTTTCTTTCTTGGAAAAGAGACAAAGAACTTGTAACATAGACAAGTTTCCATATTCCTTTACAATGGGAGCAATGGTGAACATCAGCTTAATCGCTAAATCTTCTTCAGTACCCTTCTTTTTAAGTATTCATTTTCAAAACTGCTCCTGCAATTACTTTTTGCTTCTTAATATTAAAAATGCCATGAAAACTGAAATATGTAACTCCTACTTAGAATATTAAAAGAGCAACCTTACATTATTTAATGCAACAGTGTCTGCGTAGAGGAAGCACAGATCCACCCCACCCCCCTCCCCCCAGAAAAAAAAGAAAAAGAAAGAAAGGAAAACCATTGTGGACACATGGGCATAATGGCAACAAGACACATGGGCAACAGCAAATGTCATTAAGGAAAAAAATTAAAAAGACTTGTTGGAATATACAGATTCATCCCAATTAAAGAGGAAGTATAATAATGAAAAATCTTGATTTGCAATGGCCAAACCTAATTTGTCAATTCTATTGCGTAAATTTAGAGTTAATTTTAGATTTAGCCTGTTCAATAGACAGGATTTCAATGTGCTGATTAATTGTTAAAGTAACCTTTGGAAAACCATGTCTTGTATCATGTTCCAGCATAAAGGCTACTATGAGACACAGGAATACAACGTTTCAGTAAGAAGTAGAAAAATATTACTGGATACCTCATTGTTCACAGGCATCTATAAACTCAGTTCTGCTGCTGGTGTATTGTTTATGGTCATTTTTTTGTTTTGTTTTGTTTTTTTCCTTCATTATTGCAATTGTAGATACCCTGTTTGTAGCCATGGTAACTGCACATGCAAATATCAGGACATAATTGCAGGTCTTTTTTTGTGAGTGGATCATTACATTTCATTACTGACTGGCTAGCCAATAATGCCAGTGTATATTTATTTAGAAAAACTTAGTGTTAGAAAATAATCTTATTTCTAAAGTGCAAAAATTATCATTTAATTGCATTTGTATTATACAGGGCATTTCACTTATATTACATGAAGAGTTAACAATAATAGTGGAACCAGCAACATTTATTTAAATCAATATTGTTTGTACAATCAGTTTCACAGTATGATGGTTTTTATTGTATGGTAGCCATAAAGCTTTCTGAAATTGGTTTCTACACGTTAAATTCTCAAACATTTTGCTTAAATATTTTTAGGCATTTTTAATTCACAAGTAAAATTTTAAAAAGCTTTATTTTACCTCTTATTTCATCCACTAGCATAAAATAAGTACTGTAAAATGGCAGCAGCCTCACCCTGTCATTTCACCAGAAGTATATGTGACTTTGGCAAGTCCATTGTAATTATCAACAACAACAACAATGTAATAACAACAACAACAACAACAACAACAATAATACTAATACATTGTTGTTGTTGTTATCATTATTATTATTTCTTTTTTCTGCACCAATAATGTACACCTGTAAGAAAAGTGCCAATAAATTATTTCAGTGTGTGGTATTGACAGACAAAACAGTGATCATCTTTTGATTTCAATTATTTAAACTGTGGGATGGGGACCACAAATTTAAACTTGAATGTCAGGTCTTAAGTTTTCTGAAGGCCTATTGCATGATATGTGTGTTCAATATATAATTAAAGCTGATCAATAGGAAACTTTGAGTACAAAGCTGAACCTAAGCTTCTTTCATGACCTTCCATTAAAATGTATGGAGATGTCTCCTGTGAGTTGATGTACGTAACAAATGAATCACTTCAGTGTCTATGGCACTTTATCAGAGATCTAAACACAGTTCCTTTTTCAAAGGGCAAAAAGAAGGACTTTTTTTCATACATCCGGTTTCTCGAATCTTAAGGAAGAAGGTTCTTTTCTCTTTCCCCGGAAAGTGACTCAAGCACCAAGTTACAGGCTGCTCTGTCTGAAAACAATATTCAACCTTCCCTTCTTGAAATGTATTACTATGCAGAAAATAGTGTGAAAAGGAGTAAAAAGAGCAAGCAATCTCTAGCAGGAGATCAAAGATTTGGTAGCAAGTCCTGAGTATACTTTGGTCATCATCCCTAATGACTAGTTTTTGCCACAGTGCTGCTTTATTTCTCCTGATCTTTTACTCCTAATTTATTTACAGCATACTTACATACAAATAAAAGAACAAACATCCAAAACCTAGTAGATTATAGTGAAATTAACATTGGAACATAGATATCTAAATTCCATACAGCTGGATAAAAAAGAGATTTTTTCCAAGTATCAAATTATCAATGCGTAAATATAGAGAAGCAATAGAGCATATTAAGAATCTGGTAGATGATAAAACACAGTAATTAAATAAGCTATAGTAACAATATAAAGGTCTGCTTTAAAATTGTAAATCCTGATCAGGATATGAAATATAATTTAAATATCCTTGAGGAAAGCTTCAGTATAAAAATCTGCTAAATACTGATTAGCAAAATTAAGAAGTATGTGGACATATATAATTGTTAAATCATAAATGAGTGTTCTTAAGTTTAGAAAAGGTATATTGTGTTTAAAGTGCTACCCAATATGGACAAGAACTTTGATTTGCTTCACTTTTTTCCCATATGTCCAAGACTTCTAGTTTGACTGTAATACCAACTGTTATTAAAGGACATTTGAAACAAAAATTCCAAATAATTCTCAAGGGAGTTTTTTTGAGTATTTTAGTTCACACTTGTTTATCCACCTGGTAACCCACTAATTGACTTTTCCCCTAACAACTCATAATTTTATGACTGATACAATAATTTCAGCAGTTAATGTTACCTATTCTGATTAATTATTTACAAGTACGATGTCATGGTTTGAGCCGGGTTCTATTGTACCTCAAACCAGGACTTAAGACCTGCCAAAACAAAATATAAATAGAAGTTATCATGGGGGGGAAAAGGGCTTATAAACCTCTATTCGTTGTAATTTATCTCAGTAGTCCTTAAAAGGGTTTGCAATGTAGACACTTAGACACTTTTAATTATTTTCCTTTTCATATGAAATATAAGCCTTATAACAGCCATTCAAACTGTAGTGATCTGCCTCAAACCTTGTGGAAACAAGTTTGGTTTCAGATATTTAAAATAAAAAGTATGAAAAATTATAATATCAATATGTGTAATTTTAACTTTTTAAAATTAAAATTTATTTTCTATCTTTAAAATATTTTTATTTGGAAATTAAAGTAATTGCAATCTTACTTATGATGAAAAACCAAACAGTTCTTTTCTGGAACACAGTAATCCCAGTTCTTTGAAAAAACATTCATTACTGGCAGATCAAGACTGGTGAAGTTTTATATAACCTCAAAAAAACTTTTGCATGGTAAAAAGAAAACTGTAGCTTTCCCAGTGTTTATTGGATTGTTTTTCAATCTCCCATTATTTAAAAATGTACTTAGTTGACGGCTATTCTGGTTATTTTGTTATTGCTCCCAGAAGCAATACAGAACCTATGATACCGTTACCAGTCTCTGAATTCATATTACACTTTGGGAATATATCACAGCACATGCAAACAAACTTGATATTCAACACATGATTTGTTCTGAGAATCATTTTCTTTCATCAGATCTTCAGAAAGATAATAAGTCTTTTAAGGAAAATTGCTTGTTTGTAAAATATTCACAATAATAAGGAAAGAATAAAAAGTGATCTTCATTCCATTTGGAAATGTTCAAAAGCAATTGGAAAACATAGAGGAAGTTATCTACTCTGTCCCTACATTTCTACTTAAAAATCAGAAGCTCAAGCCTAACAAAGATATGCTTCGAAACACATGATTTTGAATTATTCACTAACCATCTCACACTCTTCTTTATCTAAAGTGTCTAAATTCCATAGTTTCTACACTTTCTCAGCACAAAGAATCAGGGATTCAAAAAAACAATCCCAGTGCTGACTATTGAATAAGCCAGTTTATACAACCAATTTATAATAAGCCATTTTATACAACCAGTATATTAATTTATACAACCTTCTAGCCTTTGCTGCATGGAAAGAAAATCTTTTTCACACTACGCATTTGCAAACACTTCTGCCTGTACAAATGGGCAGGAAGGATGTTTATTGTAATATGAAAAAGGCAAATTTTAGATTTATTTTACATTTAACACTGTTAACATCTGCCATAAAATTTATAAATAAGGAGAAATTATGAAGGAGTAGTGTATTCAAATAAAAAGCTAAAAAACCCCATGGGTAATGACTTCTGATGTCCTGAAAGGGAATGCATTTGTAAATTGTGTTGCTAGATCCTTGTGGTACACATGTATTCCTTCACCTGTAGGCTTCCATTGAAAGAAGTGCATATGAGTACACAGAATGCAACAAAAAAGAAATCACAAAAGTAACAGGTGCAACAATTGTCCATAGTTAATAATATGCTAGAGATGTATTAGTGCTTCTTTAAAAAAAAAAAAATACCCAAAACAAACAAACACAACAAAAAAAACCCAACAAAACAAACAAACAAACAAACAAACAAACAAAAAACACACAAAAAAATCACAAAAACTTCTATTAAAAAGGTAGTGATGCTGTAAGATAATCTGGAGATTTCATATATCTGAAACACAAGTGCATAGTTTCTGAAGAAACTCTTCTGATTCGGAATCACCAAAATGGGTATTTTTCTAAAGTTGCTCCTTTCCTTTAATGATCACCTCTTCAAATAATTACTGCAACTGCTTCTTACTTTACCCATATTGTTCTTCTTGTAGCTCTAGGGTTTTCTAGCAGTTATCTTATGCTAAAAGTACTGAAATGCCATTGGACCACAAACACTGATGAACAGTACCAACAACAAGGTCCGTTATTTACTTTTGTTAAAGGGTTGACATGTGCACAGGACCACCTCCTTAACCCTAATTGTAAAAAGCTTTCTGAAAAATGCCTCAGGCCTTCCATCTGTTTCTTGCTATCACTGTTATTGTGTGGATGCCTCAGAGGATGTTATTCCATGCTCTGAAAATAAAGACAAACTAAGAGAGATGACTTGAGGGTTTTTTCCCCTCTTCTAAAAAGTTCACATTAGTATTTATTTGGATCATATTTTTATTTCATGATTGATTTTGGATTTTGACACAGCTTCCCAAACATAATCTGTTCCTAGATAACTTAATCTAAGACCCTGCTTTTAACAGAAGGTTGAACGAATGCAGTGCTAGTCTTGTTACCTGCTCAAATGTATAGTTCCAGTAGTGACACAAGATGACCTCCAAAAGTACCTTCCAAGCTAGGCTTTTCTGTGATTGTATAGCATAATAGGAAGAGTTCAGTTCTCTGATTGGGTAAGTTCCAGGACAAATGAAATAAAAGACACATATATAAATTAGTTAATGTACATTAACTAATGCACAAATACCCACCAAGCAGAGAAACTGGTTGGAACAATTTAACAAAAGAAGTTCACAAACATAAAAAAAAAATTAAAATATTAAAAAGTAAGGAATATATCTACTATCAAATATAAGTTTTCATGAAACAGCAAGATTATTCTTTTTCATTAGTACCTCATACTTTTAAATTAAAAGCACTTGGAAGGAAAATCTAACTCTTCCTTTGTCAAATAGCCAATTTATCTTGGTCGATAAATGTGTCCTTCTTCACATGTTCCTCACAATCTCTTTGTTTTTGTCCAAATTTATCAGTAGAAAGTTAATGATTAAGTTGAAAAATGGAAACAAAGACACTATAATGTGTACAACATGGCAGCAAAGGTTAAAGAAAATAGAATGTGTACTGGGTGTAAGAATGTGAATAGGAAAATGGAGTGGAATAATAAAAGATGGAGTGAAAACAGGATAGAATGCAAACAAAGTGAAAAATGCAGAATGAAGATGAGCAATTAGCCAGATGCTAAAACTATTTGATGGCTTAAAAGTAACCTTTACATTATTTTTTTTTTTTCAGTGTAAAAGAACAGCTGTCAGGAGGAATGATACAGAAAAAGAATGATACAAAAAAAGGTTCAAGAGAGCACTAATGCAGCTAAAGACAACACTGATAAATGAATATAAGAACAGACCCAAACTGCTGTTCAAAAGTGGCTATCGGTCTAATCATCTAGTGGTATCTTCTCTGTACTCCACACTTACGCTCACACTTAAACACAATTAGCCAACTGCTCACTTTTAAGCATTCAACTTCTGAAGGAAACTTGTTTAGCAATTAGACTGCAGAGAGCAGTCAAGTGTTTCATATGCTCAGCACTGAAAGCTTACAAAATTATTGGTTGTGGGCACTGTTAAAACCTTCGTTGTTTTCTGCAGATATATAGCAAATATGCCAAAGGTACCAGAGCACTCTAAGCACAATATGCTGTTTATATTTACTGCAGATTAGCTGTCAGATGGTAAAGCGCTATGATCTGGTCAAAACAATCATTCAAAATTTAACTAGATGTAACTTATGATAAGGAAAAAAGAGCCACTCTTTACTCTGGTATTGCATTTAAGATGTCCCTTGGTATAGCTCTGTAATTTGTAGCAGTTTAGTAAGAACACAAACAAAAGGTTGTTAATCAGATTCTGAGAAGACAGCGCTGCTGACAGATAAATGGTGGATCCACACTCTCAGGTCCAGCCAAGACATGATGGGGACAGATGTATAAGCAAACAGTCAAGTTGGCTTTAAAACACCTTTGGAACTCATGTCAAAGAGATTCTCTGGACAAAAGCATGGTTTATAGCTACTCAAGTTTGCACTAGATTACTTGCATGCTTGTCTACACAAGTTATAGTGCTCTAACACAGAATGTGAATTGAAGTCACTAAATATATAGCCACATAACCTATGGGTATTCTATAATTCCAATTTAATTTATGGAAATGATTTAAAAAACAAAAGTCAAGAATTACTTTTACTTCAAAATAACAGACTCTATAATTTGATGTTTCACCAATATTGTTTTAATGGTTTAGTATTGGTATAATTATACTGCCGAAAACTAAAAAATATAAAATGTTCTGTGTAGACCAAGATCATCTCCAACTAAAACATTGCATTCCCTTTTTTCAGCTGCACAAAAGCTTGCATGTCTCTTCTACTCTTAAAGGAACACTTAGACAGTTAATTTCAAAAACAGTTACAAGTTGAAAAATAGCTGAAAGCGGCTGTGTTCATATAAAAAATTTCAGTTTAAGTATTGAAAGCTCTTTTTTATGTCCAAACACAATTTATATGAACTACCTTTCATGCACATCTTTTTTAATTAAACTCTAATTACTTTGGTACTTCAAAGTTATATCCCTGACCTAAAATTAATCCATTGTTTATATTCGTTAAGCTCGTTGGAAGCCCAGGAGGCTTCATGATCTGTTCTCTCAGACTAAACAGAATCATTGAATTATTCACATATGCAGAATTCTCACTAGCATCTTACCTGGTACATCATTTATTATGACTGAACACCTATGACACTACAATAAATAATAAAGTTTGATTTATAGTGCAGTAGGAGTAACCTCCCCTTCCTTGGAACTAATGTGTTGTTAATAAGATGTTTTTTTTTAAAAAATCTTTTTCTAGGGAATGAAGCATCATTTTCCTTTGTACCAATGTACCTGACAAAAAAGAAAGTGGAAGAAACAAAAGAAAAACTAACACAGAAAAAAAAAAAACCCAGTACATCAGCTTTAAAATAGGAGCACTGCTAGCTGTTGTCCATGTAAATCAACTTACCTATATTTTCTTTTCTTCGAACCATAAACTTACAAATTTTCATGTCCACTGAATAAAGTGTGAGCCAGCAACTGTACCAAAAATGTCAGCCAGCAACCCAGAATGATCAAAAATTAAGGCCAACCACAAAATTCAGGTAACTGCAAAAGACTGGATGACCAGACCTTTTTCCTGATTTGGAAGAGGAGAACTCAGTTTAAGGAATAGGGAAATGGCATTAAGGGCATAAAACAGCATAGATTCACACAAAAGAAAATAAGAAGATTTAAGGAACTGATAAGGGTAATTATTTATTCTCACGTTTAAGACAGTTAGGATATAAGTTTCCATAGTGAGGAGGTAGTCTGTAAAAGTATTAATGTGAGTAGTCTGTAAAAGTATTAATGTGACTGGACAATAGCCTACACTAAAATCTTGGGAAATTATAGCTGCTGCTACACTGATTCATTTTTTACTCTTCTAAATTTCAGAGATGATGTCAAGTGCAGACGAATGAAGTATGCACAGAATTGGCATTTTCCGAAAAGATGAACTGAATTATCCTCATATTGTTCTCTCAAAAATAAGAACCTTTTATTCGTTGTACAAATATGTCTATGTAAATATCAATTCAAAATACTTATTCAGAATATTTTTCACATTGGTTACAATTCCCATTTGGAAAGCTTTATGGTTAAACATTAACAAAGCCTTTCAAAACCAATGTGAATAATATCCTAACCTTTGTGATTTGAAAACCCTGGCTTAGAGAATAATGTCTCAAGTTGTGTGTGAATATGCTTGGGAGGGTAAGACCTCTTGATTTCCTAATACCAAAGTTCAATCAAATAAAGCTCTTCAAATGTTAGTAGTAACAAAAGAAACAAAACCAGTGAAGTGTTAATACTGTCTGCGAAATTCTAAGAAAAAATATAACCACATTCATATTCATAATTATAGTTATTGTGAAGCATTCTCCAGTCTCTGAGTCCTGGCCCCTCCAGGAATGTGTAAGGTTGGAGTTTATATATTTAACAAATACAACATGTAAAAATATCAAAGTCGTCTAGAAAGTGTGATAAAGGAGCAAGAAGGAAACCATCTTACTCTGAGATCACTGCTCAAATTTTCACAGGAAGAAGTTTCTGAAGTTTGAATTAAAAAGTAACAGGAAAAATTTGAGGACAATTATCTCTGTTACAAAAAGATGATGTTTTAACTGCTTATTATCAACAGGAATGTTCCTAAGGAAAATACCTTATTATATCACTTTCAAAAAACCATATCATAATCAAGTAAGACTTAAGCAACAACTTATTCCACACAATGCTGAACGTTCCTTTATAATGAACATTTAATACAGCATGTTTCCAAGGTAAACACAGCCGCTACATAAAATGGTACAGTATGCCAAGGGAAAAGAAAAAAGAGAAAAATGCAATCTCAAAAGAGAAGTCTGATTCTTCAGAGTCTTGGGAAATTAAAAACATGGCCACAAAGGCTAGATTCCCTGATGATGACTTAGTCTCCAAGATCTTACTTCTCCATTGAGCCCCAGGCAGTTTTTGAGGTGCTTAGTAGGAGGGACAAGAACTGGCAACAGTAGCAGAAAAGACACAGAAACAGTGCTTCCAGAACTACTAGACAAAGTATTTGGTTTAAAGAACTGAGGCACTGGTTAGTGTATTCAACTTTTTTTAAGAATGAACCTCCAGCATTTGTTAACTTCTCAGGCTTTTTCAAAACCTGATCAGCCAATATGCTTTAAAAATTCTTCACACACCTAATCTTATAGCATGGAGAAAGTATATAGTTTGACACTTGGAAACATAGATTACACATATTTGTCTAAGATATGTAACATTATAACAGTACAATCTCACTTTTACTTACACTACTGAAGACAAACTAATATATGTAATTATTTAGTCTCACTGAAACTATTCTGGAGGTATGAATGAAACTAAGGTTTTAATCTTTTTTTTTTTTTTTTTTTCCTAATAAATGGCCGTAGTAGGAAGTTGGCCTTATTTATTTATTTATTTATTAAATACACATGGTCTTGAAATCCTTGATAATAAAAGCATTGGTAAAGGAAAAATGTTATACAAAATATATCACCTATGCTAAAAACACTAGTGGTTAAGCGTGAGTGATGACTTGTTTCTATTTTTTTAACTAAAGTTTACATTATTGTTTTTTCTGCTGAAATAACTTTTATAGAAAATTCTCATGGTGAAGATGGACTGGTTGGTCAAAGACAAGGAGTAGACTAGGCCTGAAAAATTATATATTGGTGTTGATGAATGCTCAAGTTATAGGCCATGTTCCAGAGAGAGACAAATTGTGAATACTTCATATCTCAGAAAATGCTTGTAAGAACTGAATTTTTTTGTTAACATCAGTCTTCTCTATGAAGGAGACTATTTCAAGGAAAATAAATCTCTCAGTCATCTCATTGCAGAAGCAAAATTTTCGAAGTTTCCAAGTTTACAGAAGAAACAGAACCCTTGTTTTCCAGCCAGTCTTATTAAGAAGAAAACTGATGAAAGAGAAAGGAATAGATCTGAAACATTCTGACAACTCTATATCTAGTATTTTAGCATTGGACTCCACTGTGATAAAACAGTCAAGAAAGAACTCTGCTGTTATTCTTTATCTATAACTTGAGTTTTAGCACTTATCTATGTTCTGTAAAATTTTATATCAGTAGATATTTCAAAGTGTTATATTTATGTTTTATGCTTTCAAAAGAGACTTTTTTAGAAAGCAGCCTACAGTTATGAATGCTTAGAAATTACTTCAAAAAATGGTAGTTGAAAAACAACGATATATAAAAGTTTGGGCTCAAGTGAGTACCTGTGTTCCTGGAAAATTTCCCAGGTATGGGGGTATAAACCATGCCTGAGTATATAATGAAATCAGCTTAGATTTCAGCAGATTCAGTTACAATCCAGAAGGATGAGATAAAGCCAGAAGATTCCTTTTGTAAAGTCCAGTTGCTCTCTGTTTACTTTGCAAAATGACTGCCTTGAAGGGGTTCTTAAGAGCTCTCAAAGCTGCACAAATAAAGTAAGTTTTTAAGCTTTCAAAGCAGCAGAATTTAATTGAAGAAAAAGCATGAAACCCAAGATATGAACTAATGCCGCAAGAGAGGACCTATTCACTACTGACCTAAGTGGCAGAACAAAAGCTTATGTAAATTCAGTTCTGTTATTTTTGGAACCAGCATCCCACCAGAGTGCATAAGCCTTAAGGGCAATGTTGAGAGAAAGCCACCTAGTACTCAGAGACATCCTTTTCATAGTCTTTACAAGTAGAACAACAAAGCAATGCACAGAAGGAGACTAACTCATTCATGTTTTTCAAAGAGCTATTTTTTCAAAGAAACAATTTGTGTTACTCACATCTCCCACTGAAACAAACAATAAGAACAGCTTACAATCTCAATAAATAATATTTAAGCAGTGTAGATACATTGGAAACTTCAAAAGAGCATGAGAAAATATGTGGCATAATCACAGCTGGAAGGGATTTTAGGAGGCACAAAAGACACAGTGTGCTGCCTATCACAAGCTAACATCCAGCTACATTTTCAGAAGTCAGCAAGTGTTTGCACCTGAGTAAATCCAAGCAATATCCTAAAGTAGGCAAAAGACTGCTTTTCTCTGACAGTCCATTTGCGGGTTAAATGGAAAATTATCTCTGCATCATTTTTTTGCAACATTGATTGGAACAAAAGATGGATAAACATCAGAATTCCTCTTCTGACCTTTTAGAGAGATGTAAAATGTAACTGAGATGTAAAGAGGTACCTGCTTGTCTGTTGACATGTACAACATCCTGACCTATGGTCTGTTTTAAGGAAAAATCTCACTGCTATAAACTATGGTAGAACTACAAACTGAATTTTCAAAGTAAAGGAAATATGTGACTCCAGTTACTAAATCAATCAAGTAGTAAGTACACTGAGTTAAACTTACTATGTAGTTCAGTTTCCAAGAGGACAAAGCCTCTTAAGGTTCATAGAGTTGACGTTAGTTCTTTAACACCAACATGCTCGAATCTCGAGACACAGTATCCCACTTAGTTATAAATCCTTATTAATGGACTTTCTTTGAAGGACGTCAGCTAAACCTTCTGAAAATTTTAACATGCAAAGGAAATTAGCTTAGTATCAGACTTCAAAGTGAAGCTTTTTCTGATGTTTCTGTGAGTAAACAATTCCTTACCTTCTGTAATCCTGAGAACACAAACCACAAGGGGAGTCTGAAGCTTTCATTTGCTCTGTTAAATCGCATTTTCTGACAAAACCAGATGGATACTCCAGTTGAAGGTGTACACCCTAATATTTATGCCTCAAATTACACATGCCAAACTGGAAGCTCAGCTTTAGGTTTTGAGGACTCAAAACTGAAAATATAGAATACATTTAAGGTCTGAACTCTTCAAGCTTGAGTGAGCTTTGGACCCATAAGTCAGAGTACTGCAGTCAAAATGGCTAGGTGGCAACAAGGCTGCCAACTTCCAGAACAGCGATCAATTTGACTGGCCTCCAGTTCCAATGTCTACTCTAGATCACACTTCACCTATGTGTCAAATGCTGAGGGTCTAATGTCATTTAAAGAAAAGCTTACAAAGTTACTCATAAATTTCATTACAGTGTCTTGTCTTGTATGAAGAGTCTAAAGATCCTCGGTGGTCATATTCTTTTCTCCCTATTGACAGTTTTTAAGCAAATTTTCACATTTCTTTCTTTGATCTTCCCCTAGAACTTTCTTCCTCAGCTTAGTGGTTTGCTTTGGTTTGCTTTGCTTTGCATTGCTTTGGAGTTTTTAGTATGAGAGGTGAGTTACATTTTCCTCTTAATTTGTCCTAAATTTATTCAAACACATGTCGTATCTCTGAGAACTTCTTTCTGTTTCTGGTATATTATACATATTTTCACCACAATGGAGAAAACATACACACACAGACTTTGTATGCCATCTATTTGCAGAACAGTATGCAGAATCACAACTATTCCAAAATAACTAATCTCAACAATGTGATTCTATGATATATCTGAGAACTTCTTTCTATTTCTAGTACATTATATAGATTTTCACTGCAATGGAGAAAAACATGCACATGCATACTTTGTATGCTATCTATGTGCAGAACTATATGTGGAATCACAACAAATTTTCTATAACTAATCTCCACAATGATCAATGTACTTCAATATAGTCAAGAAGTACTCAGAAGAATGTTTCTTATTTTCCAAAAATGGTAAAAAGTTGTTGATGTATAAGAGTATCTGACAAAGAATACACAGTAATGTGTATGTACAGATGATAGTGCAGAGAAGCACCATGTGGGCTTCAGGGACATTGTCCTAGATCTCTTCTTGTAGATGTAATCACCTCCTGATCCTTAACATTCCTCCCTTCTAGGCATCATGGCAGTTCTGATGAATGTTCTGTCTAGAAGGAAACTTTCCATTTGATATCGGTGGCTGTATCAGTCACAAGTACATTTTGGAAACTTAAAAAGAAAGAGTAAAGAATGGACTAAATACATTTGAGTAAAAATTACATGACCACTTATGATGCATGTGGCTGAACTTTCCAGGCTAATAGTTGAGTCTGATTTTTTTTTTTTTTAAAGTAGTCCAAAGGCATGCAGAAGCTACACAGCTCCTTCTCTCTGACATGTATATACCCCAGACACTAATTTTGTGTCAAGATCTTCTTTCTTTTTTCTGTTGACTGTGTTTTTGCATGTAATACATGTTATGATAGTTATTAACTGCAATACAATAAGAGACATTGCAACCTGCTAAAAGCCTATCTATCACATGCTGTGAATGTGTAGTATCATTCTACTGCTGTAATCAAACATCACCAGGAAATATTTGTGTGTCTGATTCTGTTGTACTCAGTTGTGCCAATCATGGATTCTCGTATAAAAAGAATCTGCTGCCTCAGTTGCTCCTGAGAGATCACTAGCATTTGGAACAAAAAATTCTTGATGACATCATTGATCTTTCTTCCTAGGTTTTCCAAAGGACACATAATTAAAAGCTTGACTCTAATTCCACTGAAATTAATGGAAGAGAGTTCTGAATTGAAAGACAGGAGGCTGAATCCTAAGACATGTTTCTTTCTATAACCTATGAAAAATCATTTGTAAATGTGAACATCAACACTGCTTTTATGCTGCGGTGCTTCTTACTGAATAAAAAGATACAGACTCCCCCCCACCTACAGTTGTCAGATCATGTACCACATATGTTAATATTACATATAAGCCAAATCACATATGCTGAAGCCACCATTAGCTTATGCCTCTGTTCCACTTCTCTGGTTTTGATACGTAAAATTTAACCCCACCTAGGTTCATTCACATTACTCCAGCTGAAAGGAAAACCCAGTAAATATCTGCAGGTTTTCTTGTTCTTTAAGCTCTCTTTCACTGTGTCATACAGTATATGTTTACATATATATACACACATGCACAGTGTCATCTGTATGTGTGTAAAATAAACAAATGATAAGCAATATCCTTTGACTGCTGCTATGCTGGATTGCTCTATTCCTAACTACGTCTATCTCACTAATACAATTACTGTCATATACTCAGGCAGTACAATGTCATTACAAATCACAACATAATAAATTGTGTTTGATGAGAAAGAGCTACGACCTAAAGCATCACTTTTATAAAAACAGAACTGTGAAACAAGAAGTTATAAAAACAAGAATATCCCCAAAGGTATGGTCTCTTAAGAAAGAAGTTAAGGAAGTTTGATTGAGACTGTAACTGTGGCAGGTACAGTGCTCCATAATTGCTACATAAACTTCTGATTCAGATAGAGGTTTCACTTCATAACCGTTGAACAATAGCAGAGATGCGTAAATATGTTGGTTTTTTTTTCTCATGTAGTGACTGAATTGAAATGTTCTGTAATCACTAGTTTACAGATCCTCAGTTACCGCAAACAGCAAAGCTACACTGACGAAGGAACTACACCATATTATTAGCAAAGTAACTAGGTCATATTGACTCACAGAATGAATAGCACTTGCACATTTATACCATGTAGCTTTTTATTAGCATGATTTTACACAAAAGCAGATTCTTATGAAGGCTTTTGTCACACAAAGATTATGAGAAAGGCAGACCCTCTGGCAGCACAGTGGAGCCACGTACATTTTGATGATCTTCCAACTAGCCTGAAAGCAAGACATATACTTGGAGTTAAGAAATTGCATTCCCACTAGTTGAATAAATCTTTAGTCTTATTCCTGGAATCTACATAATTTGGCTTTTTGATTAAAAAAAAAAATAAACAGAACAAGATACTTGTAGTTCACCTCATAGCCAAAAATGGTAATGCACGTCAACGGTTATTAATGTTTCGTATCTCTTTTTGTGTTGCAAATGTAACACTGGAATAAAACTTCAATTAAAGAACTTCTAAGTCCTCTATGTCATTTTGAAATGTACCAACAAACCTACTGGAACTAAAACATTTTCATCCGTTATGGGAGACATTCTTTCTGCTATGTGGAGCTGCTTAAATACTGGTGGTTAAGATACTAGAGCACACAATGTGTCTGGCATGGGTAAAACTGATACAGGTTGAACAACCTCTGGAAAGAACCATTCATATCCATGCTTAGATTTCTCTGTCAAGAACTAATCTTCTGACAGTATTTTTAATGAATTAGAGTAAATAATTGTTTTCAATAGGGTAGTTAATAGTAAAGCAGTGATTCAATCATTAAAATACCAAGCCTGTTACCTCAAAATAAATATTTTCAAATCTATACACTTGTGATTTTCTGTATTTTTTAAACAAATATCGTCCTCTGTCTCATTTTAATGAGTTTCATTTTTATGAAACACTCAGTTTTACCTTCCTGTACTTTTTATTGTTGTAATGAACCACTTTTACTTTGTGGCATTCGTGTTAGTTATCTTTTTGGTTTGTAGTATTAATTGTTCTAGACTACTAACCATCTTGATGCCACTACATCAGTAGTCTGGCAAAATCTACAAGGTAAGCACTGTAACAGCAACACAATATAAGTAGAGAAAAAGCAAGAATATATAATAATAATAACAACAACAACAACAATAATAATAATAGTAGCCAGTTGGTAGTTGGAAAAATAAATCTATTATTTATTTTCATGTTAAATGGTAATAAATAAAATTATAAACTAAAATTAGATCATTCATTTCTGGGAGGCTGGGTCTAATATACATTTGGCCCCACATGTACAAGTGTAGACTAAAGATCATCCCTTCTTAAAGGTCACTTCAGAACTTCCACAGTGTTAACAGGGGCTTAGTCCTTCAGAAGAATTTGCATAGAATGAAAAACCCACAGATATGTCTGTGATGTATTCTCAAAAATTACTCTGCAAATTTAGTTGCACTTCTCTGCAAACGGACTGTCTAGTGCCATCATGACTTCAAGACAGATAGGAGGCAGGCACTGACCACATTTCTCAAAGTAAAGCTGAGTATTAGACTCCCAAATTATTTTTTTCTACAGAGTTATTTTCTAGCATATCTGCTCATCTGTTTATAAGATGGTACAACATACAGAGGTTAGTACACAGAAAGGCTTCTTTTCCATCATTACTCATTGCCTCACTGAAGAGAAGTTTTTCTCTTCTCCAGGCTGTTACTGAGAATTGAGTCAGAAACAAAAGATGGCAGCTGACTTGATAATTCACATACCCATTTCCAGTTCAAAAGACAATTGAGACATTGAAGTTCTCGTTTAAATAAGCCAAGGGTCAGTAATATCTGGGCACATTCTACCCACCCTCCTTCTTGTCCAGGCAATAGTATATTAATAAGACTGCTACTGCCCCAGGAAATTTATATAATCTAAAAGACTAAAAAATACTAACAAAGAAAGAAAGAAGAAAAAAAAAAAAAAAAAAAAGAGATGGTTTTAATACACAAGCTAAAGGGAAAAACGCTGCATGATTCTTTTGCTATGTCCTCCATGAACTGTGTCCAAGTTCTAGACCAGGGGGTTACGATGTTGAGGAATTTCAAGAAGCCTGTTGTAACAGAAGCAAGAGCATTTGGATGCAGCAAAGACTGATTTCATTCAAGATTCATAACTCAGATCACATAAGTTTCATAACTCTGCTACAAAAAGGGATTAAGGGCAAGAAAGCACTAAGGGATGATATACAGATCCTCCCAGTATGCCTGCATAACTCTGCAGTGTCTGTGACAGCTGCTAAAGTAGCAGAAGCACGTTTAGCAACCAGTGCACAGCAACTGACTCCAAAATTCTACATCTCAGAAAACATGAGGATTGTAACAGTGCAGGACTAACACAATGGGACCATGAGAAAAAACTTCACTCTGTCAATTAGGCAACTCACATGAAAAAGATTAACAAAATCAAAACTAAATTGCAAGTTATCCTTTCAATCAGAGGAACCTTCTACCAAATCCCTTAGGAATCTTCTTCCAAATCCCTTGTGCTTAAGTGAGGACACAGGATCACAATTCCCAGAAAAGGTTAACAGCCAAAGTTCAGTAGAAATATGTAAGCAAAATATCTATTGAAGCTATCTGTGAGCATGAAGTTCTATGCCATTGCTACCAAGTAGCATATCAATCAAAACCAATTTTGACAATTTACTTGGAATAGTAAACACTTCAGATTTTATTCCTGAGAGCCCCTTGCAAAGAATGGGGGATGGAGGGACAGAGCAGGCACATGGACAATAAAACAACAACGAAAGGCAGCTGGCAGCAATCCACACCAGTAAATGAGAGCATGTAAAGCCAGTTTTTTTTAAATGCATGAAAATGAAAATTTCCTCAGAAGGGGAAAGAACGTCAAAACATTTTTTTTTTTTTTTTTTTACAGTATATTGCAATGTCTTAGTGCAAAGGAAACCACAAAGAAATTCATGACAAACAGACACTTCACACACAAGCCTACGGAGGGGAGACTTCCAATGCAGTCTTTTTTAGCAGTGGCACTATGTAGCCATTGTAATGCTTCACATAGAAGTTTTACAACTTCATACAGCTACTCACTTGTGAGATATCTAGGTCTGGAGATACCTGGATTTGGACATAGTTTATAAAGGTTGCCGAAATGGTTTAGCCCTTTGTTCAAAAGCCTCCTTTTTCTCCTCACTTTCTCTGTCTCAACAAAAAATTACTTCATATTCTGTGGTGGCTATCACAAGTGGTGGCTTCATACCTAACCTAGAAAATTAATATTAATATAACAACACAGACCTAGAACCAGAAGCAGCCACTTTCTCAAAACAGAAGCTGCATTTGGAGAAAAATTCTGTTCCTTATTTATTAATCAGGCAGGTTGGTCTATGAAAAATATTGCCTCATGGGAAAATGAGCTTTATGGTTCCATTGTCTCAACACTATAAATGGACTAAAGGGACTAAAGTCTGATTATTCTCACATACACTCCTCCTTAGGAATAACAGAAAGATCAATGAAATACATCATGTGGTAGGATAGTTAAAAACATTTCCGAATCCACCATGTACATCCACGGTGTACATTTTAACTCATATATGAATTAAAAGTTCTTTGACTTAACAGGTTTGCTGTTTAGAGACTTAAGTATTAGCAGACCTGCAGAAGACCTGTTGAAGCAATGTGGAACTTTTCAGAAAGTGAACGTCAGAGCTGCAAAACAAAAGAGGAGTTAATATTTCAATCATTACTACTATATGGCAAAACAGATAGATTTATGTCAGATTCCACCTAAAAAAAGACTTTAAGCATCAGGAAAAAGGAATCTCAAGACAGCCACATCATACATCATGTAAACAGTAAACCACCACTGTAATCTTTATATTTCTGTTATTTTTTTATGAGATGACCTAAGAGTTTTTCTCTTTTCAAAATTTATAAAATATTTTTCAGCTTTGAAGCATTGTTCTTCTTCTCAAGAGAATGATTAAAAGGTGCTATTTCTATGTAGATATATTCGTATTCAGCATAATAAAAATTTAACGTGCCTTTGTATTTGTGCCATGATTGCACAAAGCCAGAGTTTATACTTCTTCATCTAATATGAGTATACTTATATTTGTATGAAATAATATTGTTTTCTGTGCTTCATAACTTAGTAATACTAAAAAACCCAGTAATTTCTGAAAGGGACTTCAGACATATTGCAAACTTGCAACTTTTAAAATCTCTGATGAGTTTTTTATAATTTCTCATTTCACTTCAGTGTCAGTACTCCTTCCAAAGGCTAAAAGTGACTACTACCAGACAACGTTTCTGATACAGTGTCTCTACTCTCTATCCACATTTCAGTATGTGTACCGAGTTAACAGCAAACCCAAGGCTAATGTTGCAATATATATCAGTGGCATGATTAACAAAACCTACAAAGCTTTCCAAGTTGAAAGTAATACTACCTATTTGAATGGAAATTCATAATATAGGATTAACATCATTCCGTCTTCTGGAAACTGTTTATTGCTGCATGCAATACATTAGGAAGCACTACAAATTACCAGATTTTACAAATACATTGAGACCTACCTACAAAATTTAATATTTTTGCATTAGAAGGCATACCAAGGAGTTGAAAAAATGTTTCAAAACTAAATTATATGTATGAACAGCCCTCCTGTGATACATTATGAATTCAATGAATACAACGACTGAAAAGTGAAAATCGTATAACAAAATTCAAATTTCAAAATACAGGAGTCTGTAAAGATTACTGATTTATGCTTCCCTTTTTTTCTTCCAGAATATTTTATTTCAGCTACCTCTAGTATTTTCAGTGGAATTCTTTATTTCTAGACAATTATGGTCCCATAAAAAGATCAAAGAGTTTTTCTTTGAAAAAAGTACTAACTACTCTGTTTCAATAAATAAGTTTTCAATAATAGCTGTGGTCAGAATTGTCAACTATTGATACCAAAAAGGCAAATAGTAATAAACTAGTTGGTAGTGATAATGGTGCCCTTAGCAGTGGTAATTTTTACACTACAACAGGAAAGTTTTCATACTAACTGTTAAATAGACCTACCTAACAGAGAAAAGAGAAAAAACTAAATGGACAATAAATAGACAAATAAAAATAACACTTTCTAGTAATGAAAGTATGTCAGATGTTCCAGAAAGCATTCTAGCTATCATAGAACACCAGATGTACATATCAAATACCAGAATTCTCATTTTTCTGCTACTGCTTTGCTACTCATTATTATCCCACTTGCCATTGTCTCAACCATAAGATTTTTCCCTGCTGAGGTTTTTAACTTTCAAACACATTTGTGCAGCTTGTATGTTAATAATGCATATATCCATACATATTTATCGGGAATAGACATTTCATAACTTCTGAGATTATGTCAATGAATTGGTTCCCTGCTGACTGTTCAAATACTTTCTAGCATAAGCTGTGTGGCCCCTATTTGCTAGATTCTACCTAAAGGATTTATTTTTCAGGAATTTTGTGGCTTATATTTTCACAGAATTCACAGAATTCACAGAATTGTTAGGGTTGGAAGGGACCTCTGGAGATCATCTAGTCCAACCCCCCTGCCAGAGCAGGGTCACCTACAGCACGTTACACAGGACAGCGTCCAGGCGGGTTTCGAATGTCTCCAGAGTGGGAGACTCTACCACCTCTCTGGGCAGCCTGTTCCAGTGCTCCACTACCCTCAAAGTAAAGAAGTTCCTTCTCATGTTAAGATGGAACTTCCTATGTTCAAGTTTATGCCCATTACCCCTCGTCCTATCACTGGGCGCCACTGAAAAAAGACTACTCCCATCCCCCTGGCATCCTCCCATTAAGTATTTGTATGTATTAATAAGATCCCCCCTCAATCTTCTTTTCTCTAGACTAAAGAGACCCAAGTCCCTCAGCCTTTCCTCATAAGAAAGGTGCTCCAGTCCCCTAATCATCTTTGTTGCCCTTTGCTGGACCCTCTCCAGCAGTTCCCTGTCTTTCTTGAACTGGGGAGCCCAGAACTGGACACAGTACTCCAGATGCGGTCTCACCAGGGCAGAGTAGAGGGGGAGGATGACCTCCCTCGACCTGCTGGCCACACTCTTCTTGATGCACCCCAGGATGCCATTCGCCTTCTTGGCCGCCAGGGCACATTGCTGGCTCATGGTCATCCTGTTGTCCACCAGGACTCCCAGGTCCCTCTCCACAGAGCTGCTCTCCAGGAGGTCAGCCCCCAACCTGTACTGATGCATGGGGTTATTCCTCCCCAGGTGCAGTACCCTACACTTACCCTTCTTGAACTTCATAAGGTTTCTTTCTGCCCAACTCTCCAGCCTGGCGAGGTCACGCTGTAAGGCAGCACAGCCTTCTGGCGTGTCAGCCACTCCTCCCAGTTTTGTGTCATCAGCAAACTTGCTGATGGTACACTCTATCCCTTCATCCAGATCATTGATGAATATGTTGAACAAAACTGGGCCCAGTACTGACCCCTGAGGGACACCACTTGTTACTAACCTCCAACTAGACTCTGCGCCACTAACCATAACCCTCTGAGCTCTATCTGTAAGCCATTTTGCAGCAGTACCACAACAAAACAAACACTGTTTCATGAAAGCTAGATGAGGTCCATTATACACCTTCTGGCACAGACAATTTAAAAAATGCCATTTGAATACCTTGGTTATTAAATGTTTAGGAACATATTTGGCAAAAATCCTTCTATCTTTTGAATTGTGATGGTTTTACTTCATTTTATGCTCCTCAGTTTCTTTTGGCTGGACCTGGATTTGAATGGCCTACTATCAATTTTCCGCATTCACTAACCAAAGAAAGTACTACATTAAGGTTTTTAAATCTTCAGTGGTTCCATGTTCCAATTTTCTAAACTGCAGGGAAAAAAAAAAAAAATTCACTGGAGGCAAAGCAATGTCTTTAGTCATAATGACACTTTTCTACACATTGCCAGGAAAGCCTAGTCATTGCTGGAAATTATGTTGTTCTTCATCAAATAATTTGAGAAGTTCTATTTCCTTATAGGGGTCTTAGGATAAGATTGAAGAAGCAGGATTTACAAATGGTATCAAAGATGCTGTCATACAACTTTTTTTTTTCTGGCCAGGTAGTTGGACTAGATAATCATTGTGGGACTCTTACAATTGAACTATTCTATTCTATTCTATTCTATTCATACAATATAAATAACAACATGGATTAAAATAATCTTACATTTTAATTCTATACATGTCAAGGTGATGAAGTAACACAATTGTTTAATTTGAGATCCCTTTCTTTTCAAATTGCTTTACTCAGTTTTTAATTCCAAAATTTGGCATCTGTGGAGGTTACCAGAGAAAAAATATTGCCCAGAACAAATTGAAGGCCTTTTCTGTTGCTATTCATGTTAATGATTGTGTGATTTTTAAGACTGAAAAAGGAAAAAAAGAAGGAATATATCACATTATTATCAGTTCAGATCCATTAGAGCTATGTTAGAAACTCTTGGGTTTATATGAGTTATTTCAATAAATGTAATACAAAACTGCAGTCAGGTAACTCCCTTTTCTACTTTTATGGTGAAAACACTGGCATGATCATCAATTATTTATTGAAGAACTGATAGCTGTCCTCCAAATTTTATTTGGCCAGATAAAAAAAAAAAGGGGGGAAATTTATGTAGTTGTGTGAATTGTATTTTGTATTTGATTTCCTAGTTCTTCTTATTTTAAATTTACTGTAATTATAAACTTTGCAAGGGATTTTTAATTAATGTTTTGAGTTTACTTTACTGTATTTTTAAAATTCCTGAACAGATTTTTTTTCCAGTATTTCTTTTATCACATTTTCAAGAAAGAATTTTCATGACAATTCAGGGTAAGCGTTCTGTTCTGATTGGTTTGGGGGGTTGTTTTTTGTTTTTTAATCTATCCTTTTTTGCATTTTATTCTAGACTTATGTCCACATCTAGTCACAGAAATTACTGTAGTATTATGCAAAAATAATGGTAGCCCTCAAAAGCTAAATAAAATGCAAACTACAAGATTGCCTATTCAGTAGAATTACCTATATGTAAAGCAATAACTGCACCTTCCTTGTGGTTTCGAAATCGAGTTTGATTAACTCAGCATTTAACAGTTTCCACATTTACTTCACTGTGTACGTTGAGATTCTTTCAAGACTTTGAAAATTAAATTTCATACTAACTGTACTCTAAGATTTCTAGTCCTACATTTTCACACTTGTTTTTAGGTTTAGGTTATTATTCAGAATCGCTGGATACTCAACCAAACTAACAATACCAGCTATTACCTGACTTTCACAATGGCAGAGTATAAAGAATCTGTACCAAAAGAAGAATGGAAAAGGATTTCTGTGCCTTTTTGCCAAATCTCTGTGGCTTTGTGGGTGGTGTGACTCACTGTGGGGCAGAAGATTCAAAGGTCAACTCGCAAGCTTAAATAGGCATAAGATTACCTGGCCAGAAAACGTTTGGGCATT
>NW_009648473.1:1472413-1476213 GCF_000708025.1 Charadrius vociferus | reverse complement strand
CATTCCTGTCACTTTATCCATGAGAATGCCATGCTGTGAGGCAACCTGTTGCAGTTTGGGAATGTGCAGATACCATAGAGAGTTTCATAGTCTAATATCAAGAGACATGAAATAAAAAGGAAGGATAATCCTTTTGAATCTCTTGCATCACTAATACCAGGTGCTATCACTTTAAGACAAGAGAAAGAAATGCAAACATGCAGAAGCACTGGCTTATCTCTGCAGTCCTGGGCTTCTGGATTCATTATTGACTGCAAGAGAATTGCTCACAGAGTCATCCACCTTAATGAATCAGAGCTACTCTAATCACATATATGTAGTATGAAAATTATTTGGTCTTGATAGGATCTCCTGACATCCATCATTACAGTTTCTTTCTGTTCATTGATTTATATCTGAAAGGTAGCCAGCATTCTTTTAGGGATTTGAATAACAACATAAGTGAATCTCCAGTACAGGAAAAAAATAGGTATTTTAGAACTACTTATAAGTGAAAACCATTTTCCGGTGTTTAACACAGTAAGTATTCTGACTAAACAGACAGTTAATAGGGAAAATAAGCAATAGTACCTTTATTGATTTGAATAACCAGTGTAATTAGGGCTCCTGCAGTATTTACCTATATTTTCATACTCAACAATACAAGATTTCATAAAATGAGAAACACTACTGCACAACACAAAAGCACAATGTACACATGTAGACTTAAATAGTGTCCTTCTTTTGGACTGGGGCAGTTGGACCTCATCTCTGTGCAGATCTTATAGCACCTCTGAGACACCAGAAGAATCATGGCCTGATCATTGCCCCTGATTAATCCCAATCATAATTTTAAAAAACAACAACAACAAAAGGTATGAATAAACCCTAGCCAAATAAATTCTTGGCTAAACCAAAAACTAGTCCCGACCTACAAAAAGGGACAAAAAATAACAAACTAGAAGGACATTGTGCAGTTGCAGAATTGTGCAGGACTGTGTATGCATGAAGACATCATCTTAAAAGCCTGAATGTAGAATTAAAGCCAGAAGATGGAGATAAAAGCATTAAGCTTAAAAGTCAAAAGTTCAGGAGAAATTCTAGGGAACTAAATAGCATGAGGCTAGAGTATCACTTTTGGGTCTCAAGAGCTACAAGAACTTGCTGTGGGAAGTGACCACTGGGCACACAGCTCAGAGGTGTTGTCCAAACAGCTGCTGTCATCATTAGTAAGGACAGTCACGCAAATCAAGCCTGAGAACTTCAAACTAATCTGCAATGCTCTAAGGCAGACATTAAGACATCGTTATTGCCAGCATTGGTATTTTTAGTATTTTTAGAGGATATTGTAGGAATAGACTGGCCAGTCAGAAAGCAATCCAGCACCTTGAGTAAACTCACTGCACTGAAACAAAATGGCTATTAAGTCTATCAAATACAAAGTTGAAACTGAAGAGCTAGGCCTACAAATAACATCTTAAAAAAAAAAAAAAAAAGAAAGAAAAAAAAAAGAAAAATAATAGAAAGCAGATTAAAAGAAGGCCCATTTTTTCCATAAAAGGCGTAGATTGCATCATGACTTCCTGATCACACACTATAGCAATAAGTTTTAAGATGATCTAGAGATGCATAGACAAGAAGTGAAGTTGAAGGTTTAATTTTAGAGCAATATTCAACTTCAATAAGACCTAAAGCAGAATAGTTATTTTTAGTTGCTGCATTTAAGATTAAAAAAAATGAGAAGGTCTACTGCTTGTGAGACCACCTTATAAAAGACAGAAAGAGGTGTTTCAGTAAGGAGGTGAGAAGACAAACTTACTGTGAAGCACTACTCAAAGACTTTGGGGAATTAACAGAAGAATCCACATGTGGAAGCTATACATGTAGGATTATTTATTTTATTATTATTTTGGTAACTGATGAGACACAAGGACAAAATTCTAAAGAAAAAATGAATTTTACAATATATTCTTCACCTCTTCATCTCTTGCCACCCCCTCTGTAAGGCAATGATTCAGGCAAACATGAAACTTTTATCAATGAAATGCAAAATATTGGGTTTGAAATAGCAGCAACTGAGAGAAGGTAAAAGGAAAATATGGACTGCTTTGTATAGTAATATTGCTATTTATTATAAACATGTTTTGATTTTTAAATGAAAAATTCTCAGATATTAAACCAAAATTAATTAATTAATTAATTTTGCTATACTGGAAATTTGAAGGAATAGAAATAACAGCGTGAGTACAACATATTACTGATGCCAAGAACTCCCAAATCTAAAAATGCATTTGCTAAACATCTGGTGGTGGTTTCTAATGATACAGGAAATTGCTTTAGAATCTTTGAAAAAAACCTCTCGTCTATACTACAAAAATGTAAAATGTTGTATTATGCAATTTGATTATCTACAATATACCTGTTTAGAGACTATAAAAATACTAGTGTAAAATCCATGAATCATACCAGACACAACATGATTTTTAAATTTTCTTTCATAGTCTAAGAAGAGAAAATATTAAGAAAACAAGAATGACTATGTGATAATATGAATAGAAATAGTGCACTAGCACCAACGTTCATACAAAAATGCTAAAGATGCTAATAAATGATTGAAGACTAGTGCCTAACACTTTGGTATGCAGTAGGTGTTTAGTAAGTGTCGCCATCTTTGCAGATTTTTATCTATTTTATCCAAATATTGTAACTGGGCCTTAACATGTAACATAGCCCATTAGTTGCTCTTGAAATATATTGATATTGTTCCTTTGAACACTTAGATTCTCTCTGAGAAAACAACATTGTCTGCTGGACAAAATATCATGGATATGGAATGATCCTTTTCACTGAAGGAGGTGAGAGAGAGAGAGAGAAAGACCAATTCATTTCAGAGAAGCGATAGACACCTAGGAATTATGGAAACACCTGAGAGGGCATGGTAGGAAATGGGGCCCACACTCACAAAAAGATGTTGAAACCATTTGCTCGTCTGAAGTTCATCTATACCACTGCACACAGTATGAACAACAAACAGGGGGAGCTTGAAGCCATGATGCACCAGGAAAACTATGACATAGTGGCTATCACAGAAACATGGTGGGATGCCTCACATGACTGGAGTGCCACAATTGAAGGCTACAAACTCTTCAGGAGGGATAGACAAGAAAGGAGAGGTGGCGGAGTATGTTAGATAATGCTATGAGAGCTCAGAAATTAAGTATAGAGATAACAGAGTCGAGAGTGTTTGGATTAGGATAAGGGCAAATAAAGGTGATATCTCTGTGGGAGTCTGCTATAGACCTCCCAACCAAAGCAGAGAGGTGGACGAAGCTTTTTATGAGCAACTGGGAGAAATATCGCAGTCGTTTGCCATTGTTCTTGTGGGGGACTTTAACCTCCTCGATATCTGCTGGGAATATTACACGGCAGACAGGGAACAATCCAGGAGGTTCCTGGAATGTGTGGAAGATAACTTCCTCATGCAGCTGATAAGTGAGCCGACCAGGGAAAGTGCCCTCCTAGACCTGCTCCTTGTGAACAGAGAACTTGTGGGGAAAGTAAAGGTCACAGGCCATCTAGGGCACAGTGATTATGATATGATTGAGTTCTCAATCCTTGGAGAAACAAGGAGAAGGGTTACCAAAACTGCCACCTTAGACTTCCAGAGGGCAAATTTTAATCTGTTCAGAAGACTGCTAGACAGAATCCCTTGGAAGGATGCCCTTAAGGATACAGGAGTCCAGGAAGGATGGACATACTTCAAGAAAGAAGTCTTAAAGGCACAGGAGCAGGCTGTTCCCATGTGCCGAAAAACAAGTAGG
>NW_009648473.1:1470882-1471199 GCF_000708025.1 Charadrius vociferus | reverse complement strand
AAGTGCCAGGTCCTGCACTTGGGCCACAATAACCCCACGCAGCGGTACAGGCGTGGGGAAGTGTGGCTGGAAAGCTGCCTGGCAGAAAGGGACCTGGGGGCTCTAACTGACAAGCGGCTGAATATGAGCCGGCAGTGTGCCCAGGTGGCCAAGAAAGCCAACGGCATTCTGGCTTGTATTAGAAATAGCGTGACCAGCAGAAGTAGAGAGGTGATTGTGCCTCTGTACTCAGCACTGGTGAGGCCACACCTCAAGTATTGTGTCCAGTTTTGGGCACCTCAATACAAGAGAGGTATCAAGGTGCTGGAGCGAGTGCA
>NW_009648473.1:1470098-1470741 GCF_000708025.1 Charadrius vociferus | reverse complement strand
GTAGAGAGGTTGGTGCTGGTCTCTTCTTACAGGGAATTAATGACAGAACAAGAGGGAATGGCTTCAAGCTCCAACAGGCAAGATTTAGACTGAACTTTGGGAAAGAATTTTTCACAGAAAGAGTGGTTGGGCATTGGAATAGGCTGCCCGGGGATTTGGCTGAGTCACCATCCCTGGATGTGTTTAAGAGCCGTTTAGATGTGGTGTTGGGGGAATATGGTGTAGGGGAGAACTTTGTAGAGTAGGGTAGGTGGTTGGACTCGATGATCCCAAGGGTCTCTTCCAACCTAGACAATTCTACGATTCTATGATTCTAAGAAGTACTACAGAAAGAAAAGACTAAAGGACTAAATACATGCATATATACCTAAACACAATACACACACACATACTATGTGTATATATACACACACACATACATAAAACTGTGGGGCCTCATGATGCTACAGAGATAGTCTGAGCCACAAACAGAGAACAAACCTATTACTCAGCTGCATTCACATCCAAGGAAGAATGCCTACTTTTACACTTCTGCCAACAACAGCTACTTTGATGCCACAGAAAAAAGGTAGAAATCTACCAATTACTTTGAGCCAAGCTTTATCTAATCCTAGAAAACCGAAGTAGGTACATCAGAAAAGGG
>NW_009648473.1:1444348-1470076 GCF_000708025.1 Charadrius vociferus | reverse complement strand
GGGGGGGGGGGGGGTGAAGAAAAGACAGAGAAATTCTCTTCCTGTTGATGTCAAAAATGTTGCAATTTTCCAATGTCAAATATCATGCAAATAATCACAGTAGACGCTTAAAATCATTACTTAACAATATAATTTATATTCTGTTTCCATAATGACTGATGCACAATATTTAGCTAAGTGACCTATTACTGAAGAAAATTCCAATACTAAAATGAACATATACACACAGCTCTAGTATTTTATTGCTGATTCTAATCAGACCAGGGCTTGTGAACATGAGCCTGTTCCTATCTGTCTATAGAAGGCCTCATCCACTCAGTTTTCCTGGTCAGATGGCCTGTAGCAGACCCCCACTGTAACATTATCTGTCCCTGCCCTGCCTTTAAACTTGACCCATAAACTCTCAGTCAGTTCCTCATCCATCCCCAGGCGGAGATCCATGAACTCCAGCTAGTCGTTGACATAGAGTGTGACACCCCCTCCTCATTTTCCCTGCCTGTCCTTCCTGAAGAGCCTGTATCCTTCCATTCCAACACTCCAGTCATAGCAACCATCCCACCACATCTCTGTGATGCCAATAAGATCATAGCCCTGGATGTTTATTCCTCATGCTATGTGTGTTTGCATAGAGACATTTAAATTGGGCTCCTGATTAAGCTAACTTACTGGCTGAAGTGTCTGGAATTCCTTTGTGCTGCACTCCAGATGCTCTCAAGTTGACCTACAACCCTTCTTCAGGCTCTGATCCTCTATTACTGGTATTTACATCATACTGGTAGGAGTGGGATGGATTGAGGTTCCTCTCCCCCAGCAACTTTAGTTTAAAGCCCTCTTCACTAGCTTGACAGGCCTCTGACCAAAGATGCTCTTCCCCTTCTCTGAGAAGCAGACCCCATCAGGACCCAGTAGACCAGGTTTCTCAAAGCAGGCCCCATGGTCTAAGAATGCAAACCCCTGTCTCTGGCACCAGTCCTGTAGCCATTTGTTGATTTGCCAGATTTGACTGGGCCTATCAATCCCTTTCCCTTTGACCAGATGATGATGCCAAAACTACCTGCACCCCAGAGTCCCTGACCTCTGCTCCCAGGGCTCTATAATCTTTCTATGCACCTGAAGCATGTGTCAGCAGTACCTGCAAGCCTTTGTATAATGGACACATAAATAATAGCAACTTTATTTTCTTCCCTGGTCTGTCTTAGTTTTGTTTTAAACAAGAATTGTGTTGCACACTACTTCTCACTGAACTGGCCACTGTGACCTAGAGTGTCTCAAAGCAGATGTTGGCCCAACTTTCCATAAGTTCCTCAAACAGATCAGTAAAACAAACTCTTAAGATTGTGTAACAGCTGCTGTTTCTTCACAAGTTTGGGGTGGGTTTTTTTTTGTTTTTTTTTTTTTTTTAACTGTAAGAAATAAATGTCAAAAATAATAAAAAAAATCCTAATGTAAGAAATAAACAAAAACTCACCCACTAGTAGTATTAAACTATTCTACCAGGAAAAGGAAAAACCTGATGTTTTTATCATTAGTTTTGAGGAACAGTTGAAATATACACTAATGACTGCTTTTTCCTCCAGCGCAGAGAAAGTAGCCAAAACTTGAAGGAATTTTTTTCATAGATTTTCAAAGTAATTTAAAAATCAATTAACTAATTGATTTCTTAATTCACATTTGTGTTGGTACTCCCAAACTACTCTATCACATAAAGTGCAGACATCTCAAGAGGCTAATGATTTCATCTTATGACACACTGAGATATGAGTTTAATAGATAGCAGTTAATAATCACCTTGTGCTGTTACATAAACACCTTTGCCAAAAAAACCCCCAAATTTATATGATTTAACAATAAAAGAGGAAGGTTTCTGGATTGACTAACCACAACAGAAAGCCATAGTTTTCTTCACTGCAAAGTAAATGATTTGTAAAATGTTACTTTTGTATTTGGCATTATGAGAAGGTATATTCACTCAAACAGCTATATAATCTCTGGAACTAGCATTTCACTTAAAGATTAGAAATGTTCTAAATCATAATTTTTATTTCTCTTATTTTTACTATCTGGAAAATTCAAGGAGTAATGCACGTAACCAAACCCAGTCATGAACAGCCAGTGCAAGCAAATACAATGCCATAGGCCACCCATGGATTTGTAGGTATCCGATCATGTGTTCAACTGTTTGCCTACTGCTGTAAGAAAGATGAGTCCATAATCATTAATTAAAGACTAAACATAACTTGTATCGGTTATAAAATTAAGATACATATTCTTTAAATAAAATTGACCTAAAAATTGAAAATAACTTCTTCTTTTTTTTAATTCTTTATGACTGGAACACAAGTTTTATTTCAATCTTTTTCTACCATATTCACATGTTGCATGTTGTTGTACAGACAGCAAGTGAAAGGGAGGAGGTAAAGGAAAAATTGAGATATACGTAGCTGATAAATGTTGTTTAATATACAGAAAAAAAAGTATAGAGACCATGACCTCCTTCTGAGTAAGTGACTTTCAGAACAGGCAAGAAAGAAGACTGAATGCTTCTCAGGAGGGATAAAATTAGAGCTAAACGGTAGTTGGCAAAAACAGCACGTGAATATTCACTTGAGTTTGAATGAATCAAAGTAAGTTGCTCTCAAAGTGGTTTCATCATTACAGAGAAGCTGAGGAAGTTTTAATGTGGAAACAAATCAGTATGGAAAGAAGGCAACTTGGTTAGTTTAACTTAGTATTTTGCATTAGGTCTTCAGGAATTGCAGTGGAAAACCAAGCAGAAATCTGTCTGCTTTCTTAGTTTCTTGCACCTCTACGATACTTCAATAAAATAAAGGAAAAATAAATGGGATAGATAAGATGTGTCAGGATGTACAGGCCTTTTTTTTTGCCTTAAGTGTCCAAAAACTATAGCTAAGTATCTTCAGTTTCCTGTCAGACCTAGAAAGCTGTTGTAGTTATTGCCAAATTTAAATACCCACCTTAAAGTTCAATATTTATCACTGTCTAGAAATGTTTCACAGATAATCATGGACATTTTCCTTTTAAAATCATGCAGAATTTTGCCCAATTGTCCTATTAAAACAGTCACACATCTCAGCTGTTTTTTTTTCTTATATATGCCATATATATAAGCCGTTGAAAGCCATGGCAAGATGTTTCACCTGCTTTTTAAACTTACTAGTTACACAGTAGTTTCAAAAAGTAGGTGAAACATTTTACCATGGCTTTAAATGCTTTTGTGTTTTCAGTGTAAAATATGTTTCTTCTAAATCCTCTTCTAAAGTCAAATGTTTATCGACAGTATTATGCAGTATCAAATAACTATTTTGTAGTAATTTTCATAAGAAGTTTTTCTTGTTTAATTGCTACTTTTCACTAATCTACTTTTTCCAATTAGTTATAAGCTAACTCAACTGATATTTGAAACTTTAATTACTAATGAATAATTTATGTATTTAAAATAATTAAAATGAATATAATTTAGAGAGCAAACCTTTATCTTCATTAACATCTTACAGAGAATCTTTTCCAGAAACTTTTTACAAAGTAGAATCAAATTATTAGTCCAAACATGCATCTATAAAGGCAGAAATTGTCAAGAAAATCTTGTCCAAAAATGATCAAACATTGCATCATTTGTTTTTAACAATTAGTTTTGTAACTTGAAGCCTGTCCAGTGTTTATTTTCCTCCCTGAACGTTCTCAGAAAAGTGGCAAGACAGTAATCTGACACATTTGTGTTTACTCCTATGTAATTAACTTTATACACCAGCAAAATGCAGAACAGATACCATTAATAAGCACAAGAGTGTGAGTCTGTAACACCCTCTCATATTTAGAACTTTTCTTCTTGTGAAAGACTCCAATCACTTCTACATTCTCTGCTCAGCCCATAAAAACATTCTTGAAAGACGAGTCAATGTGCACAGGATAGATTTGCAGAAGAGATCAGCTCATCAGTATTGTTGACATATTTTGGAAAGATAATAAAATCTATTATTATAGCATCTCTGACAGACATGACCTAGACTGAAATTGTGTAAAGAAGCCAAAATGGTCTATTCACACAGCAAACAACTCCACATTACAGCAGAGGAACAAATATAAGGACTTTGGGCTGAGCCTCGCGCTGCTCAGGCTAAAATGCAGCAGGAACACAAATACTTTAATGTAACTTTACTTTTGAAAACAAAATTTCTATACTGATGTGAATGTTCAGTGTATGGATAATTTTACAATTGCCCATAAATGTAAAAGATGAAAGATGGAAAAACATTGAAAGGACACAGTGTCATTATCTCCTGATTAATCAATGTGGACACGTAATTTCTGGGGGAAAAAAAAAAAAAAAAACAACCAACAAACAGGTTTTCTGGAATGTGCCAAGTATATCCATATTTTACAGTTCTCAGCATGGCAAAGAGCAGTATTTAGTGAAAAGTCTGTTTTCTAACACTTCTCAGAATGACAGAGAAATGATTGAGACAAATAACAAGAAATATTATGCAAATTAGACACAACATTATTGAGAGGCAGTTAGGATACAACCTGTGTAAAAGTTACATCATTTCGCTTGAAATAAACCTGATATTAAGATTTCTGCTAATTTCATAAAATCCTCTAACTGGGCAAAACTCAAAACGTACACATCCTGGTTTCTTGTCACCTCAGGTGCAGAGTATTTTGGATTTATATCATCTGTGGTAGAGGAATCTGCAGGACAGTCTTCATGAGATAGAATTTTGATAGTAGTGTCATCATAGAATGTGACACTGGAATGGTATTCTGGAACACTTAATACTACTGCAAAACTAGTATTGATCAAACACTAACAGGAAACTCCCTCTAACTCTAGAATTCTACACTTGTTAACTCATGTCCATCAAAGGAAAATGTAATTCAGCAAGATATGATGAGGTACTAACAAAGTGATAAAATATAGTAAAGTATATGGACTATGGTACTACACTAAATCAGCAAGTGTTAAAAGCATGCATTTAATATATATCACGAATACAGCACATTTCAAGAAAAATAGGAGTTTATGTCTAAATGTTCATAAACCAGTGTCCTGTGTAGATCCATACATTATAAAATACGAAAATGATTTTGATAAATAATAAAACATGTTAAATCTCTGCAGGATTCTGTAGGACCACTGAGAAGTGTACTCGAAGAAGAGTAATAACGAAGACTTAAGATCCATAAATTATAAATTAGCAAAGGAGAGGATATTGCAGCTGAAAAAAGCAACTGTCAAACACATTTGATCAGAAAGAAAAGGCCAATGTACAATCTGCCAGGCATTCTTTCCCTCCCTCCACACTTGCAGTTTACAGGATTACTTGAAAGTGTTTTAGAAGACATACTGCATCCTGCTTCTTACAGATTTTTACAGTTTGCAAAATGAGCTTTTTATTTCCAATTTCTCTAAGAACTCAAGAGTGAATCTGGTTGTTGCTCTTTGGCCAAACTTGCGCCGTAGCATTTCTTGCAAGATGAAAGAAAAAAATACGGACCACGGCTCACGAAATACCTTGTTTGCAGTGCATTCTTCAGTGTTTACCTTCCAAAAAATGGGATGCACAGAAGGACCAGGAATCTGATGCACACAACATTATGTAAGGGGCAAATAATGCACAACTAGCACTTTGAAGAGACCTTGAGTTTTACATTGAGCTGCTTGTAGGCTTTATTTACAATGCAAAAAATACCTTATGAAAACGTATTCTCTAAATTCAGCATATTATCCTTTCCCTTGCTCCCAAGGTTGTTCTGCACCAAGCAAGATCTTCTCATCTTCTACTTAAGATTTATCTAATTGCCTCCTTGTCTCCATCCTAGTTTCCTACCACACTTCCTTCACAGCTGTACAAATACCTTCCCCTGACTCACTAATCCTTACCACTTTCTCCTGTCCTTCCTCTTTCACACTGACCTCTGTTCCCCTAGATGGGAACAAAATTATAGATGGTTGCTTCATACCTAGAAAGGCATAATTCCATAACTTTGTCAACCCAGTGTGGAGACATTTAGTTTTTGTAGTGTTTATACATACATTTCTCAGATGTCTTAACTGAGATTGTAAATCTTTTGTAGAAATGTCTGGCATTGTTTTGTAAACTGTTCTGATCCTGCTGTGCTGCACAAATGAAAAGATTCTTGTAAAAGCCCTATGTTACAGAGAACTCTGCAGATAAAATTTTATATGTTGGTAATATTGTGACTTCATATTTTCATCAAGTGCAATTATTTCTTTTTTTTTCCTTCTCTCCCTTCCTCAAAAAGTTTCACTGTTTTGCTGCTCTAGAAGTATCTGTGAGACAAGCGATGTAATAGTGATATTCAGCATGCTCAGTAACAAAGACTCTTCACAACTGTACCTCTTCAAAGCACGTAGCAGCTAAGGAAAAGATTTCAGAAATTGCCTCCCTAGTAGTTTTCAAGTATAAGATTAAGCCATCAGTTATTCCAAAATGGTATTAGAAATAGATTATCTTTGTCTTGGTGTTATTTTATTTTAAAGGTAATAATTTTCTGTAATATATTTGATGTGAATGTTTGATTTAAAATAATTGATTTTCTGACACTTTTTCAAATGAGCAAGTCAGGATAAAGCATCATATTTCTTCATTATAGACCTGATACTATGGTTACTTCTGTGATGTTTTGGTAAATTGGTTAAAAAAATAAACTGAAATGTACAATAAGAGTGATTTTTTTTTTTTTTTTTGGTGACACTGAACTTCCAAAGCTATTAAATTCTTGGTTTAAGATTGTATCTGTATTTAAAAAAAAAATAAAATCCAAGACATAAAATCATAGAATGGTTTGGGTTGGAAGGGACCATCGAAGACCATCTAGTCATGGGCAGGGACATCTTCCACTAAATTAGGTTGTTCAAAACTCCATCCAGCCTGACCTTGAATGCTTCCAATGGTGGGGCATCCACAACTTCTCTGTGCAACCTGTTCCAGTGCCTCACCCCCCTCATCATAAAAACATCTTCCTTATGCCCAATCTAAATCTAAATCGTTTTCCTGTCACTACAGGCCCTAATAAAAAATCTTCATCTGTCTTATAAACCCCTTTATACATTGAAAGGTTGCAATAAAGTCTCCTCAGAGGCTACTTTTTTGCAGGCTGAATAACCCTAACTCTCTCAGCCTGTCCTTATAGGAGAAGTGGAACATAAAATCTAATCTTATATGAAAATGCAGGGCAATATTTCCATAGAACTACACACAGTACTTAAATATATCTGACTTTTAATTTTCAGTTCACCAAAGGAAGAAAAGAAAACTGCATATTGCAAACTGGAAGACTATCTGCCATCATCAAGAGTCAACTATGCTACAATTTACATTATTACGTATTCTGACAGAAATGTTTTAGTCATTTTCCTGCTTCTTTAAATATGCCGTATTTCAGACACAGATCCCTAATAAAGGTCACATTGATAAAATCACATGAATAACTCAACAAACTAAGAAAACTGGCATTTACACCATTGTTTAATTAGTAGCACATTGCCTCATGTGTAAGACTAAATTTAAATTGAAATGAATTCAAGTACATGTTCATATCTACCATACTTATCCAGTTCCATCACTAGATGAATGTTAGGCCCACAACCAACAAACAAAATCATTTAAGTCAACTATAGCAACCGTAGCTGCTCTCATGGACATCAAAGCTTATAAATCAGTGCTGTTGTGTTTCACAGTCATACGTAGTATTTTGAAGGACACGTCAGGCAATTAGTGCTGGATTTCCATTAGTGTTTTCCATCCTTCCCTGTTTGACATACTGTATGACAGGAAGGGGATGGTACCAGACTGCTGCTTGAGAAAAATCCATCTTCTCTGGTTTCCCAGATCCATGGCAAAGCTCTGGCCTCCTTGCTGTAGGGTGCCATGTGCCAAAAGCAGCTGGCAGAAGGATGACAGATGACAGTAAAATTGTTTTACCTAAGTATTGATCCCAGTGTGTTGAAAGAATAAGTAAGAGCTGTTACTACCATACTTATTACTTACTCTTTTTTTCATTCCTTTCCTCAAGGAAAGCCAAAAGCAAAATTCGTTTGTATCACAGCAGTATTAGACGACCCATTCTGCCAGTAATCTGGCGTGCGGATGGTATCCCCTGAAGCAAACTTTCCTCCATCAGGAGCCAACCAATAGATAAGCTACTAACTGAATGTGGTCCCACACTTGTTTGTATTCTGTCTGAAGAATACCACCCCAGCTAGATGCTCAGAGATGTAGGATGCACCTTAACCTTCTGATCCGTCCTGGACCTTTACAGTGATACAGGCTAAAGAAGAATTGGAGCAGACAATAAAAGAGCTACGCCTGATACTATCCAGTTCTGCAGCATAGAAAAATATTTTAGAACAGCAGGAACCTGTTTGAGACAAATTGTACATTACAGTGGTAGAAAGTGTACTACACAACTTAGCTAAGAGAAAATTTTTAAAAATTGTGGAGTTCTCATACTTGTTTTTGATTTTATTTGAAGGAATTGTCCCATTTGATCTCTCGCCCTAACAGAGGTTCCTTAAATCTTACTGGGTAATCAGAGCACTCTAGGGGATCTGTTCAAGCTAAAAGTACTGTTAACCACAAATATTTAACATTTTTTTATGCTTTTTATATTCTGAATATTTTCTATGAATTTTATTATACCTACACAGACTCACACCTAAAATTCTCATTGGCTGTATCTCTTAACAGAGCAAACTAGCAAACATGCTAGTTTCCTGTTGCAGTGCGTTTTGCAAGGATTGTTAAAACAATTTGTACTTTTACAGCTTTTTATAGTCTTCCAGAATTCCCATCTTGTAGCTGTAGCATTCTCCTTCCCAATTAAAATTAGACTAATATTTTATATCTATCCTTTAAGAAAACCCAACACCAAAACATCCTGCTTAAATGAGCTAGGTTTTAATAAGGACTACAGTTCATTCTGACAGCTGTTATGATGTATTCTCGTTAAGGAAGACCAACCAGGCTAAGGAACATTGAATGTGTTTTGATCTAGTGTGCATGTGTATCAGGAATATGTATTACCCAAGGATACTTAAGATTTGTTTCTGCAAACTCGTGTTAGAAAATAAGAAAACAAAAGTCCTCCTAGAAATACCATTATTCTGAAATAAAACTTTGCATGCTGAAATTAGTCACATCTTCTTTCAGACTCCATAGAAAGCATTTTTGCTTCCTGTGAACACGAATTATTGATAACTCCCTTCTCTGTCTTTCTCCAGTCCTTAAAATCTTTGAATTCCCTTAATATATGTGCTTTACAAGGATTTCAAATACACAGCCTTTGGAATATATGTTACTAAGCCAACTGGGGAACCAGTTTCTAAGAGCTCACACATTTACCTGTATGTAGAATTACTTCATCTACTGCCATTTTTCAGTGGATTAAAAGTAGGCAACTGCTTCAGTAAACATACTAAACCTAGAACTAAAACACATACAAGAGTTTGTGATGTAGCTAGTAAAAAGAGTCAAAACCAGTAAGAACTTTTCCTCCGAATGCTTCAGGAGCATGAAGCCCACCAGGTTGTCTATAGGGCCAACTCCCAATCAAACTGTGGAAACACTAAAGGGATTCTGTGTTCTTTACAGAAGAAATTTGGAAGATTCCCATGCTGGCAACCTTCCCCATGGGAACTCAGAGGATCTATGTGAATGTAAGGCAAGTGCAGAAGTTGTTGTCTAACAAGCAGATGAAAATGGCAGTAATAAGTTACCAGGATGACAGAGCATTTATGAAAGAATTTTGACAGAAATCAAGAATGAAATATGAACTTTGACTGCTCACTATTTTTTGGTACTGAAGAACAGGAAGATAGTACAGCTATATGGAGCCTTCTTCCCTTCTTTTTTTTTTTTTTTTTTTTTTTTTTTTTTAAGGTTTGCAAATAATCATCAGGGCCATAAACGTGACATCTCTTTGGGAAAAATTAGGAGAAGCAGCAGTAAGGAAGAGAACCAAAACATGCATGATTAATGCGAAAGGGGGGAACCCATGTAGAAACTGTATCTGCACATACTTAAAGTTGTCTGTGAAAAGTTTTGAAGGAAACAAGGATGTTCAGAAGCTTGTAATTGTTTATATACAAGGAACAACTAAGCAGGCTAAAATTCTTCAGTCTGGAAAAGACTGGATTTCTGCAGTGTTTTTCTAGAGGATACATAGAGAAATCTTCACCATAAGGTTTACATGTTTACCATCTCCTTAAACACAACAATTAAGGGGAATCAACTGGTTCAGAGCAAAGAAAAGGGTGTATTTCCTCAGAATGCTTCTTCTGTAGGACACCTGTGGTACTGGTTCCTAATGGGCAAGTTCAAGAAATACTGAAGAGTATCTGGAAGAAGCCCTGCTGGAAAGTTACTGAAAAAACATTCATCAACTACCTCAAGAGGTGCTCTGAAGTGAAAGTAGCTGGATGCTGGAAAAATACACAAGAAACGTAATGCCTGCTCTCAGCCTACTGTTGGCATTAATGGTTCTTTGGTCTGAGCCTGTACAGCTTTTCTGAGACATGATACAACATAGGGCAGTAAAAAGCACTAGAAGAAAACCAAAGGATTAGGCTTAAAGTAATTTGAAAAAAAGTTTTAAACTTAATATAAGAAAAAGTTTAAACATTGTTAATGCCCTAGATATTAAAAGTTAAGGAAAATCAGATGTAAGCCACAGTTTTAATTTTAATTTAATTTAATTTTACTTTTAAAATTAAAATAATTTTAATTTTAATTTTAATTTTAATTTTAATTTTAATTTTAATTTGGTTTAATTCATAAGGTGAGTGTCAAGGGAAGAGACTGTTCTCCCTGTCCTGAGAAACTGTAGTTAATGGAGTATCCTCTTCATTTACCATAATAATTAGCAGTAGACCCAGCATCTTCTCTTTTAGCTCACAACTGGCAATCTTTATCAATTATATTCTGTTTTGCTGGATCTAAAAATCTATTGCAAGATGTTAGACTGTCCTTTCTTCTTACAATGTTACAATAGGCATCAGGCAATCAGCTGGCAATCTCCTTTATTGAAGGGGTTTTCCTACTGTCTTAGCTCTGCAACTTTATTCTACTAGAGCTCCCCAAAGTCATTAGAGACTTTGTCTTTCACCTGTTTCAACTGGAGCAACTCTGAGAGACTAAGAGAAGCTTGCAGTTACCAATATCTTTTGCACTGATGGTTTAGATCAACAACTATGAATCTTATATTATTATGTCTCCAGTAGTTAGGTAGTTGCAAGCACTACTGTAAAAGTGTGTATCTTTTTTTGTCAGAAGAAAATCAGTCAAGACTTCTCTTACAATGTCCTGGACTTTTCTCATTGTATGTCTTTAATCAAACACAAGATTTCTGCACACAACTCACATCCTGAACTTGTCACCTTATGTGACAGGTAGGTTCGGGTGCATAAACTTCACCTAACTACCACATCCAAAATAGACTTTTCTATTCCACATCTGTGTTCTGTTCAGTTTCATATTTAGGCATTTCTTCACCTGAGACAAGTTCATAAGTTTTGACCAGGAAATGTTTAAACTATAACCCCTGCCCCCACCCTCCAAAAAAAAAAAAAAAAAAGAGTGTCCTACTTTCTGTTGCCTCTCCAAGCAGAGAAGCTGTAGAAGGCCCACAAAGGACTGCATGAAAAAACTTCAGAACAGAATCTCAGCAGTTTTCTGGAAATAAAGCCAATGATAACCAAATACAAGCTTTAAAAAGCCTCAATATTGGACAGATGGCACTTGGAATTTGCAACTATTCCCCTAAACCCCTGAAACATAGAATTATGTGGAAAAACAAAAATACAAACACTTGACTTAATAAACAGAAGACATTTTCTGTTTGGAAGCTAAGGTATTATACAACCATAAGCAACTTAAGCAGGACTTCTATTGCTCCCTAATGTGGCCTTGTTTCTGCTATCAGACTGTAAGATGGTTACTCATTTAGTAAATGTGTGGTTGATGATTTGCTGGATCTGCAAAAGGGCAGAAGAGGAGGAAACTAATTAATTCGTTAAGAGTTTTAATATGTTCTAATTTTATTTGGGATCCACTCCAACAACCATCCAAAACAATAGAAAGAATTCTTGAATTCAGTGGTAGCTGAGTGAAACCTTTTACATATAAATCTTGATACTACTTTAATTATGGATCTTCTCTGGCACCTCCATGTAAAATAATACTTCTGCAAAGTGGATTTGTCAAGAAAATACTATCTCCTTTTGATATACAATGGCAAGCAACAATTAACGTAATTACTCCCAGTTCTCATTAAATAATTATGTAATTTATTGTACAAGTAATTAAACTATTGCATTTTAATAGATTGAAGATGCAAAACATATCTAATTTATATTCATAACTGCACTAGCTTTTCATTGCCATTGTAGCTAGCTAAATTTTACTACAAATTGCAATAGGTTTTGTTATTCATGTAGACGTTATTCACAACACTGTCAAATGTCTCAAATATTATTTACTTTGAGCAATCAGAAGACTATTTTGGAAAATCTTATATATAACAACCATTCTAAACTTGCCCCAAAATTAGTCTGAAAGTTATATATAAATTTATATAGAATTGCAATACCCACTGTTACATTTAAGCAGTTTCCAGACATAAATTATTTTTATTCCATCTCCATGTTTGGTGTAATTTACCGTTTTAAATGTAGGTATTCTGTAGTCTTTTGCCTTGTCTAGGATAATTTATTCTTCATTGCATCTGGGGTGGTCTTCAACTGCAATATCATTCATATGATATAAACCTTAGAGGTAGTAGCGTGAAACAGTTTTAGTGTACCTGCTCTTATTTCTCTGATCAATATGACCAACCTTAATCAATTTTAAGATAGTACGCTCTTCTGTATACTGATGGGTAATCCAGTTGCAAGATCAATTTAGCAAATTCTTGTAAAGTTTGACTCATTAGATGTTAGATTCAATGTGAATTTTTCTTTGGTCTATCATGGATAGAATTAGCTAATTACTCATCTTGAATGAGGACATATTCAATCTTTAGTTTCCTTATTGAGTTCCCTTTCCATAATGAAAGCCGACATCAACCCAACTTATTTAATAAATGTACAAAGTTTATAAGCATTCTAGACAATGCAATTTACAATTTAAACAACCATATTACTTTCCGACAATGTCAGAATTGCCGCACTGGTTAGACCGGTAGTCTGTGTGTTTATTGATATGTCATCTGCACTGTACATCACCAGATTTATTAGGAAAAAAATTAAGATCCCTCACTGTATTCAGTTACTGTTTCTAGAACAAAAGATCATCTATAAATTAGTATTATCTTTCTCATGACCCAACATTTCAACAATCTGTGCTATTCTCAGATTTAGTAATTTCATATTTACTTCTAACAGCCTGATGAAAAAAGAACTTGGAATCAATCTCAGCAAAAACACATGAAGTAAAACCAATATGATTACTTTTTGAGATCTGTGGCAGAAACAGAGGAAAGAAATACAAACTGATTTTTAAGTGATGAAGGGAAAGAAACCCCACCCTTGCTGTCTTCTAGACCGGTCTATAAGAAATTTACTAGTTTTACAGTGTAAATACACATGTTGAATCATAAGATATAATTTCCTTTTTGTCTCTCCCAGCTTATGAATTTACAGCTATATATAACAACACAATCTGTATAGACTAACATAACTAAATACACTGCACAATTTTAGATTGAACTATATTTTTAGGAAAAATTGGAAAACTATACAGATGGCTATAAATAGACAGGTATTGATTCCTAGCGGTGTACACTGCAAAAAATATACACCCACTATTTTAAGTCCTCATATTTGTATTCCATGAGTGTCTTTAAATAGTCAGGGCTATTCATCTGTTTTCAATATAAATGAAAACGTTTCACATCATTGTTCCATTTTTTTCCAACTTAACTGTAATATTCTGCACCTTGAAGCCCTTCAGATTTCCTTTTTACCGCTATTATAACAATGATGTGTTTCAATACAGCATTGACTGACTTAAATCTATACACTGGTTTCTGTAGTCGTTGACTCCATATTTTCCTAACAAAAACTTGTGAAACAAAAATTAAATAGAAAAGTAATTTGGAAATAAATATTTTTAAAGGGACAAACAGTGCCCATAGGTCTCAGGTTTTAGTGGAACAGCTATACAACTGTAAGTTGTAAAAGATGTCTTGGTTTGTTTATTTAACTCATTTTCACCTATGGAAATGATATTATGACATCTTAGTATGAATTATTTTCCTGTCACCTTATTATCCATATTCCTGTTTACCTGCATGATTTTAATATATGTCAATTATATAATAACACATTCATCACAATTTAATCATGATTATTTGGTATTGTATGCTTTTATAATTTAAAATTTAATTACTGAGATTCAGCTTCTGCAAAGTCTAGATTAAACAATTTTTTAGCATAATCAAGGCCAAGTCTGCAACATTGTGATTCTAAATGGGTAGAGAATTATATACGTGCAGGAAGAAAAAGAAAGCAGCTTAGATTTTGCATCTCATGAATGATCACAGCAGAGTCCCAAATCTTCAGACTTAGCAAAATCGGAGAGCTAAAGAGGAAAAGCTACCTGAGAAACTGTTTATGAATGAGTGACCAGAGCACAGTGCTGTGAATCAGAGCTCACAGAAGAGCTCGAATAGAGCCTTGTGGATATACTTCAAGAACAAACATATATTTATGTCTGATTAAAGAATGTTTTTTGTGAAACTAAGTATGCAAATAATTAAATGCATAGGTAGCAAGCAATTACTACCTTTGCTACGTAGACTAAATTGACAATCTCATTTGCGGCAGCTATAACATTACCTATTGCTAGTGCAGAGAAATTGGGATTGCAGATTCTTAGGTGCTATGTATCCTGTAGAGTGTGATGTGGGTGGCTGGAAAATAACAAATGATGAACAAAACCAAAGAATCCTTTAGACACATCCAAGGCTATCATGATCATTTTCCATCCCACTTCCACTGTTTACAAAAAATATTGACCTTCAAGAACAAGTGCCATTGTAGTATGTTGCTTTCATGTCATTTCTTGAAATGTCAGAGTTGAAGCAACAGCTTGAGAAACAGAAATTAAACGCAAAATGATTTTTGAAAGCAATGGAAACATGATGAAACTTTACAATTTAGATCTCCATATTTGCACTGTGGAAATATTCAAATCCCTGATGGTGAATTCTGCAAACTTTCAGTGAACCTCATATTTATTATATATTTTAAATACAATTAGCACTTAAGATTTAACTTCATAGTTATTCTCAATTTCTCAGAAATATTACCTCGTTATGTTTTCTAGCCTAATTTTTTCCCCACAGCAATGCACCTTTGTTTAGAACTGGCATTTTAAGATATCAAAGTGGTAAAAGTGTAAAATAAAACTAATAATATTAGAGAAAAAGTTATGGACCAGAAAAATGAACAGATCTGGGGAGCCTGTAAAAATAAAAGTGAGAACTTTTAGCTTATAATTTAAAATTCCAAATATAAAAATAATCTTATCCTGGTTAAAAACTTCTAAACACTGCAATATTTAGTATTATCTGAATATCACAATTATAATAGGCACCTTAAAAAAGAATAGCATAAGGCTTGTATTTTTTTTTTCTGTACTGATGTTTAAATATTATCTAACATTTTATTTTTGTATCTTCTTTTTAAGACTGAGAAAAGGTAAAATTCTCTCCTCTTTGCTGTCCCCCTTGTCTGTTTTACCTGTCATTCTTACAGCAGCAGGACTTCTGCAGTTCAACTTAGGAGTTTCTCTGATTAACTCGGATGTTTTTTAATTCAATGACCAAAGTGAAAAGGAGAACTCCTTTCCCCCATCGTCATTCTATATGTGCAGTAGTCCTAGTGCATTGCTATAGCTGATGTCTGTTCATTTTTAAAACAGTGCTGTTGTCCAAGTCTTAGGCATAAAATTTTGGTCTCAAGACCATTAATATAGTATTTCTCCTGATGTAGAGAAAGACTTTGAGCAGTGGATGTCAGCTGATATGTCTTCAGTGTTTCTTCTCTCAGTCCAATTCTTTCACCTCCACCAGCATTTTCACCCCACTGGTTCTAACTTATGTTGTAAATCAGCATAGTTTGAAACACAGAAGAAAGGAAGAAGAAATAGCAAATTTTTATCTATCCAAAAATCTAAAAATCACCCATAACTGATGCTAGACTGAGAATAAAATAAAAGCATCCCTACATGCTGTTCAAGCCTAGGTCTTTTTTGATACTATGTCAAAATTGTGTGCAGTCAGTGTGATTTGAGAAGAGACAAACTTATTTTGCTCTGTGCAAGGTGCATCTCTTCCATAATTCAAAAGAACTCTATTTGATTCATTTAACATAAAATATGAAGTTTGAAGGCCTACATCAAGGTGATAGGACAATATGAGAGACACTGTATCGGGTTTAAGTGTTAAGGTGTTGGTAGTGGAGTGGGAGGGCTGCAGTGGTGGCCTCTGTGAGGAGAGGCCAGGGCTGCACCATGCTGAACAAAGCCAATTTCAGCTGGCTCCAGCAGACCCACTGTAGGGTACAGCTGAGCCCCTCAGCCAAGCTGGTGTATCTGTGTGAAAACATCTTTATGAAAGAGCAAACCACTGCACAGCAGTGTGAGGAATGAAGAAAAAAAGATGCAAGAAACAGCCCTGCAGACACCAAAGCCAGAGGAGCAGGATGAGGAGGTGCTCCAGGCACTGAAGCATGTAGCCACACTGCAACCTTCGGAGAATCCCATGCCAGACCAGGTGATATTCCCTAAGGAAGTACTGCCTTCAGAGAGCCCCTGCTGGAGCAGCAGAAAAGCAGGAGGAGGAAGGAGCAGCAGAGACCAAGTATTATGAACTGACCATAACCCCCATTCCCCATCTCCCTGTTCTGCTTGGAGAAGGGGAGGTTGAGAAGCTGGTAATGAAGGAGTGAAGTTGAGCCTGGGAAGAAGTGGGGGGTGAATGGAAGTTATTTTAGTTTTTGCCTTTGTTCCTCACCACCCAACTCCATTTTAGTTTATAATAGATTAAATTAATTTTCTCCAATTTGAGTTTGTTTTCCCTGTGACAGTAACTGGTAAGTATTCTCCCTGTCTTTATCTTGATCCATCAACTTTTTATCTTACTTTCTACCTCTGTCCTGCTGAGGAGAGGGAGTGAGAGGGAGGCTGGATGGGGGTCCAGGAGCCAGCCAACGTCAACCCACCACAGAAAGCCTCTAAGAGAAAAATTCATATTATCTATGTGTTTCATGTAAATGACAATTCTGCTAAATTAGATCATAAAATATATAGTTGTCCCTTAATATATGGGATATAGATATACTATAGCTCAATAATACTGGTTTGCACACAATATTTCATCCTATCTGTTTCTTACTATTGTTTTAAATAGCAAAAATCTCACCCAAATTATTATTAGCATTTACCAACTTGATGTTATTCACCAGAAATCAGAACTGGCATTTCAATGTTATTAATATGTAGTTGTGGTTTCCAACACTATGTTTTCTTGTATCAAGTACACAAAAAAGGAAGAATGTCTTCACAACATATTGTAGTTGGTTTGAATATTTGATGATTTGGTAATTTATTTTGTTAGATGCTTTCAGAGGGAATGAAGAAAAAATTCCTTTTCTACATAGCTGTCCAGAACAACTCTGAATGAAATCTTTGCAATATAGTTTTTCTGCATTTTGGGAAGGAAATTATCCCAGAAAACATAACCTCCAGAGCACATAGCAAAGCATTACAATCCCAGAAAACATAAACTCCAGAACACATAGCAAAGCATTACAATTTCCCTCAAAACTCATATTGTGAAGTAAATTAATATTTACTGCACTCTGGAGCAACTACTTTCACAAAAGTAAAACACTCACAGCTATCTTCTATGAAGCAGTAAAAACTATAGTGACTTTTTTCAATATGGAGGGATAAATTTCACAAGTTTGGAAATTAAGTTTAGATGAGTGAACTTTTAATTGCAACCATGGTCTGGATTTTCTGTTCAGAATAAAATTTTAAAGAGATATCTAATGTTTGCTGTCATTACTAATTTTGCATATTTGCTGACATTGTGACTAGTAAGTCTTGAATGTGGTTCTAGACATAATTTTCAGTAAACTTAGCTGCATTTGCTGGCAAAGAGTGCACTCATTAGTACACCTGCTGAAATTCTCCACAAAAATGGATGTACAAGGACATTCCATCATATATTTTCAGCTACACCACACTGCACAACTGTGCCAGTTGAGATAAATTGATTGCAGGCATAAAAACATACTGAAATTGTTACTTAGGAATTCTAATTCCCTTTTAAAATTTATAACTACTTCTGCACTATCTTTTCTTTACAGAAGATAAGCCTAATTTCTTGCAGCAGGGCAAGACATATTTTGAAGAGTGTCCACTGTTAATGAAAACTTATGCCCTTCCTCCTTCTAAATTATTCCTCGTAAGTCTGACCTTCAAAAGATTTCTATCTATTTGCAATAAAATTGAAGACTTTGCAACTTACTTATTTTGCAGCTCTTCTTCTCATATTCAGTTTTTGCTGTGGTCTAGAGAAAAAAGTATGGATAAGCCTACTTGAAGTGAATCTCGTATTAGATACTGTGATGGGTTGACCCTGGCTGGACGCCAGTTGCCCACCAAAGCCGCTCTATTACTCGCCTCCTCAGCTGGACAGGAGAGACAAAATATAACAAAAAGGTTGTGGGTCAAGATAAGGACAGGGAGAGATCACGCACCAGTTACCATCATGGGCAAAACAGGCTCAACTTGGGGAACTTAGTTTAATTTGTTACCAATCAAATCAGAGTAGGGTAATGAGAAATATAAACAAATCTTAAAACACCTTCCCCCACCCTTCCCTTCTTCCTTGGCTCAACTTTACTCCCAATTTTCTCTACCTCCTTCTTCATTCAGTGGCACAGGGGGACGGGGAATGGGGGTTGCAGTCAGTTCATCACGCATTGTCTCTTCCGATCCTTCCTCCTCAGGGAGGACTCTTCACACTCTTCCCCTCCTTTTTCACTGACCTTGGTGTCTGCAGAGATGTTTCTTTCACATATTCTCACACTTCTTCTCCAGCTACTGTTCCCCAGCAGGTTTGTTGGGTTTTTTTCCCCTCTTCTTTAATACATTATCTCAGAGGCACTACCAGCATCACTGATGGGCTCAGCCTTGGCCAGTGGTGGGTCCATCTTGGAGCTGGCTGGCATTGGTTCTATCGGACATAGTGGAAGCTTCTAGGAGAAGCCACAGAAGTTTCACAGAAACCACCCCTGTATCTTCCCCGCTATGAAAATCTTGTCACACAAAACCAGTACAGGTACCTACGTTTAAACATATTTTGTACTGCCTGTGTCATCTCTGGACCATACTCTGTGACCTCTCTTTCATACAATGAGACTGAAACTTTGCGTGTTTCGTCATGGGAATGGAAGAGATTAAATTACTGTAGGAGACTCCAGCTTGAACACGTGGCATGAAGGTTTCTCCAAGCCTCTTGCCAGCCAGAAAGAGGAAATATTCCCAACCACTTTGCTCTCACATTCTGTGTTATTTGAAAAACTTCCTTCCCACAGTGGTTAACCTCATCCTTCTTGCATTGACCTTAAGCTAGTAACTGACGTATGGAATTATCTATCCAGACACTGTAGAAGCCCTGATTATCCATTTAGAAAGAGAGTGTGATGCATCACCAGTGCATCATTGACTTTTCAAGTGGTAATTTCTCACATATTCCTTATAGAGATGTTTAACAAGGGGGATTGAATGAGGAAGGCTTTGGCAAGTCTGCTTTCAACACAATGCATTGGTAAGCACAAGTAGATAAGAAACTCTAGCACTAACCACATTAATAGTTAAAGCAATGCTTTGATCAGCATTAGTTAGCTTAGCGGTCATGTTGAAGCTCTCTAAACCCCTGATATTCCCATAGGAGAGAAGCAGCAACTGTCTTGTGGTGGCATCAAACCTGTAAGCACTCAGAGTCACATTTGTCAATATTCAGTCAATAAATTGATAAACCTTTGGTTATAGACAGTATACACAATTTAGGGCATAATACCTACATTTTTCATGAATTACTTGTTTTTGTTGGACTACTACAATATTCTTATTGTTAAGCCACAAGAATATGCAGTAATACATGATTAGATTGGGAGTAGAGAAAAGATGTTGAAAAGAAAAGTAAAATCTAGACCATTCTTTTCCAAAATGGATTAACAACTGGCTAAGCTTTGTTTTAGAAAGACTGAAAAAGCACAGATTTTTTTCAGTATTTTGTTCTTCATGAAAAGAGTTCAATATCAGTATTGTGGGTTCAGATATTATTTTTGGAAAAGAAACTGTTGTGTTCTTTTCTGCAAATGTCCAAATGGCATTTACCAATATAAAAGTCTACCCGCAGTTCCTTTCAGACTAGTCCAACTATAAAAATATCCCCTGCATGTGTTTAGAAGTGACTTGTATTAACATCAGGAAGTCATTTCCAGTCTTTAGTAAAACTAGTATAAAAGTTCTGCTGTATAAATTTAAGAACAATTTATATCAGTAAGGATACGGCACATTTGTAAAGCTCTGAATTTGCACTTATTTTGACTTAGAATTTTATTTTTGTATTTGGTTTTGGTTTCACTTCAGGCTTAATATTTTTCAATGAAGAATAATTTTACAGGAAAACTGTATGATTTATTATTATTGACTCTGAAAAATGTTACCATATAGAAGGCCTTTGTCTTTTATCGAGGCTTATATTTCTCACTGAATGCAAATCTTTCCATCTTTCTTTGAACTATGCACAGACATGAGTAATAAAATATTCTTCTCAGTTTGGGAATAATAACCTCCAAGATGTAAAATTAAATAGGACACCTGTTTGTTTTCTATCCCTACCATTATAAATTAATTAACATGAGTAATTTAACCTAGCTGTTCAGCTCCTTTAAGAACACAGTACAAAACATTTATAGTTTAAACTTTGACCTTGAGTAATACAAAACAAGCAGAAAAACACATTCTACCAGAATCTAACAATGATATAATGATGCACATTAAATTGAAAGGTTAGGAAAAATTTACTGGTATTAATCAGAGAAAGCTGCCCAAATTTTCAAGCCTTTCTTGAAAAGCAGAAATTTGGTATCTTATTCTCTTGACCACTTGTGGAGGGATGGGTCTTTCAGAGCAACTTGGCCAGTGCTGATGGCAAGGCCATAAACAGGAAAATAACCAGCTAAAGCTCGTCTCTCCCTAGGCATTAGGAGACTAACATCTATAGCTCATGGTCACCAAAGAACCACAAACACTGACCAGATCTCAAGCCTGTGATGGACCTAGCACAGCAATAATATTACCATGCAATGTTATCCCTATATAGACATCATATTGTCAGAGGAGACGCGGATCTTTTGATCATGTAAGGTTGCTGGCACTGAGTATCTTTGTCCAGGATATTCAGATCACTACTCTAATTAACAGTGAAGAAATCCATTTCTGGTTATGCCCATAAACTGTGTATTTTCACCAGCTTTCAGCAACTGTTGGAGTTTCCTTTTTTTTTTTTTTTTTCATGCCCAGAAGAAAAAAGTAACAATGATTATGTCTGTCTGGTACTGTTTCTCTAGAGTGAGCTCAGAGAAAAAATCAGTGCCATTTCCAGAAACTCAATGGGAGCAAGTATTACACTGCTAACTATGACAAGTGAAATTTCCTGCATTTATCTTTCCAGTCCAAGCCAAGGCTAGAAAAGACAATGTAGGATAAGTGTTTTACCACTTTCACCTCTTCTGCAATTTTATTTTTCTAACTGGCAAGGTGGGGGATGCTGCTTCTTCAGATCTTTCCACCTACTCTTGAGTAACATATTATACTTAACACGTCCTATTTTCTTTAGCTAGTTTGTAGTGACAGAGCTTTTATTAATAAAAAAAAATGTGCCCAATATCTACTTGCTAAAAATGTTGAAGCTGGGGAGATGTCACATCATGGAATCTACCAAAATCAGTGAAGTACAAGGTCAGCTGAACAACAGTTGACAAATTTCAGTTTTGCTCTAACTCAGTTTTCACTATCACCCAGACTTGACAGGCAGTCATGCTCGAGAGGAAGGTTAGGTCTATTAATTGACTTTTTTATTTTTATTTTTAGAAGAAAGAACATAACCTTTGCATATTAAGAAATTCTTGCAAAAATCACTGGTTATCATTAGTTTCACAGCCCATATAGTAAATTGTGGTAGTTTTCATGCCCACTATTGCTTCTCCCGAAAATTAGCTTTGCAAAATTTTGCAAAACCATAAAATCTGTCATTTTAAAGCTTAGGATCAAATACTTGAGAATTTTCAGGCACACAAACTATTATTGATCAAATAAATATTCAATAGTGTTATGCTAATCAGTGAGGAAAATAACAGCAGTAGTGTTGCATTAGTTGTAAATTATTCAATTTAACTGGACTAAGTAGGCTTTCTTTACATCCAGGCAGGCCTGACAGCTGGAAGTCCTTCCAGAGGAGACTAGTATGGGTCACATTATAGTGGGTGTCTGCTCTAGGCCACCCAACCAGGAAGAACAGATGGATGAGGCCTTCTACAGACAGCCTGCTGTAGCCTCATGTTTGCAGGCCCTAGTGCTGTTGAGGAAATTCAGTAACTGCTGAAGAATCAACACAGCAGGGCACAAGTAATCAAGGAGGTTCCTAAAGAGCATTGATAGCATGTTCCTGACAAAAGAGGCAGAGAAAACAAAGGGGAAAAGGGCGACCTTCAACACCACGGTGATGGCACTGGGGTAAGGGTGTGACAGCTCCTGACCTCACTGCTTACCAGCAGTAGCAGCCTCTGTCTCCTGGCTTGTTTTTTCTCCAGGACTCCTGCGGGTATACACACAAGGTATGCAGGCTCCAGCAGGACCTTCAGCTTGCTCTACCAGCTTTGGTGTGGGGGACAGCAGCAGGTCTGGGCACTGTGCAAAGGCAGCACCTTCAAGTGTTCCTCTCCCTTCTGCCCTGCTACCTGGTGCTGCAGGTCCTAACAGCGCCTGTCCCAGGGATGTGGGTGCAAGGAGGGTGCTGGGGTTGGCAGAGGTGAAGACTCCTGGTGAGTATCTCCTCCTTCCCTGATCGCCTCCTGCAGGTACTCTATGCTAAGCTGGTGGTGCTTGGGGAAGACCACAGAGACTCGGGGGTCTTGGTTGTACAGGCTCTTCCCCTAGGGCCCTTCGACAGCTCGCCACAGCCCACCCCAGCCACCTCACCCAACCTGGCTTGAGTACTGGGCAGGTGTGGGCAAGAACAGGGCTTCCCTGTCCTGTTGTCTGTTGCTCCTTCCCTCCCTCCCTGCAGCCCACCTCTAAGGCGGCACAGAGATAGGAGCATATCCTGTCCCAGTCCCACATCTCTCTGCCCTGCCCCAGATCCTACCAAGCCCCAGGTGGAGCCTCTTCCACCCAGAGCCACACGTATCCTCCCTGCCCAGGGCCCTGTGCCCCAGCCTGCCTTGCCCTGGCACCTGGGCAGGAGGTTGCCCCAACACCTCTCCATCCAGCGTGGGCAGCCTGGGTGGGGAAGGCAGGGGTACAGGGCAGACCCTGGGACTAGCTGGCCCACAGGGCTGCAGCTGCTGCTTTCTAGCCCACAGGGAGAACCTCTGGTAGGTCACTGCCTTCTGTCTCACATAGCCTTCTGAGGCTTGCTTTTCCACTCCTAGTGCCAGATAAGATCCAGCACTTTGTACCTGTCTTAGCAGGACATGGCATCAGGTGCAGAGGAAGCCATGGAGGAGAGCAGCCCTTCTGCAAGGGACAGCAGCATGAGCCAGCTGCCACAGACAGGGCTGGTGGAGGCAGCAGCAGACTCCCAGTGCCCCATCTGCCTGGGAGACATCAAAAAGGCAGCCTCCATGGCCTTCTGCGTGCACTGCTTCTGCTGATTGTGTGCCAGGGGCAGAGATGCCCGCCCAGTCTGCGGGCAGCCTTTGGAGCAGCTGCTGCACTTGGTGTAAGGGGATGATGACTACAAGGAGTACGTGGTCAGCTTGTCTGCCCACCTGTGCAGAAGGATGGCCATGGAGAGGGCCCACAGCCAGTCCTCACCGTGCTGCTACAGCCTGCACAGATGGCCTACCAATCACCACCCCTTGGCTGGCAGGTGGCCTGCAGGGACGGACCCCACACACAGGGGCAGGGCACAGCTGCAGGGCCCTCCAACACCACCTTCCAGCAGGCTTCCACACCCAGCACTTCTCAGGATCCAACACCACAGAGTTCACCTTTGGAGTCAACACTGCCAAGTGCAGGAAGCACCTGGTTGGCCCCGTTGCTGCTCTGGATCCACACAACAGCACAGTGCAGATACGGTCCCTGAGCATCCACCTCTGTCTCCCCCAATAAATACCTTGATGCTCTCCAGGGCATGTGTGTTTCATAACCAAAGAGAACCCACCACATGGAATGCTTTCCCACACTGTCTCAGCACTGCGGGAAAGACAAACGGGAGAATTCTTTGGTGGGTATGATGATTTAATTTTACCTAAGTGCTGCAAAAAGTGACATGTCCCTTAGCCTCCCACTCATGAGCACGAGGGCAAGACTATCTAAGAATCTTTAGCAGTGTCCCCTGGGAATCTGCTTTTGAGGGCTTAGGAGTCTAAGAGTGATGGTCAGTTTTGAAGAACCACCCAGGTCCACAGTTTCCGGGGTCTTTCCAGGAACACAGCACGGCAATTGTTCAAAGCTGCATCAGTGGAGGTTCAGACTTGACATTAGGAAATATTTCTTTACCAAGAGGGTAGTCAAACAATGGAAGAGACTTCCTTCACAGGCTGTCAATACCCCATGCCTGTCAGTGCCTTAAAAAGAGGTATTTGGTCAATGGTCTTAATAATGGGCTTTAACTTTTGGTCAGCCATGGAGTGGTCAGGCAGTTGGACTAGTTGATAGTTGTAGGTCCCTTCCAACTGGAATTATTCTATTGTGTCCTAAATAAATGTTTGTGAAAGCTGCTGCACCAAATGAAACCACAAAGTGGTTTTCTGACATGGTAGCTTCTGGAAGCTGTTGCACGTTTGGAAAGATTTGCTACATTTCCCGCAGGCAATGCTTTCTCTTCTGGGACTTCAGTGGGCATCCCTTCACAGGTTTTTAACAGTTGTGCTCTGGGATGTGGCCACTCAGTTCTTGAAAACCTCCAGGCTCAGAACCCGGAACCTCTCTGGTCAACCCACTCCAGGGTTTCTTGATCCTCACAGGGATTTTTCTTCTTTCTCAGCTGAATTTTAACAGTTGTGCTCTGGGATGTGGCCACTCAGTTCTTGAAAACCTCCAGGCTCAGAACCCGGAACCTCTCTGGTCAACCCACTCCAGGGTTTCTTGATCCTCACAGGGATTTTTCTTCTTTCTCAGCTGAACCTCTCTAGTTTCAGGAGATGACACTGTGGTCAGGGTGGGAAGGGACCTCTGGAGATCATCTAGTCCAACCCCCCCACCAGAGCAGGGTGACCTACAACAGGTTGCACAGGACAGCGTCCAGGTGGGTTTTGAATGTCTTCAGAGTGGGAGACTCCACAACCTCTCTGGGCGGCCTGTTCCAGTGCTCCACTACCCTCAAAGTAAAGAAGTTCCTCCTCATGTTAAGATGGAACTTCCTATGTTCAAGCTTGTG
>NW_009648473.1:1428002-1442514 GCF_000708025.1 Charadrius vociferus | reverse complement strand
CAGCTCTCTTGAGCCCCCTTACCCTCTAGAGCCCTCTCCCATGGGATTTGTCCAAGCAATTCCTTGAAGCAATCAAAGTTAGTCCTCCTGAAGTTTAAGGTTTCAACTCTACTTGTCATTTTGTGTATACTGCACTTAATCCTGAACCCTATCTTCTCATGATCACTGCAGCCCAGTCTGCCCCCAACCTTAACATCCTCCACCAGTCCTTCTTTGTTTGTCTATACTAGGTCCAGTAGTACACCTGTCCTTGTGGGCTCCTCCACCACCTGAGTCAAAAAGTTATCATCAATGCACTGGAGGAACCTCCTAGACTGTACATGCCCAGCTGGGTGGCCTTCCCAGCAGATATCAGGGTAGTTGAAGTCCCCCATGAGAATCAAGGCCTGCGATTGTGAAGCCATTCTCACCTGTCTGTAGAAGGCCTCATCAACTTCCCCATCCTGATCAGGTGGCCTGTAATAGACACCCACAACAGTGTTTCTCATATTACCCTGCCCCTTAACCCTTACCCACAAGCTCTCAACTTGCTCTTCGTCTGCCCTCAGGGAGAGCTTGATACATTCCAGTCACTCTCTCACATAAAGAGCAACTCCACCATCTCGCCTCGCTGGCCTATCTTTCCTAAAGAGAAAATAGCCCTCCATGACAGTGTTCCAGTTGTGTGAGCCATCCCACCATGTCTCAGTAATTGCAATAAGATCATGGTCCTGTGAGCGCACACAGATCTCTAGCTCCTCCTGTTTATTCCCCATGCTGCATGCATTGGTGTACAGGTGTTTCAGAAAAGCCAATGAGTGTAAAGTTTTTGCCTTTGCGGGGTGGTGGGCCTTCCAGTCCTCAGAAATACTGGCACTCCGCCCCACAACTGCTGAGCTACTATGCTACTGGTGTGTGGCGAGAGCCTGTGGGACTTTGTCCTGCGGCCTCCAAAGGAGAAAAGAGGTATTACTCAATGAACCCTCTTCCTTTACGTTCCTGGAAATACGTGCCACAGCCACAGTGACCTGATGTGGCCCTGATAAGACATAGGCAAGGCCTCAGTGACTGGAGTGAAACACTGATGTAGAGCACAAGACAAGAGATGAGGGGATGGAGTGGGAAGTGGCACTGTGGTAACCCCAGATGTGTGTGCTGGGGTCACAACACTGCTGGGGTGAGCACTGCAGGTGAGGATGGCTCATGACATCCCTGAGTGATGGATTGTGCCCACGCGTCCCTTGCTGCTTATATGCAGTTGCCAAGTCTCCCACAGCAGGCTAGTGCCGGCACTCCAGCTGAGCAGTTCACATGATTTGGAGTATTTAGAGAGGCCTTTGGTGCCAGTGTTGTGCTCAGACATCCGTTCATTGCATCTCTCTGTGTCCAATTCCAGAGCTGTCAGAGGATTTTCCCCGGCCCTGCCAGCTTCAGGCAGCCGGGACGCACAGGATGTGCGCTCACAGCAGCAAAGGTGAGCTGGGAGGGGAAACCTCAGCCTGGGGAGCAGAGAAGGTTTCCTTCTTGAGGGACCTGGGCACTTCTTCCACCCCTCCAGGGGACAGACAATGACCGTGGCCTCTCTTCCTTTTCTAGTGCAACACTGGCTGCTGCAGCACCGGTGACAGGGAGCTGCTCGACATCCCCAGTTCCCCTCAGCCCATCGCAGAACACAGAGACCATGGCCACAGAGCTGGAGGACCACTGTCCCATTTGTCTGGGTGGCTGGGAAGAGATGAGCTTTGTGATGCCATGCCTCCACCATGCTGTTATTCATGCATCCTGTGGTGGGCTGAGAGCAAGCCCGAGTGCCCCCTCTGCGAAAGGAGGATTATCTCCATCTTGCACTCAGTGAGGGCGGACGATGACTACATGGAGCATGTCATCACACCACCCGTGACTCCATCAGTAGTGAACCGCCAGGCAGGATGAGCTGCTGGATGGTCAGCCTCCCACAACTTCCGTCACTCTGGAGTACCCCAAGAGTGGACTGCAGGAGGGCTACCCATGCATCCTGTGGGTGGCCTCCAGCTCCTAACCTGGAAGAGCTCTTTCCAAAACCACCCAACACTCTTCCAGACCCTGCAGTCCTGGGTCCATCAGGAGCTGGATGGCACTTGTTTGGCAACAGGGTGTTGGAGGCAACCATAGTGGAGGACACCACCATGTTCACCCTGATAAATGGCGAGTCTCTCTTGCACAACAGAGAGACCCGCTGGCTGCTGGGCCAGCAGGACGCCCCTGCTGTTGGGGGCCAGAGGGGCAGCCCCATGGGTTTCCCTGGCCCCCGCTGCTTCCCAAAGAGGGTCTCCCACCCCTGGCCTAGCCCCCTCCATCAGCCTTGCAACATTCAGCATGGATGAGCTCCCTAGTACCTCATCTGCTGCCATTGCTGGGGGTCCCAGCAGGCACCCCTCTGCTCCTGCTGCCAACCCCATGGAGCAAGAAGAGGCCCAGGAGGAGCCAGGGCAGGTTGTGCCCAGGCCCTCCACTTCTAGCCAGGGCAGCAAAGGCTCCTCTCAGGGGCCACAGCAACCCGCAAAGAGTTGGTCCCCTGACCAACTATGGGATGGATACTGAGGTGCCAGGCCAGATGCTAGGGGTCTCCTTCCAAAACTGCATGGCCACATTCGTACAACATCATGCATGTGTCAATGTGCAACAGTGCAACAGAGAGGCCTGTGTTGCAAGCAGCCACAGTGGAGGACATCACTACGTCGACCCTGATAAATGGTGAGTCTTGTGCAACAGAAATCAGGATGCCCCTGGTGTTGGGAGGCAGGGGGGCAGCCCCATAGGTGTCCCTGGTCCTCGCTGCTTCCCAAAGAGGGTCTCTCACCCCTGGCCCAGGCTCCTCCAGCAGTCCCGCTGCGTCCAGCATGGACGAGCTCCCTGGTACCTCATCTGCTGCCATTGCTGGGGGTCCCGGCAGCCACCCCTCTGCTCCTGCTGCCAACCCCACGGAAGAAGAAGATACCCAGGAGGAGCCAGGGCAGGTTGTGCCTTGGCCCTTCACTTCCAGCCAGGGCAGCAAAGGCTTCTCTTAGGGGCCACAGTGACTCACAAAGAGGAAGATCAGAAGCTCCAACGACGCTCCAGCCATGAAGAGGCCAGCACCACGGTGGTGACCCTGGAGGGTGCCTGGGGGGAAGACCAAACCAGGACTGGGCCATCAGCCGGGGCCTGCACCAGCTTTCAAGGGTTCCCAGCCCCCCAAATCCAATTATCCAAAATAAAATAAATGTATTAAAACTCCAGAAAAAGTCTCAGTATTACTAACAGTGCAGGTGCGCGTTGCTATGCTCACCCTTTTTTCCTTTTTTCCCAGGACAGTTGGGATATTAATGCTGACACATTCTTCTTTACCTGCCAGGTACTATTTTGTTGTTATCACTGAAGCCAAGTACTGCCCAGCTCCAGGCCTGCATCTCTGCAGCTGGCCCTGGGCAGTTGTTTTGAGCAGGCGGGTCTCTAGTAGGGCCAGTTTATGCCCCACTGCTCATCACCTTAGGCTTGTCCTTCTTCTCTGCCTTCACTTACTGAGGTTCTGCTCTCCTACCAGCCTGCACTGACCGGTGCAGCCTCACTGTGGCAGCACCCAAATCTCTCCTCTTGTGCAGAGTCACGAGTTGCTGCTGCTCTTTGCATCAACCTGGGATGTACTCTGCCAAGGCAGGAGCCCCAAGACATTCAGCAAGGGCAAGTGTAAAGTATGACGATTTCATTTCAGCTAAAGTTCTGCAACATGCCATGTGTCCCTCATGATTTCCCAGTCTCCTACTTCCAAGCGCCAGTGCAGGACTGTCCAAGCACTTTCACAAGCTGACAAGCTGCCGGTCCTGAAGATCTGTGCATTGTCCACCTGCCACAGGCACAGGCCATGCTGACAGGCCTAGCCCTGATCAGTCCTCCTGGTGGTGCCTCCACACCCAGACATCCCTGGTCATTCTCCAGTCACACGAGTCTCAGCTTTTCACTGACACTCTAACAGCAGCTCCATGACCCCATGGCTGTGGTGGGCAAGCAGGAGGGGCTTGGTCTGCTCTTCTGTGGTCATGCTGTCTGTTTCTATGCTCATTGTTGGGCTCTCCAGGACTAGAGAGAGATGGTGCTACTAGAGCAAATTCAGCCCAGGGCTGCTTAGGTGATGATGGGGCCTTAGGCATCTCACAAATGAGTAAATTTTGGAGAGCTGGGGACTGTTTATCCTAGAGAAGAGAAAGCTGATCACGGATATTACATATGCATATAAATATGAGAAGAAAGGGTGGAAATTAGATGGAACCAGGTTCTTTCAAGTGGCAACCACTGAAGATCTCCACCCTTTCAGATCTTCAAAAGCTGTCTGCAAATGGTCCTAGGCAACGTGCTCTATGAAAACCTGCTTGACCTGTGGCATTGGACAAGGTGACCTCTTCAGCAGGGGTCACTTCTAACATCAACCACTCCGTGAATGTTTCGGTTCCTGCCAAAGAGCTATTTTTATAGTAACACATTCAAGTAGCTTCCAACTTTTAAAATAAATTAAAACATATTCCAAAAACAGGTATTTGGAATCTTTTCTGTGCATATTGGAAAGGTGTATATAACACTTCTGAAAGAAGGAACAGCAAGTAAATGGGAACAGAGTTTGGTGATATTGCAAAACTTGACAGGAATATTGTTCTGTGTTATGATATTAAGTGTGCAGTGGTCTTTCCAGTGAAAGACACACAAATAATATCATTAAATCAGATGTACATAACTCCCAATGGATTTTTGGGTTCTTACAGAAACTATTTCCTCTTTACATACACTAGAAGGGACACAGAGTGTTTTATTTTTGTGTGTGCAATGGAACCCCGAAGTGCTCATCTCAGATCTCAGATTGAATTGTGTTAGGAGTTTTAGGTTCTCTTGAACTTGACATTTATTTCTTCCCTCAGGAAATATCCTTTTGAGTCACTGTGATATGCATTAATTTTCACTAACGCTTACCAAGAAGATGAAAATGTGCTCACTTCTACATTGTAAAATTACATATTCATCACATTTGGTGTGTACTAGGACTTGTCCAAAACACTGAAAAGGTACTAAGATTACAAAACTGTTTGATCCCTATTATAGGAATCCTGTGGCATTTGAAGTGCCCAAATACTTTACTTCTCTATGGTATGAATCACATCTATAAGAAGTCTCCATGAGTGCTATATAGATAAAATTGCAACAGCTGCCATGCTTCACAATTTCAGGAAACTCAAGAATAACTCAGTTTAGTTTTTCCCATAAAGGGTAGTAAGATTATATTTTCAAACCCCATTGTTACTGGACATTAACTAATGGCTAAAACTTACATGTAACATTTCATAAAAATATTGCACAAGTCCAGCTAGTGGATATAAATGACATCTCAGATGTAGTTATATTTTATTATTTGCTGATCTGCAAAATTGAGATTATTTAACCATTTTACTCAGTAGTGGAATAAAGTCTTGCCACTAACTCTGTGTAAGAACATTCAGTAAATTACACATTTTACCTTGAAATTGCCCAGTGGCATGCTTTATTTTGCTAAATAAAGCCCTATTGTATACAGCACCATCTGGGTTTTTGTTCGTTGCAGTGCTTTTTCTTGCATTAATTATTTTACATTAATACAAAATGTGCCATAAGTAGAGCCAATTTATTAAAGCAATTATGTAGAGAAATTGGTGTTGAGAGCTGAGGTTGCTTTTCTGTACATTATACTGTAATATGCCTAATGATGTCAGCTGTATGGCTGACTAATCTATAATTCTGGGCAATTGCTGTATGCTACATTTGGTAATAGAAATAAAGATGAATATCAGAATTATGATTTATAATATATTTAGTTATGATTCCCTGTAAAAGCCTTGCTTTATAGTGCAGTGACCTGTAGTATAAGTTTCATACAGGTTCTAGCACTTCTACCAAAAGCAAATAGTAATATAATTGGGGTTGGACTAGATGATCTCCAGAGGTCCTTTCCAACCATGACCATTCTGTGATTCTGTGATAAACTTTGTTAAATATAGAGATAATACAGGTGTGTGCATTTAAACACTCAGAATTAACTTTCATGGGATCTGATCATTTACTTGTAGTGTATAATTCTATCACATAAAAAGACAATAAATCAGTACCTTCTAATGAGTATGACCTTGCAGAATCAAAAACTGTATTGCTTGTTTGGGATGCTGTTGTTAATATCATGGAATAGCAGACTTCTCCGTTTAAATACTAAATGTATAACAAAGTTCCCAGTAAAGCAAGGTTCATGTTAACCTGGTTTACAAATCTCTGTAGAGCTCAGTATATCTTTCAATATTGCACATTACAGTTAGTGTAGTACTGCATTAATATTTTAAAATAATCAAAAAGGATTCAGAACACCTACGGTACTGAATATAAAGTAGTTCTCATATGCAGGTCTAGCTGATACATGTTACAAAAAAGATTTATTTGTACCCCAAGAAGCTGTCCCTAAAAATATTCTCACAAAGAACATTAAAAATGTTGGAAAATATCTACGTACTAACAGAGATACTTGAATATAACAAGGACATGAATTCACTGGTTTACTGCATAGTTACCAAGAGATAAAGCAGCAGCATTAACATATTACTAAATAATTCTAGTTTTTTTTCTAATGGACATGTTGTGTTGTCACTGGTAAATAATGCATATTATATCATGGTGATAAAGCAATTAACTTATGTCACCAGCATCCTCATATTACTTGCTATTGTACTCTGGGTTAGCAAGTCTCTTCCTATTAACTGCTGAATATTCAGAAAGGCATCTTTAACAGCTTTAATTAAAATGTTTTAAAAGTCTACTAAAAACCCTAATGAGAATTACTACTGTGACAAGAGCAGCCAAGCTTTGCTTTCTATGGTCATGTAGATTTTCTTCAACACTTTTCTCCAGGAAGCATGGAACTGATCTAATTGCTAGGAGAAGAAAGGGTTAACAGGATGTCAAAAGTAATTGTGTTGGGAACAACACTAGATCATTGTTTTTGGATTCCTTCACACTAGATTGCTGACAAGAAAATTCAATTAGAATGGAAGCATATGGTTGCTAATATGCAGGCTGTTGTTTGTTGTTTTTTGTTTTTTTTTTTAGTAAGGATTTTGACAGTCTGAAACCATGATGCAGACCAAATGGAAAGAATTTTGGAATTCTCTAATCTTAACATCTTAGATTGTGCGACATGCTCTGTTGAACCTCAAGATATTTAAGAACCAGAAGTAGGGGTAAGATTCCCAATTGGTACACATACCTTACAGAGCATTAAGACATTGCAGTCATGGAACTCACGTGACTGCAGGTTTGCAGAATACTGTTTCTTCTTGCAAGGTTTCCATAAGAAACATCTTGGGAATGGATAGCAAATCTTTGAAGGCTTTGAGTTTCATCTGCAATCAAAACTCAAAGCTTTAAAATGATCACTTAAATCATTGAATGTTTGGCTCAACTTCAATAACTACCAACACTGTTTCCTGTTATCCTGGTTTATACACTTATTAATACTAGTACTGTGCAAGCAATGCAGGTGTATACTAAGCCCAGCATACAGACTTCACAAAAAGTTGATCTCTGTTTCAGCAATATCTTGTTCAAGTTTGGAAAGATATGTGTCTTTAATACAATGAAATATAAGATTTCATGGATTCTGTGCACAAAAAATAAAAATAGTGAAGGTCATATGATGCTAGTTTTATTTTGATTTTGCATACTGGTATCCAAGCAATTACTTACTTACTAAAATTCAGTTAGTAATAAAAGAGAAAGGAAACTTTCCCCCTTTCTCAATAAGTATGTTACCTCTGTGCCCTTGTCATTCAGTAATAAAATGAAGTTCAAGAACAAAACAAGGAATGGCTAAAAGTGTAGCTCAAATGAAGTCTGAGTCACCTTGTTATCATATAAGTATTTTGTAAAGTAATGTTTAAAATAGTTTAAAATGTAAACAGCATCCAAAGATGCCACCTAAAGAATATAACTGAGCAAATTACTTTCTGTGTATTGTAAACAACCATTTGCTTTCAATGTAAGGCTGGTTTGTGGTAGGTTACTCTTGTCTCACATCAGCCAAAGTATTCTGGAATATACCAGAAGGAGTGTGATTGAATCACAGTTACACAGTTCAGCCTTTTTCCATATTTGCAAACTGCATCTGCAAATTGCTCTTTCCAGATAGTTGCTTACAGAAGCATTTAAACAGGCTATGAACTTTCATGAGTACAGAATGCTAGATGAGTTTGCACTATAAAGAAGAGAGATCATGTTTCATAGTACTCAAGCTGAGCTGTAAATGCCATAGCTGATTAACCTCTACAAGTCTGATGGATTCTATGGTCACTCTACCTTCTTAGGTTTGATTTGTTATGTTGTTTGGTTTGTTGTTTTTTTTTTTTTATTATTTGTCCTTGCTTTATAGGCTTGAAGCCAAATTGTTGCTTTGAGAACTGGACCTTAGAGACCATCATTGTGATTGCAAATGGGAAGGGCAACTGGGACAAAAGCAGACAATGAGTAGTTGATCTCACAGCAGTTTTGCAAGAAGCTTTGCTTACTCTGCTCTCTTCTGTGCCATCACACTCTAACGTTCCAGTGCTCTGATTCATTAACAGTTTATGTACCCAACAACAGCTTCTGACATGTGTCTCCATATTGCCTTCAAAATTATGTTTCTGTCTTGCCAAAGTTCACAGGGAGAAGAAACATCCATGGGTTTCCTTTAAATCAGGCATGGAATGCTACTTCAGCAAAATACTCTGTGTGTAGTTAGCTGCTATCTACAGTTCTTCACAGACTGTGGGGTTTTTTTTAAAGTATATTGTTGATGACCATGGCAACATAAATTACCCTAAAACCATAAGGCCTTCTGAACTTTTCAAATTAAAAATTCCCAGGAACTGTGGAGTGCTTGTATTACTGTATTTTTCAAAAAGATTTAGAACTAATTCTCTAAAACCAGACTTGGGAGTACGCTTCTGGGACTCTTTTCTTGCAATCTAGGAGTTCAAGTGTTTAGCTGATGTTACTATGACATACGAGAAGCCTATGGCATACCTTCAAGGACACCAACAGTTGCCTGGAGGTTATTTGATTTTCAGGCCTTAGTGATGATGTATGTCTGACTTGTCTTCAAATGGAAATGCACTCTATTGCTGCAGGTCCTACTTTTTTAAAAACATTGAGTCCTTGAAAGATAAAAGCCCTTCTGTAATCCAGTTACTTTAAATTACACATAATCCCAGGTTGAGACAAATGGCGCATAACAAGCATTTATCTGCAATATCCAAAACATACAGCATAGTTCAAAATATTTATGAAAGTCTTAAGCAAAGAAACAAAACCACACCCCCAGTGTAACTGATGTTACAACAGAGATTCCTCTTCCCTCCCTAAAAAGGTAGCAATCATGGTTTCTGCTCCTGTATAGGCATCTTCACTTTGTGGAAGTTGGAACTAATCACCACTACAAATCTATCAGAGGGTTTACACTGCTAATAATTCACTACAAAAATCTCCCCCCACCCCTACCCCCTTAGGTAGAGGATGTTTTTCCTCTTTTTAATTATTTTTTTTTTGTCTGCCACATTTACTTATACATTTGTTATATTATGAAACCTCACCTGCATTTCAAGCCCTAAAAAGCAAGCTCTTTTTTCAGAGGTACAAAACCCCTGTCTTCCTTTTGATAATTAGTCAGCGTTCTCCAATACGATTTATGTTTCACAAGATCTTTTACTCAGTATCCTTTTGCAGATTAGAACAATATAAGATGCAAGCACCTAGATTTTCCTTCCGTCTAGCTAATGCAGTAAACTGAAAAATAAAATAAAAAAAACCCCAATAAACAGATGTGTTACATTCAGTTCAGAAACTGATTCTTTGCTTCTATTCCACTCATTATCAAGAGACAACAAATCAAAATTATTCATGAGTAAGTTAAAACCTTGTGGAGTTTTATGTCTCTCAAATAGAAAATTTTCCTACAGTTAGCCTTACCACTAGAAGGAAGTCAAATAGATATTTATGGTTACACTTAAAATTCAAAAGTCAACTGATGATTTTGAGGTCTCTTGCTCCAAAGAATTTTAAAAAGTAATATTAAATAATACTTACATTCTTAAGATATCACATACATACTGCTGTACAGGGGAAGCATAGGCTGTCAATGTAAAACAGCATTTAAAAAAGCAACCAGAAAAAAAAAAAATATTAACTAGCTATCATATTTACTTGAAAACAATGCACTTAAACTGAATCTTCAAACCTTGCCTGAAATGTGCACAAACTTTTTGATTGACTTAAAAACTATTATTGTTCTTTTCTGAAATTTCTGACACTGGCTTGTGCTGCCTCAATGCTTAGTCAGATGCTTCTGCTTCTATGAACGGGGGAAGTGCAATACTCTTGTAAAAGCAAGCTCTTGTGAAATGCCTAGACAGTTTTTTTCCCCTTTTTGTGAAACAAACATTTTTTGAGTAATATGAAATGGGAGCAAAATAACTGCTCAGACTATCTTCAGCTTCTGAGAGTAATAATTGTTTTTGTGAATGATGAAGCAGAACTTCAGGACGATGTTCTCTGGATCAGTCATCCATCCCGCAGCCCTGTCAAGCTTGTCCTCCACATTAATGCGCTGATCCTGCAGTCTCTCTGCTGAAATACCACGTGGTGCAAATTTGTTGGAGTACAATGGAGAATTGGAGTTAATTGACCAAAAGAAGACAGATATTGAACACCCAGTGATGATTCAAAAATGAATGGAAATCTGATGCTTAATTCCTTGTGCAGTTACTTTGCAAATTCATTATATTTATAGATATACAGATATCATTTAATTGTTACCTGAACTTAAATATACACATGTATTCATAGCTCCTTCATAGGTTATATTACTTCAGGTTTTACGTCCTCGATAATTTTCCCCTGACTAAGCGTAGTTGGTACAATTCTATTAGTTTAAGTTTATAAAAGCTGATGAAAAACTGGATGTTCCTGAAAGGAACCCAGGGAACCATCAGAGCTTTTCCCATGCAACCATTCATTAGGAACATCTTTCAACCGTCACTCTTGGCTGTACTGTATACATTTTGACAGCACTATAATAGGACACAGGGCTTGTTTCTCCTTTCATTTGCAATAGCATAACTTCCGAAAGAGTGGAAATAGTTCCATTGTGCGCTGTCCTAAGTAAAAGGGACAGTCAGACTCTACCTGTGCACGTAGCTAATCCATAAACAGCATGTCCACCTGGCTTAGAGTTATGTGATCTAGAAAGGAGTAGTCTCATCCTAAGCAAAGGTTCCAAAAGGATATTAGCCTCCAAAATGCCATTTTTCCAACTTCATTCTCTTGGTTCACAACAAAATATTTTGATGCACACAGTTGAATTTGTTGTTCCTAGCTTTAAGAGATAACGAAGGGAATAAAACCCAAGAAGAGATCACACCAAAAGAACACTTTCTTTATAGCTTAAGAGCAGAGAACTATGATGATTTGTGGATGAAGAAGCAAGACAGCTGTGACAAATTCCAGTAACGGATTATAATTAAACTCCCTAGAAACAGGATCAGAGAAGCCTACTGTAACAGATACTTTACTTCATAGCAATATTTAAGTAAAAGAAGCACTCACAAAATGGACTGCTGCCTTTTAACATGTTTGAAATGTTTCATAGGATGTGCTTCAAATCTCATATTAACAGGTTGTCGCTTATTTAATGGAAATAGGTTTTTTTATTGTCATTTATATATGAGGCATCTTAATTCTAATTGTTCTGCATGCTTCTGTTTTCCTTTGACTCAGATGAGCACCACGTATATCAAACTGAAGTCTGTACCCTGCATTTGTTCTAGAGTGGGTGGGAGAGGTTAGAAAGAGGAACTCAGCCTATCAAGTCTTTACTTTCTCCTATATAAAATTGCATAATTGTGCAACCCACTAATAAGCAGGACAGACTACTTTAATTCAATATACACTTTAGTGTATTTCACTAAATTCCTGTCATTTAATTCATGTCAGCCAAATAGAAGTTCTGTCTTTTAAAAATATTTCATAAAGACAAAGAACTCTCATAGCAATCATGACCTACATGTTACCCAGTGAACACTTTCTTGTGTTTGCTTGAGGAGACATGCTTAAAATTGAAATGGAGAGCATTTATATGCAAATGGCTCTGCCATTCTCCTCATAAAATGAATAGAAGCAAGAAGATGAACATTTCTGTAGGCGAACAGTTAGACAAGAGAGGACTTTTGCAGCTTCTTGAAGCTTTTAGAGTGAAAGCACTCAAAGACTGTGTTTGAGCCTTATTTGTTCTAAAGGTATTCCAGTGTCATCTGGGGATCAGTGCTAATATAGGCAACTGATAGGAGCAAATTATTTTATTACACCTTACCCATCATTAATTTCAGTTTATTTCTCAGACTATACTCAGGACCCATATAAAACTAAGATCAAATGTAACCGGAAGCCAGATATTACCACAGTTCCTCAGTGAGATGGTTCAGCAAAAGCAAAGCAGACTATAACTAGAGAGACTGCCAGGCAGTTACTTCTGGAGAAAAAGTTCCAGGTTGATGATTTTTAAATAAAAATTTTCAGATTGTCCTTACTAAGAAGTTTTTCCTTGTCAGCTAAGTCCGTATCCGTAAATTAAACAATGCTAAAGCATGGGCTTGGGTACTGATGCTCACCTACTACTCATACTGACTTTCAGCATGGTTCTTAGTACAGTTTTAGCCCATTCCCACCTAATAGCACTCTCCCACCCAAAGCACAGAAAGGTCTGAGGGTTAACCCAGACCAGGGAATATCTGCAGTAGGCAGTCCAGATAATGCCATACCTATTTGGCATGCCCCCAATGTTCAATTGTCTGGGCTGGCTGAGATGCCTAGAATGTCATAGTTAAGGCGTTCATTATTTCTTGTGTAAGAGTCAAAGAGAAGACACCCAAGGATTGAGTCCTTGTGGATTCTTGTCTAGAACTGGACAAAAGTTAAGGAGCTTTGGCCTTTGCCAAGACTCTCTCACTATTAATATCAAGTGGGAAGAAGCCTGGAGGGAGGTATGGTGACTATTAACACTCCACCACAGCCTTGGGATTAGCTACACGGAGATACACAACCTGATCCACAGCTCTAGTGCTGTTCGCAGTTCTGTCTACATTAGCAAGACTATGTTGAGAAGGGAAGACGTAAGTCCTTGATGGACTATCTCCACTTGAGATTGCCAAGTTAACAATTCTAAACTCTCTTTTCAGATTTATCATATGCCATGAGAGGAACTTCCACCTCAGATATCTATTCAAGAGATCCCAAGTGAGGGAGAGTCGAGGGTGGGAGTGGGATCAAGACTGAAGTCAGACTGTGGTGAGTGAAAACTGCTCTGTTCCTGCAAATAGGAGAGGGTGAAGGCAGTGAAATGTGCATGTCTTGGGGTCAGAATCTTGCTGGACATGGACAGACCCAGGAAGAGAGGGTGGCATGAATCTGTCACTGCAACAGGAAGACATTCCCCCCCAGCAACTGCAGCAGATGATAGACCAGCATCTGTCAAAAATTACACGTGTATAGCAACTTGCTATGCCACTGAGCAGAGTGCCATGTGCTGTGCATAAGTGCTGATACAGTGGATTACACCTATGGCATGGTGGAGACTCCTGGGCTTTCTTCAGCATACTAGGTTGAGATGGAAAACATTCAGGTCCTCAAGTAGCACAGGTTCAGAGTGCAGCAGAGGTAGCAGAGAAACAAGGATGAAGGGAGGCTTCCTCCACTAACTTCCAGCAGAGAACATTTGGTTCTCCATACCAAGTCTGGAAAACATAAGGCCATCCAGATCATGAAGCAGGGACGATGTAAGAAATAACCATGTTAAAACTCATAGATGTAGTAGGCAACCAACAGCTGTCATGATACAGAAATACAGGCATGTACATGCCAGAGGCAGAGAATTGCATAGGATGTGTCTGGGTAAAAGCGTTAGCAAGGTCTTGCAGTCTGTCTCAGTGACGGCAGGGGATGGTGGTTTGTGTGGCAGCAAAGACAGGAGGGGTAGTGATAATTTGGTAACTACAGAAGTGTGTGAGCATGATCAGGTGCGAATTAAGGCTTGTCCTCCCAAGAAAGTGTCAGGACAATTAGCCCAGCTGAAGTGCATCTACACTAATGCACGCAGCATGGGGAATAAACAGGAGGAGCTGGAGGCCATTGTACAGCAAGGAAACTATGATATAGTTGCCATAACAGAGATGTGGTGGGAAGACACACACAAGTCGAGTGCTGTGATTGATGGCTACCAGCTTTTCAAAAGGGATAGGCAAGGAAAGTGAGGTGGTGGAGTGGCCCTCTATGTTAGGGCCAGTTTTGAATGTTTAGAATTTAACAGTGTGAATCACAGTGTTGAGTGTGTATGGATAAGAATTAAGGGGAAGGCCAACAAGGCAGACATCGTGATGGGAGTTTGCTATAGACCTGCTAATCAGGATGTAGAATCTGATGAAATATT